>NC_080425.1:19357542-19671042 GCF_029873635.1 Malania oleifera
ATAAGTTGTGAATACCTATTGGTATACCCCAAAAATATCCTCATTAAATAGGAAGACCGTAATTTAACCCCGCTCATTATAACGACTTCCATAAACATGAGAGAAGACCAAAACACTCATTAATAGGGCAATTACAAAGTCACCCAAGTCAATGATCTTAAAGGTTAGAACGATTCACACCTGCGTAATAATGCGCCCATTAAAACCATATCACCATAAGGTCAAATTTCACCACTATAAAAGGGGACTTGGAGAAGAGGTAAGGGCATCTCATTTCATACACATTCTTTTATTGTTGCAATAAATCTCTCAACGGAGTCTCTTACTTAGGTATTAGAGTGATCCCCTGGAGTACACTTCGGATTCTCCAAGCCATTCATATTCTCTCTCTCTTTCAAGTGGTCATGATCGAAGAACACCTCGAAAATCACTCAACTTCAGTCAACAACAGTTGGCGCCATCTATGGGAACTTCTTGAGAGGTTTTTCTTTTTCGATCTTTAAATCATGACCACATCAAATAATTCGAAGTCAGAGCCTGCTATGGGTGATCAGTCACACCAATCCATACACTCCGCACCAAAGTGACCATTCCACCATGACAAGAGGTGAGTTCCTTGCTTTTCAAAAAAGGATGGAAGACATGGTGGCTTCCCATAAAAAGATGGAGGACATGTTTAATATGATCCTGCAGCAAAAGGATCATAAGGAACTTGCTCTCCGTCCTAGGCAAGTAGATCCTGAGCCACACGGGAAGACAGTAATCCCTTAGGAGATTGATGGAAAGGCTAACCTCACAAAGAATGTGGAGAATGTGAATAGTGTGGAAATCAATGAATGATCAAGTGAACTAGAGGAAAGATTCAAAAGAATGGATCAGCTGGAGAAGCTGATGAAGGAGGCTCATAGCAACTTGTCCTTCGAGGAATCCTTGATGAAGTCTTTAGATTCGCCCTTCACTAGAGAGGTAATGAATGTTCCCCTCCCCAATAAATTCAAAATGCCTAGCTTTGAAAGGTACAAAGGCTCGTCTGATCCGATTGACCACCTGGATACCTTCAAAGTACTAATGCAATTGCAAGGCACACTAAATGCAATGTATCAGACATTTGCAGCTACTCTAAAGAGAAATGTTGAAGAAGTTCATGCACCGTTTCGTCACTGCGACCCTGGAAATTTGAAACTTGAATCATAGGGTAGCAATGGCAGCCTTAACAACGGCTCTCTAGCCAGGATACTTCTTGTATTCACTGAAAAAAAAAAAAAAAAAAACCCTAGCTGATATGGGAGAACTGATGGTACGAGCTTAGAAATATATCAATCTGGATGTAACAACTCGGAAAATTTTAACTATTTAAAATAATAAGAAAGATAATAAAAGAAAAAAGAGAAATAAAAGAAGGGGAAAAGGAATTTAAAAAGGATAACAAGCGGGCGCTCGTCAATAAACTGGTTTTTCTCGTCGACGAGCAATCATCTGAGCCTCATCGCCGAGTTTGTATGTCTCGTCGATGAGGATTAACAGAGAGGGTTTGAGATATTCTAAAACTCGTCGATGAGTTCATGGCCTTGTCGATGAGTGTTCTTCATAGGATCGTCGACGAGTCCACGTGTCTCGTCGACGAGGCCCTGCCTATAAATAAAGTTGTTTTCATTTTTTAGTGAGAAAAATTTCGAATTTCACTCTCTCTCTCTTTAGAAAACGGACCCTCAGCCTTCTTTCTTCGATTCCAGACTAGATTTGACCCAATTTGACGATTCGGAACCACCACGAGGTTCATAGAATCGTTCTCTGCAAAGCTGCGGGACCTGATCGTTGATTTTAGAGGTTTTGGAGACATCCAAAATCAGGGTAAGTGAGTTATTTTAGAGTTTCCTTAATAAATATTGTTATTTGGAGCCTAGGAAGAATTAAATGGGTATTTTTCTAAGATTTGAGTAAGTTGAAATTTTTGGAATACAGGGTCTCATTTTGTTCGATTTAGGCAGGAATTCCAAGGTACGGGTAAAGGGAAATAACTTATAACATATTTTTACTATTTTTTAACTGGACAAATTTTGGGTATAAATTTTCTATATTTACGTAAATTATACTGAATGGTGCAGGAAACGAAAATATGGTTTTGATTATATATTATATTGGGAAAAACCGTGTGGCATGAAACCAAATTTGCTAATTAAATGGTTGTGAGTATTGTGGAATGATGAATCCTTGTGATTGTGAATATGGTTGGGTTGCAAATTTTGGTTAATTGTGTATATTGTGGTAATTGTGTGGATATGTTTGAATGGTCAGTTTTGTTATTGATTTGTGTTGTGGTTCATGTAAATTGCAATATAACATTGGCAGTGATATGAGGAGGTCGTTATATCATACCTGGTATATCCATCATATAACGCTGGCAATGGTATGAGGAGGTCGTTATATGGGTGTTTATATTGGGGGTAAACATTGGCAATGTTATGAGGAGTTTGTTTACTTATTTACCATGAACATGGTGGTTTGTGTTGTCATTTGTGTGATAGTTTGTCCTGTGTGGACTGTGTAACCAATGTGGTTGATAGTCTTGTGTGGATCAATCCTGTGTGGACATGTATGTTGTATGTATGACAGTCCTGTGTGGACATGTATTTTCTATATGAATGAGAGTCTTATGTGGACGTTGTATTCTATGTGTTTATGGACCCTGTGTGGGTATGATTGAAGACTATGTGGATTATCCTGTGTGGATTGATCGTGGTATGCATATGTGTGTGGAATTCTGTGAAATGATTGACATTGGTTGTAACTTTAATTAAGTATTTTTGGTAAAATAGATTACTCCACCTGAGAGTTTGCTAAGGAAGGCGAGTACTCTGATGATTATTTGTGGATACCAGAGTAGAGGGAAGCCACTTGTATGGGCAGGTGACCTTCCCTATTCTCGATGACTTTACTTGGATGCATAACCAAAGGGTTTACTGAGAAAGGTGAGTGCCCTAGTGTTAGCACTAGAGCAAAGGGAATCTACTTGTGTGGGTGGGTAGACTTCTCTATTCTCGAGAATTATCAATAAAAATAATTATGTATGTGGTTATGTGATTGGGTGATAGAGAAGTTGACAATGGTGTAGTTATGTATACGTTATCTTGGCTACTATTGGTGGTGAAATGCGACTGTATGAATATTTTAATTATATATTAAACACTTCAGTCACACACTATTGTAAATTATTTCTTCTTTACTGAGAGGTGTCTCATCCCATCGAATTATCAATTTTTTTCACGTTTTCTAAGTGATCGAGCTTAGAAAGCTCCAAGGCGGGGTAGTTTTGTGAGTGGATATCAGAACGGTTATGTATTTAGTTTTATGTTTAATATATTTTCATACTGGTTTTGTAATATAAAGAATGGGATTGAATTTTATGGTTTGCTTATGTAATTATAAAACTCTGATATTTTGTTGAGGTTATTTAATAAATTCTGATGCGTGAATCATATCAGAGACGCGTGTTTGGTCTCATAACACTCCGAGCCCTACGTGGCGGGTCCGGGGTGTTACAATTGGTATTAGAGCATAACGGTCTTGTGGACTTAGGAGGATTAATACTAGAGTATAGGTTTAAGTTGAATGAGGGTAGGGATGGGTAGATTAGGGTTAACAGAAGTTCGAGTTTGTTTCTTAGCTTGGAGGTAGAAATCCCTTGATGGACTTCTGTGATTTTCTAAGTCAGTCGACAGTTTCAGAAAACCACAGTAAATCCATTGACGATGATGTTTCTGATAAGAGAAACTGAAATTTGGAATTTGAATTTGAAAGTTAAGATGATTGTGGATAAATGGATGTTGGATATTTAATAGAGGATTTGAATATTAAATTGGTTTTCATGTTTTGTGATTATGTCAGATATATTAAGATGTGGAGATTCTAAATTGTCTCTATTGTATATTTATATTCAAGGATGGATCTTAGAGGCAAAGGCGTGGATGAAGGAGGAGGAAGCGAGTTGAAAGCTTCTAGTGGGGATGAGATTGACACCTCTCGATTGTTATGAGGAATAGCTCATCAAGTTAGGGAAGAAATAAGACGACACTTTGAGGGATCAAGCTACCCACTGGTGCACCAGGGTTGCACAATTGATCAATTCACCTGTCTGAAACCCTCGTCTTTTGAGGGTGGCACTGATCCAATTAAGGCTGAGATGTGCATGCAAGAAATGGAGAAGATACTGGCAATGTTGAACTACACCGAGGAGCATAGGTTCTTTCCGCCACCTTCAGACTAGTCGGAGAAGTTGAACGGTGGTGGTATGCGATGAAATTGTTGGAGGAACAGCAAGCGATACCTATAGAGATGATGTGGGGTCATTTCAAGCAGGTCTTCTATGACTGATACTTTCCCACCACCAACAAAAATGCGAAGGCAGATGAATTTTTCAGCTTGACTTAGGGACGCCTCACTATTCAGCAGTATGTTGCTAAATTTTCGGAACTATCTCACTTTGCACCTTTTATGGTTCCAGATGAATACCAAAAGGCGAGGTGGTTTGAAAGGGGCCTGAATCATAGAATTCATGAGCATATGGTGTGTTTGTAGATTCAGGATTTCGCGGAATTGTTGAAAGCTACTGTTGTAGAGTCAAGTTTGCAAAGAGGTACAGAGGCATCAGAACGAAGAAAAAGAGCTGCATCTCCTCGTTCCCAAACAAATGTCAGACAAGGGTCATGGAGGGGAGACAAAGATGTTGCAGGTCAGGGGTCGGAAAGAAATGATCGGGGATGACAAGGTGATTCATCACGCCCCCACTGCCCTAGATGTAATTAGCGGCGTTGGGGAGAATGCCGGAGTAGGGGTGTCATATGTTATAGGTGCGGAAAACACGATCACATAGCCCGGGAATGTCAAGAACCGCCAAACAATGCACTAGCTCCGAATCAGATACAGAGTAACAACGCGGTGCCTTGCGGCAGCGGTGCCCCGGCACGTGTCTATATGTTGGGTACACCTGAGGAGGGCAACACTAAAGGCCCAAGTAATATGTTTATGTTAGTATGTGTGTTAATTTTGTTTAACTTTGCATGATTTAATGTTGCATATGTTTGAATTTTTTGAAATTCGTGGATGTGGTTAGCTAGCTTATTAGATGTGAGAAATGGGTAATTAACGAATTTCGAGGATGGAATTCTTTTAAGGAAGGGAGAATGCAACGACCCGAAAAATTTTAACTATTTAAAATAATAAGAGAGATAATAAAAGAAAAAGGGGGAAAGGAATTTAAAAAGGATAACAAGAAGGCGCTCGTCGACGAACTGGTTTTTCTCGTTGACGAGCAATCTTCTGAGCCTTGTCGATGAGAGGGTTTGAGATATCTGAAACTCGTCAATGAGTTCATGGCCTTGTTGACGAGTGTCCTTCATGGGATCGTCGATGAGTCCACGTGTCTCGTCGACGAGGTTTTGCCTAGAAATAGAGTTGTTTTCATTTTTTAGCGAGAAAAATTTTGGATTTTTATTCTCTCTCTATCTAGAAAACGGACCTTTAGCCTTCTCTCTTCGATTCCAGGCTAGATTTGACCCGGTTTGATGATCCGGAATGTAGTGATCCAAAAAAAATTATTATTAAAATTTTTTTAAATTAAATTAAAATTTTAAAAAATTAATTAATTAATTAATTATTATTGATTAAATAATATAATATTATAATGATATATATATATATATATTATATCCTAAAGAATCTCAGGATACTTTAGGCGGAAGAAAACATAAAGGCACCCCCCGTTCGTCTCCTTGTCTCCTTTCTCCCACTTTCCTCAATTTCGTCTCTAGTATTCAGTCGATCGGAAATCCGAAAATACCGTTGGGCTCTATTTGCCGCTACCGACACTTCTACTAGAGCGAATCTATCATGGGAGCGGCGTAGGCATATCTCTAGGGCTAATACTAATTCTCAAACTTACCTCAATTTCTTTTAAACTATAAGCCTAATTAACGATCGGAGTGGGTTTTCGAATTAGAGCTCTGGGGTACCAATCCAAAACGGGGGTAAGTTTATTAATTTAGGCTTTATTAGGCTATTTAGGGTATTCAAAGCCTAGGGAAAATTATAGGGAAAGTTACTCTAGAGATTGTGATGAGTAATGTAGTGAAGTTTGAATTTCAGGGTTTCAGGGATTTTGAACGCTCCGGGGCATAGGCCAGGGTGTTAGCGGGCTTTTTCAGGAATCAGGTAAGGGGATTAAGTTAAGTCAGTAATTTTATGAAATTTGAATCAATTTAATTGTTATGTTTATATAAATTTATTTATTTATTTATTTAGGAATTTAAAGGTTATTTTGAAAACCAACCGTTCGAAATGGATTTTACAAATTTAGGATATATGGTATGGTATTTTTGAATAAAATGAATGGTGAAAAGCTAGTTTGTTTATATGGATATGTTAAAATGTGGAAAATTGTGTGGCAGATAATTTAATTTGTATAGATTATTGTATATTTGGATTTTGGATTTTAAAATACTAAATTGTTTGTGAAATACTGAATTGTTTGTGAAATATTGAATTGTTTGAGAAATACTAGAATTGTTGTGAAAAATACTGTAACTGCTTGTGAAAAATGCAGGGCTTTTATTTGATGGCTAAGAGCCGAGGTTTTGTTTAAACTTGAGTCAGGTTGTATTTTGTGGCCGGGGGCCAGGTTTTGGAATAACAGGGAATATATGTGAAGTAATGTTTTAAATGATATTTCTATTATCTAAATAGCATGATATGCATTAGGAACCCTAGGGACCAGTGTATTGTGAGCGCGATACTATTGTTAGAGATTTGTTATGTGGTCGTGTGCGCCCACACCAATGTTGAGAGGTGTAGGGTGGCCTTGTCCGATTTGCCTACATAAGGTGAATGCACCCCCCTGGGTGAGGGCAATCAGACCAACAGCTAGAGCTGCATAGACCTACGGAGTATGTTAACGAAGAGTACAGATGACTATTGTCTGGGTGGATCCCCCAAGACAATAGTCCAGCTTTCGGGCTGCACAACCGATGCCATGAGGAAGTAAATGGCGTGTTTGTCACAAGGAGTATCTTATATGTATATCTGTTAATTTATGTGAATACGAATAATTAATAAGATAATTTCGAGAGCTTACTAAGAAAGGCGAGTGCCCTAATAGCAGTAATGATATTAGAGCATAAGGAAGCTACTTGTATGGGCGAATCTTCCCTATCCTTGGCTAATTGTGTGTGTGAGTGTAAAATAAGAATGTTTCCATAAATATGTTTATTTGCATGCTGGCCACACACTGACATTAACTTAATCTTTCCTTTACTGAGTTGTGCCTCACCCCTACTTTACAAACTATCTTTTCAGGTAATCCTAGAGATAGGGTTTAGCGAGCTAGAGGAGCCGAACTAAAGGTGTAAATTTATGTAGGTAGTGTGTAGATAGAGATTTTATTTTTGTTTAATTTTATGGGATGTAATTATGTGAAAATGGATATATTTGTGTATAAAGATAATTAGAACTCTGGCAATGTAACTTGAGGATTTTGTATTTTGTTTCCACTGCATATATGTGTTTAATATATGATAAAAATGTATTAGGTGTACAGATGTCACTAAAGTAGCACTCCGGGCCCACGTGGCAGGTGGGGGTCGTTACATAGAACCACCACGAGATTCGTAGGATCGTTCTCTACAAAGCTGCGAGAGCTAATCGTTGATTTGAGAGGTTTGGGAAACATCCCAAAATCAGGGTAAGTGAGTTATTTTGGAGTTTCCTTAACAAATATTGTTATTTGGAGTCTAAGAAGTATTAAATGAGTATTTTTCTAAGATTTGAGTAAGTTGAAATTTTTGGAATACAGGGTCTTATTTTGTTCTGTTTAGGTAGGAATTCCGAGGAGTAGGTAAGGGGAAATACCTTATAACATATTTTTACTAACTTTTAACTGGACAAATTTTGGGTATAAATTTTATATATTTAGGTAAATTATACTGAATGGTGCAGGAAACGAAAATATGGTTTTGATTATATATTATGTTGACTTTACGAGTCCAATCCGGTTTCGATAATGACAAATCACTTGGTATTTGATCTGTGCATTGAGTTTATGAACAGGAACTATATTAAGCATACACAGAAGGATAACAAGTCATGGAAGCCATAAAGTAAAGCATGCATATCTTGGCAAGATCCATGGAACTCAAAGAGTACGAGAATCAAGATGCAAACAATAAAGTTCAAGAACGTCATGGGAATTGGTACTTGGAACTCATGTATTTACATTTTCGTATGATTTAATTTAAGGCTCAACATATACCCTAGAATGATTTTAGAACTCATGCATTTCATGAACATCATTAGGGGACATTCATGGACTTAGAAATATTGTTAAATCCTTGGAAAATGTTTTTATAAAAGAGTTAAGAAAGAGAGCAAAGCATATTTTTAAATTAGAAAAGAAAAATTTAGAAAAGGGCACTTCGGTAGCCTGAACTCAACCTTAGTCGC
This sequence comes from Malania oleifera, assembly GCF_029873635.1. Classification (NCBI taxonomy): domain Eukaryota; kingdom Viridiplantae; phylum Streptophyta; class Magnoliopsida; order Santalales; family Ximeniaceae; genus Malania; species Malania oleifera. The sequence continues at coordinate 19,366,033 of NC_080425.1, forward strand.
CTGAAGAATTTCTTCAGGAGCCTGAAGATTAAGTTCGTAGCCTGAACAATTAATGGGAAACACTGAAACTGGCTGAGGCACTTCGGTCGCCTGAACGAACTTCAGGTGCCTGAACTTGCCACTTCAGAAGCCAGAACCTCACTTTTGGCGCTTGACCCTGTATTCCAACTTAATTTTTCAAAGCTTTAAGGGACTTCGGTCACCTGGGCTTCGACCTCAATCACTTGAACTTGCTAGAAAACTTAAAATTTTGATTTTATTAAAAGAATTCGCGAGATATTTCTTAGATCCAACAGTTGAGACCAATTCTAAGGGTAAGACACTATATATACTGAATATCTAAACCCTAGTACGTTAGCCAAGATCAATGAGAAGAAAAGAGAACACTTTTTGAAAGTGAATTGAGAACATTGAGCACTTTGCTATGCGATTGTCTGCACTTCAACTTATACTTATCAAGTTTGGGCAAATCAACTCAGAAAAACAAAGGGATGTCATAGACTCTTCTTGATTTCATTCTGGTATTGAGGTTTTGTGATACCCTATGGATGAAAGACTTAAAAAATTAGATGTTACTACCCATATCAATAAGGTGCACCTTTCTTTTTGGGAGCCTTCCCATAAGAACTTTATAGTTAAGCGTGCTTGGCTTGGAGCAATCTTGGGATGGGTGACCACATGGGAAGTTTTCTCAGGAAGTGTGTGAGTGAGGACAAAACATATTGAAAAGGACATGTGTTGGTTTGTGGGGCCAATCATTAGTCTGATAAGGTCTGCCCCCCTGTTGTCTGGTCCAGGTGGACGAAGAGAGACGTAGTGCTCCCTGGTAGACCCAGGTTGGGGCGTTACAAATGGTATCAGAGCCAACACCCAGTCAGAAGTGTGATGAGATTCACATCGTCTGGGTTTGGAAATGTAGGTTTGCAACGAGAACATTACATTCTATAAGTGGGGGAGAATGTGATACCTTATGGATGAAAGACTTAAAAGATTAGATGTTACTACCCATATCAATAAGGTGCATTTTTCTTTTCGGGAGCCTTCCCATAAGAACTTCATAGTTAAGCGTGCTTGGCTTGGAGCAATCTTGGGATGGGTGACCACATGGGAAGTTTTCTCAGGAAGTGTGTGAGTGAGGACAAAACATATTGAAAAGGACACGTGTTGGTTTGTGGGGCCAGTCATTAGTCTGATAAGGCCCGCCCCCTGTTGTCTAGTCTAGGTGGAGAAAGAGAGACGTAGTGCTCCCTGGCAGACCCAGGTTGGGGCGTTACAAATGGTATCAGAGCCAACACCCAGTCGGAAGTGTGATGAGATTCACATCGTCTGGGTTTGGAAATGTAGGTCGTTACGTTCTATAAGTGAGGGAGAATGTGATACCCTATGGATGAAAGATTTAAAAGATTAGATGTTACTACCCATATCAATAAGGTGCATTTTTCTTTTCGGGAGCCTTCCCATAAGAACTTCATAGTTAAGCGTGCTTGGCTTGGAGCAATCTTGGGATGAGTGACCACCTGGGAAGTTTTCTCAAGAAGTGTGTGAGTGAGGACAAAACACATTGAAAAGGACATGTGTTGGTTTGTGGGGCCAGTCATTAGTCTGATAAGGCCCGCCCCTTGTTGTCTGGTCCAGGTGGAAGAGGAGAGATGTAGTACTCCCTAGCAGACCCAAGTTGGGGCGTTACAGGTTTGGTAAATCAATCTTCTAGTTAAGAGTTATTCTCATAGGGTTTCATTCTCTAAACAGATTTGTTGATTGATATTCATTTTTCAAAGAGATTGATATTGCAAAATCTATTTTTGATTAAGTATTAAGAGATTGATCTTGTGTGTGTGTGTGTGTGTGTATTAAATCACTTTCATACGATTACACTTGAAAAGAGCTTTAACTATTAATTAAATACTTTAAGTTCAAGTGAGTTTTTTTCCATTCAAAGACTTGATATTTTTTTATACTACAAATCCACTTGATTGGATATCCTTGAAGTTCATAAATATATATATATTGTTGAAGGATATTTTCTGAAATAAACTACATTAGTTTTTGATCTTTGGAATACATATCGTCTATATATATACTTGCATACTACAAAGATCTTGTTGTGATTGAATATTTGAAAGAAAGCCTTTTGATTTTGATTAATATAATATTTAAGATAAAGCTTTTAATAAGTTCACACTAGATATATTTGTGTATATTTACAAAGTGAACTAGAACCCTAATATACTCCAAAGCGTTTCAAATATATTTTTACTTGGGAGTTTTTGATAAAAAGGGATTTGTGTGTTGAATCATATTATTCATAAACGATTGTATCGTTTCATACATTCTGAGCTTCAAGTTTAATTATATGTTAATGTATTAGGAATTTGAATTGTACTCACTAGCTTTTGTTGGAAACAATTTTGAGTGTTTTACAGATTCATTGTATTCACGGTTCGGCTTGTGAACTAGGGTTTGAGAAGAGAACTATATCTCTTGTAAGCAGCGGTGTAGGAGAGAGTTGTATCTTTTGTAAACAGCGGATTGTAAGGGAAGCTTCGTCCCAATTTAAGGAGCAGGGATTTTTGTGAAATCTTTGAGTGGATTGCTCAAGGCGAGGACGTAGGCCAAGTTGGCTGAACCTTGTAAAAATTGCGTTTGTCTTCTCTCTTCCCTTAACTCTTTACTTTCTGTATTACACTTTTTTATTCGTATTGCATGTGTATGTTGAATAACTTTGCACACATTTAATTGGGTAAAAAGAACTTATTGATAAAATCAATTTAAGTTAGTTATAAATCCTAACAATTGATTTGGTAAATATTCAAATAGGGATTAAGTGGTAAATAGGTATAAATCCTTTTAAAAATACCCAATTCACCCCCCCTTTTGGGATTACACCTTAAACAACATATTATATTAGGAAAAATAGTGTGGCATGAAACCAATTTTGCTAATTAAATGGTTGTAAGTACTGTGGAATGATGAATCATTGTGATTGTGAATATGGTTGGGTTGCAAATTCTGGTTGATTGAAAATACTGGTTGATTGTGTATATTGTGGTAATTGTGTGGATATGTTTGAATGGACGGTTTTGTTATTGATTTGTGTTATGGTTCTTGTAAATTGCGATATAACATTGGTAGTGGTATGAGGAGGTTGTTATATCGTATTTGGTATATTTGTCATATAACGTTGGTAGTGGTATGAGGAGGTTATTATATGGGCATTTATATTGGGGGTAAACATTGACAGTGGTATGAGGAGTTTGTTTACCTATTTGCCATGAACAAGGTGGTTTGTGCTGTAATCTGTGTGATGGTTTGTCCTATGTGGACCGTGTAACCAGTGTGGTTGATACTCCTGTGTGGACATGTATTTTCTATATGAATGAGAGTCCTATGTGGACGTTGTATTCTGTGTGTTTATGGACTCTGTGTTGGTATGATTGAAGACTGTGTGGATTATCTTGTGTGGATTGATCGTGGAATGCATATGTGTGTGGAACTCTATGAAATGATTGACATTGGTTGTGAGTAACTTTAATTAAGTATTTATGGTAAAGTAGATTACTTCGGGCCCCACGTGGAGGGTCCGGGGTGTTACACTAGAGGAGGTGATGGACACAAGGAGAAGCCTAACTGACTTGAAAAGAAAGGGATCGAGAGACATGGAGGAGACCACTGAAGCAGGAAAGAAGCAAGAGAGTAGCAAACCGCAAAGCGATTCTAGGGAGTTAAGACATATAGCTAAGTTCGAGTCCTACACTCCTCTAAATGTCTCACGAGCCAACGTCCTAATGCATATAGAAAAAGAGAGAGGGTATTGTTGACTTTTTGAGTCCTATTCCATTTTGATAATGACAAATCACAACATCTCATTTGTGCGTTAAGTATTTGAACAATATTCTGTAAGCACAAATGACCGATGTATAATGAACGCCATGAAGCACGTACACGATCACATATCTTGGCATATTCCATGGGTATCTGAAGAGCAAAAGCTTGAAAACTTGTATTTTTTTAGTTATATTGTATTAAGGTTTCAATTGTGCATGCATTTCATTTGATTTAAATTGAAGCTCTACATTGACCTTAGATTGACCTTAGGATCTCTAAATTTACGTGAAACACTTTTTATTAAAAATGTCAGACTTACTTAAAAGGTTTGAAATGATTTTGAAATCAAATCGCTAGCCAAAACTCATTTTTGTAAAAGGGCCAGTCGATTGGATCATAAGCTCGGTCGAGCGGACTTCATTCAAGGATGATTCGGCAGACTGGATCATTGGCCTAGCAAACCAAACCAAGCTAAAAGGGAAATTGCCCTTTGGCCGGTCGACCAGACCTCTCGAGTTCAGGCTATTTTGAGCTCCAAATGGTCATAAAATTTGAAATAAATTATTATTATATTCTCCAACGGCTATATAACGACTATGTTTGGGTTTGCCTATACATATCTTGCCAATAACTTGGAGAAGCTTAGAGAATTATTTTGAAAGCTTAGTTGATTATTCTTTGATTTTTGATTATATTTATACTTTTTTTGAAGGTCAAATTCATATTTGTTGAGGAAGACCACAAATCAAGGAGCATACATGAGTCCCCAATTACGTGAATTTCCTTTGAGAAAAGTCAACAAATCTTCTTATTATAGAAAGGAACGTAGAAATTTATTTAGGATTGATTTTGTATTTACTCCATCGTTCCCCAATTACAAGTATAAATAAGGGTTGTAAGTTGTTGTAAAAATATAATTGAATAGAATTATTTTTTTTTTATATTCTTCTTCTTCCTCTGATTCTATATTTATTTTTCCTCTGGTTTGTTTTGCTCTGATTTTTATCATGGTATCAGAGCTAATTAATCCTCAAGAGGTCCAAATAGAGGTGTTTTTTTTTTTTTTTTTGTTTCTCACATCAACGTTATTGTCAAACGTTGAATGTGGTTTTTTTATTTTACAAAATCTCGACGTTCTTGATTGTGAGAGAATTTTGAACAATCTACTGTTCCTTTTGTTCCTTTTTTTTTTTTTGATTTCTGCTCACATTGGGTGTTTTTTGTCGAAAGGTTGGGGGTGCACACTCTGCATATTCTTTTGTTGTTCCAAGGTTGAAGACGACCTCCTTATTTTTTTTGGGCTACTCAATTGTTTTTGTTTGGGCTGTTTTATTCCTTTTTCTTTTCATAGCTCCATTGACTTGAGCCCAAGCTTGTGTCTAGTCCAAAGCTTGTGCTACAGATCTAAGCCTAGGCGACCCACACTAAAAAGCCCGGATCCCCGCGGTCCGCACCTAGGTCGACCTGCCCTTAAGCTGACCTGCACCCAGACCTCGCCCCGGTCTGGTCTGATCCTGACCCGATCCATACTTCAAAAAGAAAAAAAGGTTCCATTTTTTCCTCATGGTTTAAAAGGAAGAGAAATTTGATAACCCTACCCATCACTTGTACCTTCATTCTTCGGATCACCCTAACATGGTCTTGGTTACCACTCCACTTACTGAAGACAACTATGCCTCATGGAGTCAAGCAAAGCTTCTCACTCTTGAGGCCAAAAGCAAGCTTAGCTTCATCGATGGTATGGTTCCTCCACCGACTTCTAGTTCCTCACCTGAGGCATGATAATGGAAATGATGCAACGTCATGGTAATATCCTGGCTTCTCAATTTCATTTCTAAAGATATTTCCTCCAGCATAATCTATTGCAAATTTGCTTATGTCATTTGGACCAATTTAAAAGATCAGTATTCTCAAGTCAATAGGCCACGTCTTTATAAAAACAAGATATCAGTAATCTTGTTCAAGGTTCTCTTTTAGTTACAACATATTTTGCACAGTTGAAGGGCTTATGGGATGAGTTGGCTGAAATTCAATCCTTGCACATTTGCACTTGTGGTACCTACACTTGTGGTGCCCATAAGAACAATTTGGCCCAGCAAGAATCTGAAAATGTGTTGACCTTCCTTATGGGCCTCAACGAATCCTACGTTGCAACTTGTGGACAGATACTATTGATGGATTCGCTTCCAACTATAAGTCGTACCTATGCCCTGGTCATGCAAGAAGAACGTCATCGCAGTTGACTCCACCATCCATTGAAGGCATTGCTTTGGCTGCCTCCAACTATCCACCATGAAAATATAGCCGACCAGGTCCACTTAAAAAGTACCTCAAATGCAGTCATTATGGGAATTACAAGCACACTATTGATCGCTGTTATCACATCCATGGCTTCCCTCTGGGACCTCTTAACTCTAAGCCTGGCACAGGTTCCAAGCATAGTGCCAATGAAGTTTCCTCCATTACCAACAGTCTTCCTTTTACCCCCGAGCAATGCTAGCAGCTCTTGGCTATTCTTAGCAATACCACCCCTCCGCAATCCATGGCACACCAAGTAGGTAGTGTCAAATCTTCGTCGGCAGGTATGCCCAACAATGATCATTTGTAGATTCTTGATTTGCAATCTTCCTCAACACTCCCACTTAAGTTGGCGTGGATATTTATAACACTCAACTTGCTAAGTATGTAATTAAACTGTGCGAGTTTAAGAGCTTTGGTAAATAAATCAGCGGATTGCTGTCTTGTGTGCATATGGATTGTTTGAATGATCCCATTTTAGAGTTTTTCTTAAACCATATAACAATCTATCTTGATATGCTTGGTTCATTCACGAAACACTAGATTTCTCCTACATTCATTTTGAAAACCTTTTTGTGGGAAATTTTTGAGTCAATCAAAAAAACTTTGAGCATATAGTCACTCATATATACTTGCTTCAAAGACTTCTTATTCTTGATATTTCAAAGGTTAATCTAGAGAAAATTATTTTACATACTCTCATCTACTTGCAAAATATTTTTGAGAGAAATACAAAAACTCTACCAAGCTTCATATTTAAAATCATTTGAGAGTGCATTTAGAAATATTTTCATTGTACAAATTAGCTCATGAAGGAGTATTTCATTGCACGCAAAACTATTTTCAAAGTCATTGCCTTTACAATTCGGGTTGTGAACTATACTAAGTGAGGGAATATCACTTGGAGAGGTGTCTCCGCCTGTAAAGAAGGATTACGGTGTAAACCATACTGAGCAAGGGTATATTGCTCAGAGAGGTATCTTCGCCTATACGAAGGGATTATAGTGTGTACCGTACTGAGTGAGGGGATATTGTTCGGAGAGGTGGCTCTGCCTATAAGAGTGTGTTTGTGGTGGCTTTGCCCAATTTAAAGGAGTGTTATAGTGAAAATCCTCAAGTGGTTTGCTTGAGGTGAGGACGTAGGCACGGATAGCCGAACCTCATAAAAATCTCGGTATCGTTCTCTCTTACACTACTCTTTATATTTTCGTATGTGTATGATTGATTATATATTGTTTTGATTGTTTTACATACACGCCTTTAATTTTGATTGGGATATTATTTGTGAATCAGTTAAAATAATTAGCAAAAATTTTTAAAAATCCAATTCACCCTCCTCTTTTGGGATTACACCAATCCTCACAATTGGTATCAGAGCCCGAATTGTAATAAGCTTAACTATTTTTGTATAAAAACTGCATGGCTCACATTGGTGTATTCATGTTTTGAAAGGGTCAATCTTTCTCAAGGTCTCAATTGTTTTGTGGTGTAGATTACACTGCTTGGAAACAAAAAAATGATCTTTTTTATTCAAACTGTTGATTGGAGGGCTTGGAAAGTGATCGATCAAGGGAACTATATCCCAATGAAGGAATTCATACACATCCCTAAAATTTTGTTCATTTCATCACCACTGGTACTCAAACATATGTCACTTATTTAATCCAATTTTCCACCATCACTTATGTGTCATATTGATCCACCACCAAAGTTGACAACCAGTCAATCTTCCAGCCCAGCATGGAATTATACTAAATGAGCACATTTTGCTTCCTATTGTAACGACCAAAAAAAAAATTAATTAAAAAAATTATTAATTAATTAATTATTATTAAGAAAATTAATTAAATTAGGAAATTTGAGGATTTTGGGGGTATATATATATATATGTATGTATGTATGTATACTTAATTAGATATAAGGATAAATTATATATATATATATGTATATAAAAGTATATATATAAGTATATAAAAGTAAAGTAAAGGATAAAGGGAAAAAAAAAAGGGAAAAGAAAACTTAGTTATTATGCTTCTTGTAGCAAACAGGAAGTGGAAAGAGAGAAAAAAAAAAAAAACTACTCACGCTGCGCAGGAAAAGGAAAGAAAAAAAAAAAAAACTCTCTCAGCTCACACTCTCCACTCCTCCTCTCTCTACAATTTCGCGGCGGATTCTCGCCCAATTGAAAATCCGAAAATACCACTAGACTCCATTCTCCGCCATCAACATATTTACCGAAGTGGATTTGTCATAGGAGCAATATGGACATGTCTCTTGGGGTAAGACAAATTTTCATTATTGCCTCAATTTTTCTTAAATTTTAAGCTAAATGGGCTATCGGACACCACCACGAGAATCTAGGGATGATTCTCTACAAATCTAGCGGAGCGGATTTCTCGTGGGATCGTTGTAGGAATAGCACCAAAACTAGGATAAATGGGTTATTTAGAAATTAATTGTTATTAAATTATTGTAAATTAGGAAAGGTTAAAATAATATTTTTTTGGGGTTGATTTGATTGAATTAGGGTTTGGGTGAGCGCTTTGAGTATAATTTTGGGAGCCCTGCAGGCGTGATTCAGGAAATCAGGTAAAAGGGAATAAAATTATATCAGTATTTTATTAAGGTGAACAGGTTATTTACAAGTGTATGAAATTTATTATTTATCTATATGATTTTTAGAACCGTCTGAGTACTAGAAAATGATGATTTTATTTAAGGTTTATATTTGGGATAATTGCATATGATATTAAATTCGTGTGACATGGGAACAATTTTTCCTAATAAATTGAATATGAATTACTATAGTATTTGAATTTGCATGTGGAAATGTATTGATCTGTTAGACTACTGTGTGAGAATGTATTGATCTGTTGGATACCTGTGTGGTAATGCATTGATGCGTCTATGTGAACTAACTGGTGTGGTTATTCGTATGCATCTCAATATAACGTTGGCATGAGGAGGTTGTTATATTGCCTAGATGTAAATCATGATATAACGTTGGCAGGTCGAGGAGCTCGTTATATTGTCATTTATATGAGGTAGGAAATTTGCAGGTCGAGGAGCTTATTCTATTGATATACGACTTGTAGGTCATGGGGATTGGATACTAGTGAATAGTGGTGCCTGTGTGGGCCACGTGTCGTGGAAGCTGGAGTGGTGCCTGTGTGGGCCACGTTATATCCTGTGTGGATAATGGCGTCTGTGTAGGCCATGTTATGCATCTTGTGTGGATGGTGGCACCTATGTAGACCAAGTTATGTACCATGTGTGGGTAGTGGTGCTTGTGTAGGCCACGTGTAGATAAGAAGTACGTAGGTGCCTGTGTGGGCCACGTACTGACATGTGCACAGTTGCTTTGTGTGGGCCACTTACTGAGGACATTGGAAGATGAAGTATGAGATGCATGATTCCTATGTGGATGTGTTGTGCGCATGTAAATTCAATTATAGTATAAAAATAATGGTATAACATATTATGAATGCATGTGTGTGGATGCGGCGAGGTAAACATACCACTGGGGGCTTGCTGAGAAAGGCAAGTGCTCTACTAGGTAGTTTCTTGGTATTAGTGCAAAGGAATGCTACTTGTATGGGCGGGTAGACATCCCGATCCTTGGAAACCTTCGCCTTTAAAATAATAAAGATGTGTATACTGGCGGCGAGGTAATACTTCACCTGAGGGCTTACTGAGTAAGGTGAGTGCTCTGGTAGGTAGTTTTTAGTACCAGAGTAGAGGGAAGTTACTTGTATGGGCGGGTAATCTTCTCTATCCTCGGGGACTTTCGCTTGCATAAAAATTATGTACTTGTGCATATTGGATGTGTGTATGATATTAGATGTTGGGGATGTTGTTAATGGTACATTTTCTCAATTGTTATTGATATTATGTGAGAAGCAGTTTATTTTGATATGTAAATATTAAAACTCATTTGTCACACACTGTTATAATTTATTCCACCCTTACTGAGAAGTGTCTCACCCTAGTGGATTAACAATTTTTTAGGTTCTTCTAGAGATCGGGTTTGAAGGCCTGGGTTGGAATTATTTTTGGTGGTTTCTTTTTGGGGTATCGTGACATATCGGTATATATATATACAGATATATTTGTACTGAGTTATGTTTTAAATACTGGTTGTGGATACGGATATCTGGATGTTGTAGTATTCATTTTTGGGTTGTTATATAGAACTCTGGTATTTATTTGAGGTTATTTATTTATGTTCCGTTGCGTGCAAGTTAATTATGGTATCAGATACAGGTGATTGGAACACGTGGCACTCGGGTCCCACTTGGCGGGTTCGGTGCTTCACACCTATCATTACCGTTTTCCCTTTATTGTGGCCCACGATGGTTAGGCAATGGATTACTATGCACATTGGGTACCTCATCAAAAGACAAACACCTTGCATCCCTCAAAGCTTGCACTTTGTACTTAAAGGTCCAACACTTTTTAATTGAGTTGCCTAGTGCCCTAACATAATATTCACATCAAGCATTTGGGTTGTACCATTTTGGGTAAGGGGGTTGTACTAGAAGTCCTGGTATTGGGGCAGCTAGCTGAATTTCATCAATTGTGGGAAAAATTCTATGTAAGTCATTAGGATAAGTTGAATCTTTGTATTTTTTTTGTCTCCTTTGAAAATCTTACTTCTAAGACTTGAACATTTTGTTGCCATCTGGCATTACTTCCTCTAAAATAGTGATCTTGTATTACTTGCACCTCTGATCTTTCTTTTTGTCCATTCCTTTTTCATAGCCCCCTGCCCAAAACTAGAGTTGCCTATCCTTCCCATTTTAAATCCCCCTTCGGTTCTTTCTTTGATGGTTACCAAATTTGCAAAACTCTAGGGAGTACTTCTGATAAGATGACTGAAGTACAAGTATTTGAGTGTGTTGACAAATAAAGAGATTACCTCCTTATCCTCAATTGGAGGATGCAATTGTGTTGCAGCTTCTCTCCATCGATAGGCATACTCTTTGAGTGGCTTACTCGACGTCTTCTCCATATTTTGTAAAGTCAACTTGTCAGAAGCCATTTCAATTACATGTCTGTACTGTGCCATGAAGGCATGAGCTAAATTCTTCCAAGTACGAATCCTTATATGGTCTAATTGGATATACCATTGATGTGTCCCTAAAATGCACTATTTTAGGCCCTCATTTACCTATATTTTATCCTCCTTTATCATGTATTCACCCTTTTGTTATCATAGTTCAGAGTTATGCAAAGTTTGTTCATGTTTTAGGAAAATTAGGTTAAAGCCGAGTAGTTAAGTAATATAAGAAGCCAAGGGAGTAATTGGGATATACAAAGCTCAAATCAGATGCTCAACCAAATCCCCAAAGCCTCAACTCATCAAAGTGAACAAGACTTGGTTTGACCATGCGGTGCGACTAGCCAACATAGGGGGCAACCAAGTCACAAGTTGAAGACTCCAAAGTTCAGACTGATAGTGAAATGCTACAAGGTTCGACCAACAGCTCGACCAGGAGACCCCGAGGGGCGACTAGGTCAAGATCCTGAGATTTTCTAAAGTTGATATCCTGCAAGTCTTGACCATCGGTGCAACTAGGAAGACCCATTGGCATGACTAGGTCGAGAATACCTGAAGTTTGAATCCTAGAATTCCCGCAAGGCTCGATCAAGGTGCGACCAAGGAACATAGGGGTACAACCTGGTGGACTGAGCAAACGCAAACAATCTTCTTTGCGAGATTTTTTGCAAAATTTTCCTATTTTTGAATTCAAACCTTTGTAAACCCTTTTAGGTATAAAACCTAGCTTCGTCTATGTGCTTAGGGTTCCCCTTTGGCCCCTCTTTGGTTGGTGATAGACCTAAAGAGTCTTTGGGTGCCACTTGGAGTAGATTTACTGCTTTGATTTCAATTTCTTGTACTAGTTTTGTGCTTGGATTCTTCGAAGGCCTGTGATAACCTTCAAGTTCCTGGTGCTACCGCGTAGAGTAATTGGTTCTTGGTTGTAATCTTGATCGCTAGTGATAGGCTATTGAGTTGCAATTAAAGCCGTTTTTTCAATGCATGTTCTTTTACTGCTTTCATTTAAATATCTGCACATTAAATACTTGTCTTTAATTTCCATGCAATTAACGTCTTTGATTGTGATGAGACCCTAGGGTAAAGGATAGCATAGCTAAGGATTCAGTAACTTATACAAACTAGGCTAGGGTCCATGTACGGGGTGTTCTCGTGATCGCTAGATAAAGTATACCTTAGTTCCCGATCGTGCTCCGGACAATTGGTGCACCTTCGCTACTCTATTTCACTCGAATGATTCACTTGACCATTTAGCCTAGTACAGATAGTTGACCGGACATAGCTATCGCACACGACCATCTAGGCTTGATTCATGATCTAAGAACTACTTTGTAGGAGTAGTGTTAATATAATTTTACCTGCTTTCGTAGTTGATAGAAAACAAATTCAAAATCTCACTTTTTTTTTTCCTTTTTACACAAAGCGTAGTAAACTAGGCTAGAAGTGGTAAATAATTGAACTAGAGTCCCTAAGGATCAACACCCGACTTATTCATTGTTCTACTGAACATGGGGATAGGTTATAAATTTTATCTTTGGTAGTTAAGGACCCTAGCCTTAGTGAGCCTACCAAATTTTTGCACTGTTGCTAGGGATTTAATTACGGTTGTAAGCCAATTTCTAGTTTAAAGTACCATTGCTTTGTTTTTCTTTTTTTTTTTATTTTGGTTTTATTTTTTTGTTAGATACTTTGAAGTCTTGATTGTGTGTCATATGTGTATATGCTGGGTTTGCACTCTTTGGATCCTGATTTAGTGCCTATAGACCCTAAGATTAAGAGATCTCATATGTCAATTAGGAAGCCCACCTCTAGTCCTAAGTTAGCTGAGTCATTTGAACCCAAAATCATGGCTAAACGTAATTCGATTCCTGCCTTTCAAAACCCGCAACCCCAAGCTCCCCGCCAACCTGTGGTGGAAGAGCAACCTCTTCGGCCTCTTAGAGACTACTTCACACCCAACGCATACACCTCGCTGTCTTCCATCCAGTTTCTAGAGATCGAGGCAGCACAATTTGAAATTAAGACTTCTATCATCTTGATGCTTCCCAATTTCTTTGGGAATTTGACTGAAAATCCATAGAAGCATCTAGATAAATTTCTTGAAATATGTTCCACCATCCATATGCCTCATTTTGGTGATGATGCCCTTCAATTGAGGCTTTTCCTGTTCTCTTTGAAGCATAAGACCAAATATTGGCTGAATTCCTTAGAGCCGAACTCGATTGGGCCACCATGCAACATGAGTTCTTGAAAAAGTACTTCCCCATTGGGAAGACTAACCAGCTGAGGAAGGTCATCACTAATTTCTCACGATTGGATGTGGAATAATTTTTCGAGACATGGGAGCGGTTTTGGGACCTTCTGCGCAAATGCCTACATCACCAAGTCCCTAGGTGGCAATTAGTTCAGACATTTTATAAAGGATTAGTTGAGCGAGACCAGTCCATGGTAGATGCATCTTATAGAGGTACTTTCCTCACTAAACACGAGAATAAGGCATGGACTCTCTTTGAGAACCTCGCCTAGAATTCTCAATAGCATGCTGTTACTGCTTGTAGACCATCCCAACCTTCCTCTTCCCATCCTAAGAGAGTTTATGAGTTAGCCGTGGGCCATGACCTTGCACCCACACTGCACACCATTGTGAACAAGTTAGATCAGTTCTTGTTCTTAGGACAACAACCTCAGCCTATGGTGTGTGTAGAGGTGTGTGCCATATGTTCCGATCCTTCTCACACATGTTATAATTGCCTCCATGTGCCTCTCCCACCTGAGTTTGTACAGAAAGATGTTAAGGCCACCCATAATTGGTATGACATGCCATCCAATGATCCCTATTCTAACAAGTACAATCATGGATGGAGTAAGCATCCTAACTTCTTGTGGAGTCCACAAGCTCCAGACTTTCAAGCTTAAAGACCTTAGCAATCAACCACTGCTCCACCTCCTCACCCATTCCAAAACTCTTAAAATCCTATTATGTCTACCCCTAGGCAATCAAAATTTCAACAACCTTCTTCTCCTCAGCCCCAATACGATAGATCTTTTTAGGAGACGGTGCTGAAAACCCTTAAGGGCATTAAGGCTAATTGCTAAGTTGATTGGCAATTACTCCACTCTCACTCACAGTCTATTGTTAAGCTAGAAGCCACTATGAGCCAACTAGCTACATCCTTGAGTAAGAGAGAAGAGGGTAAATTGTCAAGTCGGCCTCTAGTGAACCCTAAGGGTCAGTATATGGTAGAGTGTGAGCCGACTGCTGGACCTTCGTTGTATCATGACCAAGCCCAGGCCATGACCATTCTTCAGAGTGGTAGAGAGGTAAACAATAGGGTTAAGGAGAAGTTAGACCAAAGAAAGGGTAAGGAGAAGACGAGGGAAGAAACTAATGATGAACCATATAATCCTCCTCCTTCTAATCTGGTAGTTGATACTAACATACCTACCTCCTCCAATGATGGAGCACTTCCCCATTATGTTCTTGTAGTGGCATACCCTGAGAGCTGAAGCCCACCCTCGTCACATTGAGTTTCGCTGACCGATCAGTGAAAAAGCCTCAGGGTGTGATAGAGGACATCTTGGTCAAAGTTGAAGTTCTATTATCCTGTTGACTTCATTGTTTTGGATATGGAACCTTTCGACCCAACTATGGACCCAATCCCTGTCCTATTGGGATGACCATTCTTAGCTACAAATAATGCCTGTATTCAGTGTAGGACTGAGATTATGGACGTGTCCTTTGGCAACATGGAGCTCCGGATGAATGTATTTCATGCTTCCCAACATCCACCCAATAACGTCCAAGCTGTGGATGTTGACATGATTGATGAATGTGTTGAGGAAGTGGCCTTCTCGATTCTATGGAGGGACCCCCTAGAGGAGGACCCATATAAGTAGATTCTTGCTATTCATGACTCGATCTTTAGCTTAGAGAGACGACTATGGGTAAGTGAGAAGTGGTTTAAGGAAGAAATGGTGGAAGAAACTCTTATTTTTGAATTGGAGTGAGTTTAAATTGAGCATTCATTGTGTCTAGCTAAAGATGGTAAACTTAGCGTTTTTGGGAGGCAACCCAATTGTATTTCTTATTTTTCTTTCTTCTTTGAGTCCATAGGTTGTACATTGTAGTGTATATAGGGTATAGGTTCCTTAGAATAGGTCATAGGTTAGTAGGGGGTGCAAGGTGCGACCAGCACGTCTAAGTGCGACTTGGTCGAAGCCCTGAAAATATTTTGAAGTCCAAAAGTACCGAGAAGCTTGACCAGGGGTGTGACCAGCACTGCCTTGATGCTACCTAGTCAAACCTTTGAACTTTTTGACTTTCCAAATTTCTAAGAGGTTCAACCATGGCATGACCAACACTCCATTCTTACGCAACTTGATTAAGAGTTGGTTGTCCTGCTTTAATTGGGGGTGTGACCCGCCCAAAGATGGCGCGACCTGGTTGAGACTGTTGCAAAAAATTGTTATAAACTTCTTCTCCCGCGAAGCTCGAACTCCACTTCCTCCTTGTTCCTTGGTCTTCCCTTGTCGCACCCACACCCGACCTAGTTACCCGAGCTTCTTCCACCTTTATTTGAGCTCCGGCGACCCTCCAATTACTTTCCCTAGCTCTGGTGACCTCTCCTTTTGTGCGACACTTCATCCCAATGCACCTAGGGTTTCAAACCTTTGCCTTCCCTTGTAGCTGTGGCTCCTTATTTCGTCTTCTAGCACTCGTGTCTTTTCTCCTTCTCCTTCTTTCATCTTCCACCTTGCTTATATATCTCGTCACCTTCTCGACCACCTCTATACATCACATTTCAGAAGATTGTAGAGTCTCAGGCTGCTTCCAAGAAACCCCAATCCTCACGATCCTCCGCCAAGTAGAAGAGGGTCTAGAGTCAGTTAAGAGAAGAGCTGTCGTTTGGGTCTGAGCACACTCCACTTACACTGGCGAAGTTGAGGGATTGAATGGCCCAGAGTGCGAGGCATAGTCTTCTAGAGGGTTGAGGGAATCAAGGATGACCCTCAAGGACAACGACTTTCGGCCCATGTACCGATTTGTGTTGGAGGAGACTTGTGCCAACGTTAGGAGGAAATGCTGCATAGAGGTCCTTATGTAGCGGATGATGGACCACTACATGACTCCGCCCACCACCACATATCACCCGACCTTGGTTTTGGAGTTTTACAAGTACTTGCACTATGATCCTCAGACGGGTGTTTGGTCCATAAGGGTTTAGGGCACTAGGTTCGATCTAATGCCAGTTTTGATCGACAGGGTGTGGTCTTACAAGGAGGCCAAAGATAAACCGTGGAAGGCCTTAGACTCTTCAAATGTCCACCATATCATCATCAGGATGTTCCATGGACTTTAGTACGATGGTGCGAACATGCAGTGCGACACGTGCACGACACAGAGCGGGTTACCTGGTTACCTGCTCCTTTTGGACCTAGTTCTTTAGCGCAACATTTGTGCGTCGGGCCATCACTCGGAGAGAAGCGACATTCATCTGCAGGTCCTATATGACATGCACTATAATATGAAGGTGGACATCCCTCACCTTATTATGGACGAGACGATCAAATTTTACGCGGGGAAGGTGAAGCACCCGAGGCTGAGGAAGCCAACACCGAAGCCGGTGCGCGGCGAGACTCTTTGGGAGCCGAAGAGATCCCTCATTCCGTATGCCCAACTTGTTATGGCAATTCTAATGTGCATGAAGGTCAATATGGGTAATCTAGACATGCACATACCTATTGGTTAGGTCACCACCGAGCGAACATGGCACCAGAGTCTGCAATTGGTGGCCACAACATGGCTGAAGGTGCACCGGTGGGCACCTTTTGAGGGTGCACTGGGGTCAGAGTTTCATGTTCCTTTATTCTACCATAACCTTGAGTACAACTGCTGAGCCCTCCACTTCAGCGGTGGCACCTTCAGAGGCAACACTCCAATGGCGGCACCTCATCCACCAATATCCCCTTCTGTGCCTCAGACAAGAAATGATCTGGGCTGCCTATGCCAAAAGTTTGAGACATTTCGAGTTGAGGTGCACCACGAGATGGTGGTGACTAGGGAGACAATCTCTCAAGGATTTGGGGCACTAGTCGAGGCCTTCAGAGTCTACTTCCCCAATGCGCTAACAACATTTAGTTTTTTGAGATTTTCGGCACCAACCTCGACCCCTGGCCCTACAGTTCCTCTTGCCTCTACATCTTTTACTGCTACATAAGAGGCATCTTCCACATCTGCCCAGTCATTATTGGCACTGCCTCTTTCATCAACCATGCGTTCTCCTGCTCCTTCATCTCCTCCACCACAACCGTCCCATCTGTCTCCTCCTCTTCAGGTGACTCCACCGGTGGCCATGATCGAGGTCGAGTCATCCAGCGAGAGTGAGATGGAGACTTATCCAGAGGTGATACCAAAAGCTATTGCTACCGTAGGTGAGGCACAGTTCCCCGCTAGACTTACACTACAGAGCCAGCTCAGTTAGTTCCCTTCATGACGACAACCCTTATCTTGCCGGTGGATGTCTCTTGGGCCTTAGCGCCGCTGCAGATTTTTACACCACCCACCTATGTTATTCCTATCCTACGCCACGTGGTGGCGAACTTGACTCAGTCCAGGGATGCTAGCATGGCAGCCACCTCTTCTGCACCACCTCTTGCTTTACCAGCGGCTCCTATCTTGTGCCCACCACCTCCTACACTAGCACCAACACAGGCCCTGACTGCTTGTGTGCCACCTCCTCCTACTCTAGCTTCGCCCGAGTCATTGGTGGTGTTTGGTAGCTTTTCTAAGGAGGAGTCTGCTTCAAGTTCATGATCTGATGCGGCTCACTAATCTAATGAGGGTACTCCTTCTGACGCGTCCGGTGATTTGGGGGCAGTGATTTTGACTATGATGCCGGTGGGTCTACTAAGGAGGATTAGGGCTAGGCGTAGGATCCTCTGTCTGTGCTCTTTTTCATATGTATTGTGATCATGCACACATTTTTATTTTCTTTTCTTCTTTTATTTGTATTTTATTTTTATTTTTATATCACCATGCTTGAGTGGCTGTACTTTTGCTTTTGATGTTTCCATATTCTGTTATACTACCTATGCTACTAATGAATATATGTGGTCATTTTTTTCTACTTGTCTTTTGTGCTTCTATGTACCAATGCTCCATTCTTTATATTTTTGGATTTTATGTGGATATTACTTACGCAGGTACACTAGTTGATCTTTGAGCACCGTGCAGTGTTTCCTTCCCATGCTTTCTAGGTTCTTTCTTTCCATACTTCAATAGGGACACTGAAGTTTCAAGTTGGGGATAGTGGGGTTAGGAAAGCACTACACGATACATATTGGGCACAAAAATGACACATTTTTTAAATTTTTCAGTGACCATTACTTGTTTTATGCCATGATAACACTTTTGATGCCCTTTACATACTTGTATATAGCCTGTATGTTACATGCTTAGGTTGTATCCTTTAGATGATTTTGTTATGCTCTCTAACAAGGTAGTGAGTTGCTTGCGCGTAGTTTCACATAATATAGCCAACTTACCTGTTGTGCAATTCTATGAGAATTGACAAGGAGTTCGTTCATTTTAATACTGTTGTATAAAATCTTGTATTCACATGGTATTTCACAAGGCTAGGACGCACTTGCACATAATTTGTCTCACTTAGGGTTTCTTGAGAGCACCGAGAGAACAACCGTGGTGACTATGACACCTTGTAAGGTTTTGTTAAGCCTTTCATTTTTTGTGAGAGTCATTTACATGAACTTTGGGTTCACGAAACTCAACTTTCCTTCTCTGGTTATTCTTTGCATGCTAGTCTCTATGTTTGCATTTGCTAGCCTAGAAGTGATGTCTAGTGGGGAGATATAAACCCAGGTCTTGTAGCCTGCTCAAGATGTGAGAATTAAGCCACCCTTAGAGATAAACATAATTCATGAACCCCTTTTCGAGCTTAGTTTCCTATCGGTAACATGATGATGACAAAAGTTATGATGATTGTCCTAGTTGACCATAGAAGAAAAATATATAAAGAAAAGAATGAGTAGAAGAAAAATAAATGAGAAAAATACATAGAATACCTGCTCCAAATACAAAGGGGTCAAGCTAGGGACACAACACACCATATCCTTACATGTATGAAGCTTCTTCGGTGCTTCGGTGCACATGATGTATTCATGTCCGGTTTGTGAATTATCATTCTAGGGTGGTCTTGATTGGATGTGGCGAGTAGGGGAGAAGGTGCTAGGGTGAAGGACCTGACACCTCATTACTAGCCTGGATTCTATTCTTATGAGACTAGTTCACTCCATTTTTAGTGTTAGTTCTTCGAAGTACATGAGATGTTTGATCATGCATGTTTTTCCTCACATACGAGAGTAAACCCATTTCTTGAATGTTTTTGAGAGTATACCGGTGAGGCTGAGTCAAGATGACCATTTTGTAGGTGTCCAAGGATGACCCAAGTGCAATGAATCATTCACTTTACACATGTCTTGTGATTTTGCTTGTTTATACTTGAATTTATATGATGATATTAACTCTGAATTGTATTTGCTAGTTGATTCTCTATGAGTTATGATTTACTTGATGACTATACACTGTTGAGACTTGTATGAGTGATTTGCTTTGGAGTTGTGTGTATAATGAAGTTATGTATAGAGGAGCCTACTTGTAACTATGTTATATTTTTGTATGTGAAATGGCATAATTGTGTTACATGTTGAGCTTATTTAATGTCCACTGAGATTGGTGTTTGTGAGTACCGCCCTGGAAACCCTCATGAGACTATAACTCACCCACTAGGGTCACCTAGGGGTTTAAAACCTTGTTGCATATGGTAAATGCAATCGTTTTTCCTATGAAAGAGAAGGTAGATAGGATTTTAGTTATCTTTTCATAGTTTTCTTAGTTTTGATTTGCTCGAGGACTAGTAAAGTGTAAGTTGGGGGTTGTAATGTGCCTTTAAAATGCATTATTTTAGGCTCCTATTTACCTATGTTTTATCCTCCTTTATCATGTATTTACCCTTTTGTTGTCATAGTTCGGAGTTATGCAAGGTTTGTTTATGTTTTAGGAAAACCAAGTTAAAACCAAGGAGTTAAGTAATATGAGAAGCTAAGGGAGTAATTGGGATGCATAAAGTTCAAATCAGATGCTCAACCAAACCCCCAAAGCCTCAACTTATCAAAACAAATAAGACTTGTTTCGACCATGTGGTGCGACTTGTAATAACCCAAAAAAAAAAAAATCCCTGAGGAGATATTTTTAGATATTTATATATAAATATCTTGGAGGAGATATTTTTAGATTACTTAAGGGCTAAGTTATGTTTATTATATAACTCTCTCTTTCTCTCTAAACCACGAATTCACTCACTCACTCACTCACTCTCTTTCTCTCTCTCTCCCTCTCTCTAAGATCTCGGGCGACTCGTTGCCTGAATTAATGATCCAGCATTACTACATGGATCAGCGGGTGAATCTCTATAAGTCTTACGGAATAGAATCTCGATTTGAGGATTTCCGGGTTTTTACCCCGCAGTTGAGGTAAGGGTCGAAATGAGCCTAGTGACTTGTAGATCTATATTAAATAGGGTGATATTGATGTACGGTCTTTCGGTTCTAGGATTTGGGAATCCGTGTGGCTGTTTTTAGCCGTTCGAAGTAGTGTTTCGGTATTCGGGAATAGGTAAGAGGATTTGTTTATATCAGTTATTTTTAAAATTTGATCTGGTAGAATTGTAGGTTATGTTTATATGAATGTTTTGGTTACTTGCTTGGAAAATTTCACCGGGTGAGATTGTAGTGACCTGGGGAATTATGGTATTTAAATAATGGAAGAAGGAGAAAAAGGAATTGTGTTTAAACAGGGTCTCATTGACGAACATAGGGAGTTTGTCGACAAGTACACTTGAGAGGCTCGTCGATGGGAACGTGTCTCATCGACAGGAAGATACTGAGAGGCTATTTTTCCATCTCTAAATTTCATCAATGAGAAACAAATGTTCATTGACGAATGACCTTCTTGACCTTGTCGATGTGATGACGTGGCTCGTCGATGAAGGCCAGTGTATAAATATGACTGAACTTCATTTTTGGCCGAAAATTTATACGTAGACTTCCTTTCTCTCCCCTCCTCGATTCCTTACCCTTCTCTCTTAATTTTTGAGTCCGTTCTTCACTGAATCGATGATCCAAAGCCGCCATGACACTCCTGGGGAAGTTCTCTTCAAATCTGTCGGGGTGGATCGACGATGGGGCTAGTTTGAATTCCATCCCAAATTTAGGGTATGAGTTTTTATTCAGTATTTGACTTTCCTGCAGTTGTAGAAAATGTAATAGTCATAGAAATACTAAATTTCTATTCTGGGAGGTGTTGATTTCAGGGTGTTGAACGGGGAACCTTGCGGGTGCAGGACTGATATATTTTAGGGGCTTTTCAGGAATCAGGTAAATGGATAAACTAAGCTAGTTGTTTTATGAAAATATATGTATAATCTTACAACATTTTGTAACGACCTGCTTATTTTACCATTTTTTCCATGATAATAAAAATCAATACAATAAACCTAGCAGATCATAATCAACCTGAACTCGTGGGTACTAGGGATACATCAGAAACACAACATGGAAGCCTAAGTAGTTGGAAACACTTAATCATATACATCTTAAAGTACCATTTAACACCATACCAGAGTTTACTACAACCATCATATAAATACACACATCTCAAAAGTACCCAAAAAATCCTAGGGTCTCCACCCAAAATCCGTCTGATTCTAGCAAATACTTACCCTTTAGATAGGGTAGATCAGCTGTAACTATCTCTGCGAATCTTTATCCGCTCTCCTATCTGGGGCTCCTAAAATGTTCATATAATTTGGGGTAAGACACCTCTGAGTAAGGAAAATAAACTAATACCAGTGTGTGGCAACATGAGTATTTCCGTGTTATACATAAAAGCATACATAAGCATATTTAGTAAAACTGTCTGTATCATTTCTTGGAAAAACATGTATAATCATAGCATGACAGAACATATTGGATTTCCATAAGCATCATTCATCTCATATAATAATAATACAAAAACAATCCTGGAAGGTTAGCTGGCAGGTGTCATGTCTTACCCCCATATGACTGGATTGTGTAGCCCGAAGGCGGGACTTGACAATGGCTGGCCAACCACTGCCAAGTCAAAGTAAATGTTTGTAAGTACGATGGGTCTACCAGACCTGGTCCGTACACTAGGGGCGCCAACACTTCATTAAACCACATCGACTATCCATCCTCACGTTGCCCCGTACGACAGCGATAACACAATATCATGATGATCATGAACACATAGCTACGGTATCGTGGACGTGCAAGCCTAAACCAAGCCAACTAGGTTCTGATAACATATAACGTATTTCAAATTGTGATGCATTGCTATTCCATAATATTAATTGTCATTTCAATATCATCATATCACATTTCATATATATAACATGAAAATCATTGGCCCTTATGCCGGTATTTCATATTTTATCAATCACGGCCCGTACGCCATATCACATATCAATAAGAGGCTCGGCCCATACGCCGACATATCTTATAAATGGCTCAGCCCATATGTTGGCATATCATGTAAAAAGCTCGGCCCATACGTTGGCATATCATGTGAGAACATCCTCAGCCCGTACGCCGGTATATCATATAAAATTCTCAGCCCGTACTCTGGTATATCACATAAAAACTCTCGGCCCATACACCTGTATATCATATAAAAACTATCTATCATTTAACATTTTCCCAGAAAACAGTAATTCATAATAAATTCTACTCATGCCACACAGAATGGGTATTACGTATATTTAAAACATATTATCATTTACAACAGTATTTTCCTAAACATAAAGCATATATATATATTTATTTATTTTCCTAAAACCAAATGCTGTAAGATTATACATATATTTTCATAAAACAACTAGCTTAGTTTATCCCCTTACCTGATTCCTAAAAAGCCCCTAAAATATATCAATCCTGCACCTATAGGGTACCCTGTTCAGCACCCTGAAATCAACATCTCCTAGAATAGAAATTCAGTATTTCTACGCGTACTACATTTTCTCGCAAGAGCTCCTCCAATACTTCATACCTTCGGTTTACCTCCAAGCTGGGAGCTTGTTTTTTTAGTAGTTTCCCTGGCTATTCCTCTTTCTTCGATATCAAGAATTATGATTGACAGTGCTAATGTATTCCTAGTTGGTTGGAATCTTGGGGCTAATGTTATTGGAATGAATGGATGCAAGCCGGGTCCTGGGCCTATTGTCATATTCAATGTCCATTGGCTAGTGTGAACCCTGATGGAAACAAAGGATCATCTTCAACCATGGGTTCTAGAGGTTGCATAACTTTCCTTTTACTCATTGTAAAAAACATCTTCATCAACTTATTCATCTAATCCTTATTCTTGTGAACATCCTGACTGATCTCCTTGTAGCTTTGCTCAAGTCCCAATATACAGTTTTACAAATGCTCTCCCATGATTCTGACCTTTCATCTAGTGCTATAAGGATGTAAGGATGTTGCCTTGTTCTGCTTAATGTTGGAACCCCATAATTTTGATCAAACTCAGTTATATTTTTGACTGCCACTCTGACACCCTGATTTTGCAGGCAACTGGAATATGATCAAGGACCTATGGACAATGCTTATGTATGAATGACTATGCATGAAATGCATGAATGTATATGGAATGCAACTTAAAACAACCGCATTTCCAAAATTCTTAGAAAAGCCCCATCATTCCATTTTTTTTTTTATAAAAATCATGTCTAAGGAAAATACAAAGACAAATTCAAAAAGAAAGTTCACTCTTTTTTTTTCCTTTTTTTTTTTTTTCAATTTTTTCAATTAATTTAATTACAACAAACACATATTCCTAATGAAAACGCCCAAACCAACCCAGCTTTTAATATACATAATGTATAATCTTTGCAGTTTCAGAATCAAATTGTTTGGGATACACCTCATGCTCCACTTGCTTCATTTTTCAGCAATAACTGATGCCTTATTAGTAGCTGCTTGCACTTGACGAGTCATCTCAAATGGTTGATGATCCAATGGTCGAAACTCAGCCTCCCAATATCTTGCCTATTGTACATAACGCAAGGCCTCCTGAGATTTCTGTAACAATTTATATTCATTGTCCTATCTTTGCAACTAGGCCTCAAGTTCTTATAGGATCTGGGGCTTTCCTTCGTTCTTGGATTCAACGGGGTTCTTAATAATTCTCTATTCAACTTGGCTTCTATTTCGAGTATTTTTTTTCCTTTTTTATTAAGGCTATCATTTCCTCCTTAGCTTGCAAGCACGTTTCCTTTTCTATTTAACATTCCGCTAGAACCTAAGAATTATTCCATGTTCCCTTTGCTTCATCCGTCAAGCACTCAGTTTGGCTCCCATAGCTCTTTTCTCGATTGGACAAATTTCTTCTGCAGCTCTATCTTTTCCTGTAACCATTCTGTTTCCCAAGCTTCCTCTTTTATTCGAGACTAAGCAACAATTGGAGTTTCTATCTGAAAAGTAGGAATCCCTTGAGTCCTTGATAATTGAAACCTGTAACATAAGGATTAACCTAGTTAGTGGAATAATCATTATAATTTCCTTATACCTTAGTGATACAACTTTCTAAACCTATCAAATGAATGACCTTCTAGGCTACTAAAAATTTTCCAATCTACTTCTGAGCCCTTTCCTGATTATAAGCAAATTCTGAATATGCTAAACCACGTATCATTGGTATGAACTAAATAGACCCTACTTGTCTTTTGAACATAAGAGGAGTATAGGCTATTCCTCCACATGGGCCTAGTAATGAGACCCATGAAAATTCTTCACACATGTATAGCATATCAGTGTATCCTAATGTCACGAGCTAAGCTAGTCGGACCATGACACCTATCCATGGGGCTTGCCACATGAATCCCTTCGTTACCTAGTTTTGCATCCTTTCAATCCATCCAAACTTGTTTGGTTGCTTCTTCCACTTAGTTCCTTCAAAATAAATTAAAGGAATTTAAAGCCTAGAGAACATGGGATAGAAGTAATCTTCTTTACACAGTAAGTGGCTTATGAACCAGACATATAGTAGCAGAAGACAACATCTCAGTCTGCCCTTACCTTTTATTCTACAATAATTAAGAGATCGGAATGTTTCCACTGGAATATCGGGTACTGGGTTAGTCCTATCCTAAACTTGGGCCACAAAGAAGACTGAATCCTGGTCAAAATATCCCAATTCTTTAGGAAAAACAACCAGTCCATAGATAGAAAATCTCATAACACCCGAGTGAACTTCTTATTCAAACTTTCCCAAATAATCCTTTTGTCACTTTTTTAATATGCCGATCCACTTTTTGAATTTTGATCCCTATCATCCTACATATCTATTTTCTAAATAATACTTTAGGATTGTACATGTACATCCTATAAGGTGTATGAAACTATATCAAATGCAATAACGATGTGTATTCTTCAATAGTTGGAGTCATATCTATCCCATCAAAAGTGAAGCAGCGATAATAAGGATTCCAAAATTCCACTAGAACAATCATCACTTCTTGGTTCACTATTATATGCAACAAAAATCTGATGTGACCATACAACTGACAGAACTTCAATTGTCTTTTAATTGTCCATCTTGCCCAAATTTTCTTCAACTCCTTTAGAGAGTTTGATCGAGTGTCAAACTTGACCTGAGCTGGTAGCTTCACATTAATTCCTTCACTCAAACTATCACCCTGATATCTTAGATGGTCTTCAGAATACAACTGTACTTCCACTTCTTCCTTCTTGTGAGCCACTACTGAGTTGTCCATAGGGTGATTTGGAGCTAATATGAAATTTTGGCAAAGAAGTGAGTATACCTCAAATGAATGCAAAATGTGGGAAATAACACAAAGGAACTTAAGCAAGTACCACAAAAAAATGGACTAAGTCATATGAAGAAGGATGAAGCTCCTGTCCTAACCCTAGGTGGATTTATTGCTTACAGGTTTTCTACGAGGCTCAACCCTAATGAAGGAAACTAGAGTCAAATATGCGTGGTTCAAGCTCTATTCCTTATCAACAATAGGTTTCTATAATGTCCCATATCCTTACCTAATGGGCTTGTCTTAAAGAAGCTAACAATTTACACCCCTATCTATTCCTAAAATGGTAAAACTCGGGTATAAGGCTCACGAAAGTGTGTGTGCTCACATAAATTTAAAAGTCTATCCCCTTATTCCAACACATCATCACACCTTATACATACTTATCCATTTTTCCACAACATATATATAAGAGCTATATACACGGGAAAAATATTCACAAGTACATAACAAGTATTCATATTTAAAGGAAAAATATCATGAAGTAATCAAAAGGACCATTAAATTCTTATTTGGGATAATTTATAATTAATTAATGGCTCAACTCTCTAAGTCCTTGGCGTAGTCGCCAAGCGGTCACAACGTCCCGGAGAAGGGTTTGGAATGGTAAGGAATAATAATAATAAAGGTTTGATGGAGTCATCACTAACCTGTTATTTATCTAAGTGTGGTTAGCTTGGATCAGAAGTTTAGTGATGTGAGGGGAAGTTATTAGCACCCCCTACACACTCGTTCTACGAACGATGCCTAATTAATTATGAATTATCCATAAACTGAAACTATTTGTCGTTAATTAACTCCTTAAAAAGTAAATAAATATTAAAATTTTAAAAGAAAATATAAAATAATGTGCAATTTAGGAATGTCTAATAAGACCTCCAAAGGAGGGGATCATAAACTGATTTGGGACCAATAGGACATTAGGTCTTGGATTCAGATGATTTGGGTTAGGGCCCGAAATATAATGGGTTTTGGTACTCAAAAGGTGAGTGCACCCAGGTCAAAGTTTGACCTGGATTGTGGATTCAACTCAAATCCAAGCTGGGTATTTAGGTCACTTATCTTGGACTTGGGTCAAATTGACTCGAGTCCCCGAGTCGAATCTGGGGTAATCGAGTATGGTTATTCAAAAATGGGGTAATTGGGTATAGGTGTTTGAATCTGGCTATTTGAGTCTAGTCTTGGTATTCTTGAAAACTAAGGTGTAGTCCCGAGAGGGGGCGGGGGTGAATTGGGTTTTGAAATTTCTTTTAAATTCTTTTTGTTTTTAATGAAGTCTTAACCTTTTATTGATTTGTTCAATACATAACAAAAGCTTAAGTCTTTTATTAAATCCATAACCACAACACAAATAAACATTCAATCAACCACTCAAACCAATTAATCACAAAGTAAGTAACCAATTAATTAACTACACGATATTCAATCAAGATGTTTTGTTTGTTTGCAGCCCTGTAGTGAATGAAATTTTGAATCAAGCCCTGTATTTATGAAATTTTTTTCTCAATTTGATATTTAATAAAACATCCAGACTCTTCCCAAAATTCAGAATTCAAATAAACCTTCAGATAATAGGTTTTGGGGTGTTGACCAATCAACGTACTCCCTTATGGTTTTTGCAAAATATTGATCAACCAACGTACTCCCTTTTGGTTTCCGCAAGCCCAAAAACAAATTAAGCGTTAGTTTATTTAATTTCCAAACTACGTAGTTTATATGATCATGAAAATTAAAAAATCCATGCAGTTTATATGGTTGTTGAAAAATAAAGAGAGTAAGGGAAAGAGAGTGACACCACAATTTTTACGAGATTTGGCTTATTTGCAGCCTACTTTCTTGCCTTTGGCAAACCACCAAAGGATTCACTAAATCAGTTCCTTTTCCGAGCGGAACAACACCGTTACACACTCCTTTAGTAGGTTAGAGTCCACCTCTCCAAGTGATATCCCCTCACTCGGTCACTCCTTCAATTAGGCTAGATCCAGCCTCTCTAAGCGATACCCCACACTTAACCAACGATCCAAACACCTTGGAATCGTAAAAATCACTGCAAGACAAGATATAAGAAGGTGTACAAGAGATGCTCTCAAAAGAGCTGATTAGTACAAATTCAGAGCTACATACTTCAAAGCAATTCAAATATGAAATTCAAATTGAAGCCCCAAGAGTATATCACAGAATGATTCTTTCAATGGATGAAAGAATTTAGAATTGTAGCATAATACTAGAGATTGAGAGTCAGCAAAGCCTCAACAAATTTCGTGCAAAATGAGAGTGAGAGAGCCTTTGAGAGTTTAGGGCAATTGAGAGAGTATAAATGCTGAATTTGATTCTTGGTTTTTGAATTAATTGAACTTGGGTGTATTTATAGTGTTAGAAAATCATTTAACTTGATCCCCAAGTTTACTTGGAGTAGTGTCCAAGTTTTGAACCAATTTTGAGCCCCAAGCAATCTATTTTTCAAAAATATATCCATTATAAAATTTAAAATCTACCATGTGGCAGTAGCCTGAGGGGTTCTCGTGAGTCGCCTGTTAATGAATACAAAGGCAGTAGGTGGCAATTGCCTGTCACTGAATAACCCAGTTTCAAAAAAGAGGCAGAAGGGTGACGGTAGCCTGATGAAACCTAGTCAGGCTTCTCATTTTGCACCGCCAGGCGCCTATCAAGACCTAAATAGTAGCCTGCCAACCTTCTGTCTGTATATTTTAAAAACTTTTAAAGTGGTAGCCTACTGACCATGTTCAGTCTGGCGCCTGTCAAGTAAAAATTCTGGCTTTTAAAATATAGTTATTTTCTCTCTCTTTTCTTATCTATTCTTGGAATGTTAATTTTTTTTCTTTGAAAAAATATGTTCCGAGATTTAAAAAATTTAAGTCTCTAGGTCTCTTCATTCCTAATGAGCTTCAAAATAATTTCATACTCGAAATATACTTGAAGTACTTATAATACATCTCCTATTGACTTTCTCACTTTCTTTGATTTCTCTTTATTGCATTGCTTCAATGATCCTTTGAGCTTTCATTCTTGAAGCTTTTTCTTTAATATCAATGCTCTCATGATCTTCAAGCTTTATCTTTGAATTCATGCTTTAAGTAATCCATGCACTAAGCTTCATTTGATTTTCTTTCTTTGGAATACAAGCTTTGAGTTCCTGAATTTTCAATATTGACCACTTGAGTTGATATGAGCTTTCAATGTTCTTATGATCGTTGAGTCTTTCCATGTTGGTCTCTTGAGCTTTCAGAATTGATCATTTGTCCTCATGTAGTATGCTTTTGTTTCAATATCTGAAATATCACAACTTTGAAGAACATTAAATAACCTTATTTTGTTATCATCAAAATTAAGAGTCATAAGCCTTGTTTAGGCAAACAATTCCAAATTTGGGTCAAATACCCGAATCTTGTTTGGAATATTATAGGAAAATTATTTATTCCTATTTTGTTTGAATTTAAGCTCTAATTACAAAATCTTGAGTTCAAAATTCAGCATTGCCAGAAATTGAAATGGAAATTAATACAAAATTAACAAGTACCTACCTTTATTCCTGAATTCTCCACTTTACAATCTTCTCTTCCTTTTGCCTAAACCTTTTGAATTCTTCACTGTCAGTCTTCCACCTCTTCTACAACTCAAGCCTCGTGGTCTTCTATCTTTATTCACCTTCTCAATTTCAAACACTCAACCTTCTCACAATTCTCTCTCAAATTTTTCTGTAAGAAAATCCTCTTTTCCTTGTCTATCGTTATCTATGTGTGTCTGTCCCCTACCCTTTTGAAGCCCACTATTTATAGGCTTGGTGGATAACTTAATTAATGGTAATTAGATTAATCAGCATTTAACTGATCAATCAAAATTAAATTAAATTGATCAATTTATGCTTGCATTAAACTCTCATTTCATCCACATGTTACGTGTGCAAATTTCCACATGTCTAATTTCCATTTTTCTTTTTGTGCTTGCAAGTTTAAAGATGAAGATGTTGGCGCACATTGCTTCATTTTTTGTTTTTTTTTAAAATTTTTTTTTAATGTATTCAATTTTGTTTTTCCATTTTCCATGTATTTAGTTTTTTTTGGTATTTTCCCTTTTTAATAGATATTTACTCAATGAATAAAAATCCAAATTATGTAATATAAGCCCTGGACAAGATGGGGTGTCTACACTAGTCGACCACCAATCTGGCCCGTTGATCAAGATTGTATTTTTTTTAAATGATTTATTTTAAATAAAATGTTAAAAAATAAAGGAAAATTGCAAATAAATTGGCTGGAGCAAGACCTAGAAAATTATAAAAGTTAAAATTGGCCATAAAATTTATGCTATATAAATTCTTTGATCAATTGAGTTTTAGAAATTAGAGAAATCATTATAGTTCAACTAAAATTGTAGAAAAATACATAAAATTTAGGGGAAATTCCATACAATTTCTAAAGAGATTTTGAATTAACAAAATGCTTTAGGGGTTTTTTCTTATGGATATGTCTAGTTAATAAAAATAAATAAATAAATAAAAGCAAATTCTTTGTCTTAAGTAGGTTTTTTTTTTTTTTTTTCAAATTTCAAATGATTAAGTACATAAAATGATACTTTATTTAGAAGTCACTTTGAAAATACACCATTGAGATAATGTCTTTTGCATACCTCTAAAGTCAAAATAAAAGAGACTTCTTTATCTTTATCATGTTTTCTCAAATTTTAAATGATGATAATTCATTTAGGTAAATGTCACCTTAAAAACACACCATTGAGATAATGTCTTATGCATATCTCTAAAGTCAAAATTAAAAAGGAATGCTCTAGAGTAGACATTCTCATAATTTAGAATGGTTAGATAATTATATGATAATTCACTCAATTAAAGTTTACTTCAAACAATGCAAATTATTGAAGTCATATATTATGTACACTTTTAAAGTTAAGTGTTGGAGTATGTGACACATATTGAGTGGAATACATGCCCAGAGAAAGCAAGGTAAAGCAAGAACAAGGAAGCTGAGCTATAGGGAGGAATTGGTAGGCTCGTCAAGGCTTGAGTTCTTAACTACCAAAGATAAAATTTATAAAACCTAACTAATCCCAAGTTCAGTAGAAAGTTGGGTAAGTTAGGTGTCGATCCTCAGGGACTTAAAGTGCAGTTATCAAACTGCTATAAATCAATTTATTAAGGCCTTGTGTGAAAAGGAATAAAAAGATGATATTTTGCAATGGGTGAAATCTAACCAACTACAGGAAAGCAATTAAATGAAAGCATGTAACTTAACAACTATTGGACAACAATTAAAGTATATATTACCCTACTCCTACAAAGTGATGCTGAGGTCTGAATCAGACGCTGGATGCCGTGCCTCTAGCTACGCTCCTTCAAACTTCAATAAAAGTACTAACCCAAGAATCTCAGGCCAAAGCAGGAGATGGTCATTCGAGGGCACAAGGTAGCGAGCGTGCACCAACCATCCGGAGCATGGTCGGGAACCGGAGTATACCCTATCTCAATGACCATGAACACCTTCGCGGATCCGTAGCCAACTATATCCCTTAGATTGAGACGTAGTAGTGCTTATCCTTATCTGCAGCCTTTCATCATACACACAACAATAAATCAAAGCAAGTAAATGGAAAGCAGTAACTTTAAAGTAGTAAAGGAGAAAACAAGTAAAAAGATCATCCCTTTAGTATTTAGAATGTTTGTCACTAACGCTAGAAGGTACAAGAGAGTGATCATGTAATATACACGGAGAGCATATGAACGCCACCGGTTGTCATAGGCTGTCGGCCACTTCACACACAGACCGAAATAGGAATTGAAATCTAATCTTCTCCTACTTTAACTTGGTCCTCACTGACATCTTAGGCCTCTCACTAATCTAAGAGAGACCAAAGAGGAACCTAGAGCTCATGTTCGTAGTGAATATTTATAGGCTCTAGGGTTTACAAAGTTTGTTTCACAGTTTAAAAAAGTCTACAGCAAATCTTGCATAGAAGATCATTGTCATCGACCAAGTTGCTCCTATATTCCCCTTGTGCGCACCCTGGTCGAGTCTCGCGGGAAATCAAGAATTCGAATCTTCATTGTCGTCGACTAAGTTGCACTTCAGGGTCTTGTTGGTCTAGTTGATGGTCTAGATTTGTAGGATCTCGCTCTTTAGGAATTCTTAAGAACTCAACATAATCGCCCCTCAAGGTCTCTTGGTCAACCACTTGGTTGATGCTCCCGGTTATTCTGGACTTAGGGGACCTCAGTATCTCGCCTCAGTCGCCCTTGAGGGTTACATGGTCGATCATTTGGTCAACCCTTGTAGCATTTCGATCTCAGTCTAAACTTCGGGCTGTAGTGGAAGACTAGGTCGCCCCTAGTGTTGCTGGTCGCACCACTTGGTTGGACAAAGACTTCCTTTTCTCTAATGATCTGAGGCTTTGGGAGCTTGGCTGAACTTCTAACTTTGAGCTTTGTGTACTCCTGACACGCCTTTAGCTTCTCGTATGTCTAACTCCTTGGTTTTAAACTGTATTTCCTAAAAGGACCAACAAACCTTGCATAGCTCCGAACAATGATACCAATGGGTAAATACACAATGAAGTGAGGATAAACAAAGGTAAATGAGGGTCTAAAATCATGCATTTTAGGGACTCATCACAACCCTAAACTTACACTTTACTAGTCTTCGAGTAAAGCGAAAGCTAAAAAAACTCTAAAATCCTATCTACCTCCTTTCGTGGGAAACACGGTTGCATTTATCGTATAAAACAAGGCTTTAAACCCTAGGTTGATCCTAGTGGATGAGTTATAATCTCATGAGGGTTGTGATACCCACGAACACCAATTCCAATGAACATCAAATGAAAACATGTGCAACACAGATATACTATTTCACATACAAGAATATCGCCTAATTACATGTAAGATTTTTCATACATAACATTGCTATACACGCAACTCCGAAGCAAATTACTCATGTAAGTATCCACATTATACAACCATTCAGAATAGTATATTCCCAAAGAGTCATTCAACAATTACACTTCAGGGTTAATGTAGTCACATAAATTCAAGTATGAATAGGGGAGCGCATAAGGCATGTGTAAAGTGCATGATGCGTCACACTCAGGATATCCATGGGCACCTACAAAATGATTGTTTTGACTCAGCCTCACTGATATATCCTAAAAAACACTCAGGAAGATGGGTTTGCTCATCATATGTGAGAAAGAGTGTCATGATCAAACATCCCACATATTTTAAGGAACAAACGCTAAAGTTATGAAATGGTCTAGTCTGAAGGGAGTTCAACCTATGTGCGAGGTGTCAGGTACTTCACCCTAGCATCTTCTCACCTACTCACCATATCCAACCAAGACCACCCTAGATCAATTCATTCATAGACCAGGTGTGAATACATCTTAAGCATTAGGCCGCCGAAGAATCTTCATACATGTAAAACGTGTGTCGTCTCCCTAGCTTGACCTTTGTTGTATTTATAGAGCAGGTGTTTTCAATCTTCTGCTTATTTTCTTCATTTTACATATTTCCTTTTCATGGCCAGCTAGGACAATCATTACAAATCTTTGTATCTTCATACCACCAATGGGAATTAAGCTCGAACAAGAGTCCATAAAATAAATCTATCTCTAGAGGTGACTCAATCTTCACATCTTGAATAGGCTACAAGACTTAGGCTTCTATCTCCCCACTATATGTCACCTCTAAGCTAGCAAGTCAAGAATAAAGACTAGTATTCAAAGAATATCTAGAAAAATGAAAGTTGAGTTTCAAGAACTCAGAGTTTGACATAAAAAACTCAATAAATGAATGAACGACTCAACAGTACCTCACAGGGTGTCATCGTCACCACGGTTCAAGGTCAGGGGATTGCCGCCAAAAAAATTGTTGTGGTGCAAACAAAGAAAAGAAAAGAAAAATGAAAGAACACAATCAAAATGTGTGTTGCAGAAGCACCGTACATGAATAGAATGGTTAATGGGTCGTCCTAGCTACCCTTATTTTCAGAATCTGAATCTGAGACATGGAGCGGATTAGTAGAGGAACTGTCGGGGCCATCATAAGTGGATATAGCAGTGACGATCTTTCAGAGTGCCTCTACTAGCGCATCCTAGATTACCGGTCCCAATGTAGTGGATGGCACAGTGACAGGCATTGGTGGTGCCACCTGGGACACCTGCGGAATGTGCATCCCTGCCACCTGTGCCCTCCTTTGATGCTAGCGATGTCGAGAGGACATCTAGGAGGACTGTCCGGGCTCTGCTTTAGTCTTTCCTGAGCGTAGCTTCATTGTCGCTGGGCATGGATATTAAAGAAGGATAGGGACAACGAAGAATTATGGAGCTGCGGGGAGTTGAGGAGCGAAACCCTAGATCAGTGAAAAGAGAGCGACTCACAAGGGAGTTCATCGGAACTACTCATGACGGCTGAATGGTTGGAAAAGGTTTAGAAATGGGGCTCGGGCTACTAGGGTTAGGAGGATGGCGAAGAGATTCGACCAAAAGGCAACAATGGCGGGAGTGGAAGAGTTGGGTGTGCAATAAGACTTTAAATGAGTTTTGACCTTCCTGACTGGGTCGCATCGGCTTTTGCGTTTAGTGTTCTTGGTTGTTTGCAATAGTGAAACTATTAATGCATGAATCCTGGACCAAGTCACATATTAGCTCAGTGCTAGTCGAAAACCTGGTCGTGCATCTCTGTCTTTTCAGATATCAGAACAGGATAGGAGCTAGATCCGGTCACCCCCTCTAGTTGTACCCCAAACTTTTTCCTAAGATTTATTCTAAAGACTCTAAATCCTAATTACCCTACAATGTAAAATAAAAAATAAAGAAAAATTCTTAGGTTGCCTCTCGGAAGCGCTAAGTTTATCATCTTCAACCAGATGCGATGAGCACTTAAGGTGGATATATCGGGTCACAAAGAAAAACTTTTTCAACAAATCCCTTGGTGAGTCCCTCAACATACGGTTTCAGCTACTGACCATTGACCTTAAATAGTGCATTTGTCATGAGATCTTTAATTTCAACTGCGCCATGAGGAAACACTCAGTTCACAATATATGGGCCATTCTCGCAGGATCTCATCTTGCCCATAAATAATTTCAACCGGAAATTGAAACGACATACTTTTTGGTGAGGTTCAAAAGATTTCACAATGATATGCTTGTCATGAAAAGCTTTCATCCTATCTTTATAGATCTTGGCATTCTCATATGAGGTGTTACGGAACTTGTAAGAACTTGAAATATGAAAAATGGGTTAAATATTAAGAGAGGGGCAAAATTGGAAATTGCCCAGGTCAAAGGGCTTTAAAAAGAAATTTTCATTTCTTCCAAGCTAAGCAAACTTAGATTTTTATCTCTCTTTCTCTCTCTAAACCTCTCCATACTCCTTCTCTCTAGAATTCTTCACCGATCATTGACAAAATCAGAAAACGGAAGCTACCACGAGGATCGTGGAAGGATTCTCTACAACTTCTACGGATTGGAATCTTGTTTCGGACATTTTTGGGTTTCGACATAAAATCGAGGTAAGGCTCGATTTTCAATTCTGATCCTGTAGATTTGTAGGTAACTGTCTTGTGAACATATTCTGTACTGTAATTTGTAGGTTTTGAAACTCAGTTCGCTATTTAGGGACCTTGGAGTTTGGGATTTGCTTACGAGGTTAAGGTAAGGGGAACTATGTTTATATTGGTTATTTTTGAAATCGGACTCAGTGGAACTATGGTCCACGGTCCTGTGTGTGTTTTGGCTGCTCATTTGGGGGGATCTAACGGGGAAAACTATGAGCTTTTCATTATTACAGTTTTGGGAAAAAGGGGGGAACGGGCTGAATCCTGGGTTTTGTTGAAAATCGAGTATATGTGATGTATACTATGATATTGGAATGGCCGTGCCTTGACTTTGTTTAAACTGTATTTTTTTGGAAAACCATGATTTAGATTACTGAATGAGTGTGGTTTGTTTGGTTATATGAGCATCCATGTGTGTGTGATATGTTGAAATGCTAGTAGGAATGCGGTTCCAAAATTATCCCAGGTACTGAGAGTGTCCGACTCTATATCCGAGGGTGTGTTATCACCTACCATGTAGGCAAGAGTGTCTGGCACTAAATTCGAGGGCGTGATCCTATTCTGACAAATCAAGCCGAAGGGTGTGGATCCACCAGTTTAGCGCTGGTACGATGCCATGGGAGTCGGGGACTAGCCATGTGCCGGTGGCGCCGTGTTCACGGGTTGGCTACGGGCCAACGCCATATGTCCCGAGCCGGCTTCGGGCCGAAGAGTGTGATGACACTGAGGATTACTGATCATGTTTATGTATTGTGACGGGGCTGTGTATAAATGGCCGCCGTATGTGTGTGTGTATGCACCGTGTAAATTAGTACTGGAATGCATTTAGCTGCGTGTATATTGTATCATGATAACACTCAAAAGCCACACACCGATATAACCTGTGTTCTTCCTTACTGAGAGGTGTCTCACCCCTACTGTACGTACATTTTTATAGGTCCTTCAGGTAACCGGAATTAGCGTCCTGGTGTAGGGAGCGTAGTGGCCGGTGTACTGCATTAGCACTTGGGTAAGTGCTAGAATTGTAGTTTTGTTGGGTTGCCATTTTGAGTTGAATTTTGGCACCCAGTTTGTACATTTTGTTAGAGCCATGTTCTGCTCTGGTATAGACTTTGGTATGGTACTGCATATGTTGATATAGAATGACTTTTTCCACTGCGTATATGATTATGATTGGATGTGTTTAGGGTGCCTGGGAACCCCACGGGGTCGGACCCTTATCCTTTGTACTATATTTGTGATGATTTGTATGATATAGGGATGTGTTAGATTATATTTTCACCCTCGGTTCCCATTTTCGGGTTCGAGGCGTGAAAGAACTCTTCTAACTCATTGAGTTGGAGGCGGCGATGAGTTCCTGTAACATCCATATCGAATTTGAACCTCTTGAGAGTCCAGTAGGCACAATGCTCTAACTCAACTGGAAGATGACAAGCCTTACCATAAACTAATCGATATAGGGACATACCGATAGGGGTCTTGTAGGCTGTCCTATATACCCATAGGGTATCATCTAACCGGGTTGACCAATCCTTTCTATTAGGTCTAATGGTTTTCTCAAGGATTGTTTTTATCTCACAGTTAGAAACTTCGACTTGCCAACTAGTTTGGGGGTGGTATGGTGTGGTGACTTTGTGGGTAATATAGTACCTTTCAATGAGAGTTACGAAATGGCGATTGAGGAAGTGAGATCCCCTATCAATAATAATAGCTAGGGGGAAACCGAAGCAGCTAAATAGATTTTTACGGAGCTGAAAACCACCTGATGGTCATTGGTCCTAGTAGCTATAGCCTCGACCCACTTTGAAACGTAATCCACAACCACCAATATATATATAAATTCCTATAAGAAGGGATAAAAAGGCCCATAAAATCAGTCCCCTAAACATCAAAATGTTTTACTACTAAAAGTGGGTTCAATGGCATCTTGTCACGCTTAGAGATATTGCTAGTTTGCTGACATTGTGAATATGATTGAAAGAACTCATGAGTGCCTCGGAAGAGTGTTGGCCAAAAGAAGCCGCTTTGAAGTACTTTGGCTGTAGTTTTATTCCCACTGAAGTGCCCACCACATTCTAAAGTATGACAAAACTCTAGGGTGCTGTGATGTTTGCTTTCAAGGACACAATGCCGAATGATCGAATTCGAGCCTATTTTAAACAAATCTGGGTCCTCCCAAATGTATTGGTGCACTTGGAAGAGGAACCTATCTTTCTCCCATCATGTCCAGTTTTGTGGGATGACTCCCGCAGCTAAGTAATTTGCAATCGTAGCAAACCATGGGAGTTGGGATGATACAGGAAAAAGCTGCTAATCGAGAAAGGAATCTTAAAATTGGATGGGGGGTTAGTTGCCCCTTCGATTAGGATGCAGGACAAATGATCCGCTACATGGCTAATTGTTCCCTTCCTATCCCTAATTTCATAGTCAAACTCTTGTATAAGTAGTATCCACCAAATTAGCCTAGGTTTGGTTTCTTTCTTAGTAAGAAGGTACCGCAACGCGGCATGGTCTGAATACACAATAACCTTTGATCATAGGAGATAGGAGCGGAATTTGTCAAGGACGAAAACTATTGCTAGAAGCTCTTTCTCGGTAGTGGTATAGTTCAACTTTGCTCCTTGAAGAGTCTTACTAACATAGTAGATCACATGAGGCAACTTGTCCACTCGTTGTCCCAGAACAACCCCTACAACATAGTATGATGCATCACACATGATTTCAAACGAAAGACTCCATTTGGGTGGCTGCATTATAGGGGCAGAGGAGTGCAACGTTCTGAGAGTTTCAAATGTAATGAGAAAATTTTGCTAAGATCCTTAATGAAACATCGATAAAAACCAGCATGCCCAAGGAATGATCGTACTTGCTTAACAGAAGTAGGAAGAGGAAGCTTGGAGAACAATTTTATCTTGGCTCTATCTACTTCAATCCCTTTGGTGGAGATGATGTGCCCTAACACAATGCACTTTTGAACCATAAATGGCTCTTTTCCCAGCTTAACACTAAATTCGTCTCAACACATCGCTCGAGGACCTTGGACAAGTTTTCGAGGTATGCTTCAAAAGAGGGACCGAATACAGAGAAATCATTCATAAATACTTCTAAGAACTTTTCAACCATATCGGAAAATAAGGCAAGCATGCACCGTTGAAATGTCACTGGTGCATTGCATAGCCCAAAGGGCATCCTCCTATATGAAGGTTCCAAATGGGCCGGTGAAGGTAGTCTTCTTCTGATCATTCAGATGGATTGCCACCTAATTATACCTTGGATACCCATCCAAGAAATAATAGAAATTTTGCCCTGCTAATCTCTCCAATATCTTATTGATGAATAGCAACG
The DNA here is from genome assembly GCF_029873635.1 of Malania oleifera. Classification (NCBI taxonomy): domain Eukaryota; kingdom Viridiplantae; phylum Streptophyta; class Magnoliopsida; order Santalales; family Ximeniaceae; genus Malania; species Malania oleifera. Next base: position 19,405,061 of record NC_080425.1, read on the forward strand.
AGAAATGGTCTTTTCGGGTGAGGTTGTTGAGTTTCTGATGATCAATACACACTCGCCACCCACTGGTGACAAGTGTGGGTATACCTTCATCCTTTTCATTTTGAACAATGGTGATTCCAGATTTATTGGGAACCACTTGTGTATGACTTAAAAATTCACTATCTGAAATAGGAAATATGTTCCCTGGATCTAATAACTTGACCACTTCCTTCAAAACCACTTCCTTCATATTAGGGTTGAGCCTCCATTGCATCTTACGAATAGGTTTGGCATTCGGCTCAAGGTGAATTTGGTGCATACAGATGGATGGATCTATACCCCTGGGGCCTTCCATTGACCACCTTATGGCTTTTTTATGTTTTTTCAGAACGTGAATGAGCCTAGACTCCTACGAGCTATCCAAGCTGGATGATATAGTAACAGGCAGGGTCTCTTGGGGGCCTAAGAACACATACTTGAGAGAAGTTGGCAGAGGCTTCAACTCAAGTGATTGTGGGACCTCGATAGAAGGACATGCTGGAATACTAGAGAGAGTCGGAAGATTTTCAAACCTAGCCTTCCATGGCCTTGTTTCCAGGTTAGATGCTAAGTTAATAATAGTAGAGGTGTGTGCACATAGATCTTCTAATCCTGAAGTAGAGGGTTGATCAATTGGAGGGGCGTCCTCAGAGAAAGCATTCAAGAGAGTCCTCAGGGCTTCCTTCCGACATCGCCATCAATCATGTCTATATCCTTGAAAGGAATATGATTAGGTGGTTTTCGGGGGTTACGGAACACATTTAGCTGGAGCTGCTTGTTGCCGAAGGATATGCCCACAACAATGGTCCTACACTGGATGCTTGCATTAGCAATGGCCAAAAATGGTCTACTCAGAAGGACCAAATCCGATTGCTGTGTTAGATTGGTAGGTTCTATATCTAAATCAAGGAAATCAATAAGATAGAAGAACCTATCGACCTTTACTAGGACATCTTTTATAATACCTCGGGCTCTCTTGACAGATTGGTTAGGGAAATGTAAGGTGACTAGGGTAGGTTGCAGTTTTCCTAAACCAAATTTCTTGTAGACCGAGTAGGGAAGTATGTTCACACTTGCTCCCAAGCCCAGGAGGGCCCTATCAATAGTGCACTCGCCAATTACACATGAGATGGTGGAAGCGCTGGGATCCTTAAGTTTGGGAGGAGTAGAACATAGAATAATTGAGTTCACATTCTTAGTCATTTTGACTCCTTAGTTGAGATGCACCTTAGATTTATGCTTTTGGTTGCATAGATCCTTGAGAATCTTCGTGTAAGCAGGCACTAGTTTGATCGCTTCTAAGAGAGGAAGGTTGATCTTTGATTTCCGAAGGGTGTCCAATGTTGACTCCTCAATTTCTTCTTTCTTAGGTTTGGAGCGTGCTTAAAGGGCTGCCGGGTATGGTGCTGGAGGAACAAAATGTGTCTTTGTTTTTCCCTCATAAGCAATGAAACCTTCGAGTTTTTGAATCATCATCTCCTTTCTCGTGCTCTTATGTAACTTCTCCATTACCCTACCACTTCTAAGAGTGGTCACTGCCCGAGCTTGCTCAAAACAAGATGAGGGGCCTGTGTCTGATTCTCATTCTCCCCCATATGGGCCCCTAGGATGCACTGGAGGCTGCTTTGGCAATTTACTCTTATTCCATTGACCCAAAGAGGTAACTAGTTGGCCCATGGAGGCTTCTAGTTTAGCAATAGACTAAGAGTGAGAATCGAGTAATTGCTTATCAACTTGGTTATTAGTCTTAATGTCCTTAAAGGTTCTCAACACTGTCTCTTGGAAAGATTTGTTATACTGGGGTTGAGGAGGAGAAGGGTGACGAGATGATGAAGATTTGGAGGCATATGTGGGATAATTCTGAGAATTGTAAAGGTGAGAGTGTTGAGCATCTAAAGCTTGTGGAGGTCTTTGGGATTGAAAACTCGGAGCTTGTTGCCTCTAGGAGAAGTTGGGATGTTGATTCCACCTAGGGTTATAGGTATTTGAATAGGGGTCGTTCAATGACTTATCATACCAATTATGGGTGGCTTTTACTTCCTCCTATACAAGCTCAGGCTGGGATGGCGCATATGGGCAATTGTAGTATGAATGGGAAGGGTCAGAGTAGATTGAACATAATCCTGCACAGGCTGCCTTAAGGACAAACATTGATCTAGCTTTTTGGATATGCTATGCATAGTGGGTGCTAAGTCATGTTATGAGGTTAACTTGTAAACTCCCTTAGGTTTGGAAGTGGATGGATTGGGGGTCTACGAGCAGCAGCAATGTGCTGCTGAGAATTCTTAGCAGGATTCTCGAAAAGAACCCATGCCTCAGTCTCGTGCTTTGTGAGGAAAGTACCTCCGCACGAGGCATCTACCATGGACCTATCTCTCTAAGCCAACCCTTTGTAAAAGGTTTGCACCAATTGCCACTCAGGGACTTGATGGTGTGGGCATTTATGAAGCAGGTCCCTAAAACATTCCTAAGTCTCAAAGAAAAGTTCTCTATCCATCTGTGTGAAACTCGTGATTGCCCTTCGAAACTGGTTAGTCTTTCCAATTAGGAAGCACTTTTTCAGGAATTCATGCTACATGGTGGCCCAATTGGCCACCGAGTTTGACTTTAAGGACTTTTGCAAGTATTTAGCCTTATCCTTTAGAGAGAATGAAAAAAGCCTAAAGAGAAGGGTATCATCACTAAACTTGGGTATTTAGATGGTGGAGCAGATGTTTAAAATCTCATCCAGATGTTGATAAGGGTTTTTTGTGGAGCTCCTATAAAAGGTGGGCAACATCAAGATGATCAAAATATTAATCTCGAATTGTGCCTCCTAAACATTTGGGAACCGGATGTAGGACGGCGATGTGTATACATTAGGCAAAAAGTAGTCCCTAAGCGGCCGAAGTGGTTGCTCTCCCACCACAAGTAGGCAGGAATCTCGGGGTTCTAGGATTTGTTCAGCGAGAACTGATGGTCGTTCAGCCATGAATTTCAGTTCAGACCAGTCTGCAATCTCAAAATTAGAGGTAGGTTTCCTAGAGGACCTATGAGATTTCTCAATCTCGGGATCTAGAGGAAGTATCTCAGGATCCAAAGAAAGTAAACCAAACAAACACACTTGAATCACACAGATTTAAGACTTCAGAATCAGCAAACAAAAATAAAATAAAAAGAAAGCAAATAAAAACAAAGCAATAATACTATAAAATGGAAGTTGGTTTGTAACTTAGCTCAGTACCTAGCAACGACGCCAAAATTTAGTAGGCTCGCCAAGGCTTGGGTCCTTAACTACCAAAGATAAAATTTACAAAACCTAACTAATCCCAAGTTCAGTAGAAAGTGGGGTAAGTCGAGTGTCGATCCTCAGGGACTTAAAGCGCAGTTATCAAACCGCTTCCAAATCAGTTTATTAAAGCCTTGTGTGAAAAGGAATAAAAAGATGATATTTTGTAATGGGTGAGATGTAACCAACTACAGGAAATTAATTAAACAAAAGCATGTAACTTAAGAACTACTATACAACAATTAAAGTCTTTGTTACCCTACTCCTACAAAGTGATGCCAAGGTCTGAATCAGACACTGGACGCTATGCCTTTGACTACGCTCCTTCAAATTTTGATAGAAGTACTAACCAAAGAATCTCTGGTCAAAGTGGGAGAGGGTCATTCGAGGGCATAGGGTAGCAAGGGTGCACCAACCGTTCGGAGCATGGTCAGGAACTGGAGTATACCTTGTCTCAACCAACACGAAACCGTTCGGAGCATGATCGGGAACTAGAGTATACCTTGTATCAACCATCACGAACACCTCCACGGATCCATAGCCAACTATTTCTCTCTGATTGAGATGTAATAGTGCTTATCCTTATATACAGCCTTTCATCATACACACAACAAATAAATCAAAGCAAGTAAATGGAAAGAAGTAACTTGAAAGCAGTAAAGGAGAAAGCAAGTAAAAAGATCATCCCTTTAGTATTTAGAATGTCTGTCACTAACGCTAGAAGGTACAAGAGAGTGATTGTGTAATATACACGGAGAGCATATGAACACCGCCGGTTGTCACAGGCTATCGGCCACTTCACACACAAACCGAAATAGGAATTGAAATCTAATCTTCTCTTACTCTAACTTGGTCCTCACTGACATCTTAGGTCTTTCACTAATCTAAGAGAGGCCAAAGAGGAACCTAGAGCTCATGTTTGTAGTGAATATTTATAGGCTCTAGGGTTTACAAAGTTTGTTTCACAGTTTAGGAAAGTCTGCAGCAAATCTCACATAGAAGATCATCGTCGTCGACCAAGTTGCTCCTATGTTCCCCTTGTGTGCACCCTGGTCGAGTCTCTCGAGAAATCAGGAATTCGAATCTTCATTGTCGTCAACTAAGTTGCACTTCAGGGTTTTGTTGGTCGAGTTGATGGTCAAGACTTGTAGGATCTTGCTCTTTAGGATATCTTAGAAACTCGACATAGTCGCCCCTCAAGGTTTCTTGGTCGACCACTTGGTCGATGCTCTCAGTAATTCTGGGCTCAAGAGACCTCAGTATCTCACTTTAGTCGCCCTTGAGGGTTACACGGTCGATCACTTGGTCAACCCTTGCAGAATTTCGATCTCAGTTTGAACTTCGGAATCTGTAGTGGAAAACTAGGTCGCCCCTAGTGTTGCTAGTTGCACCACTTGGTCGGACAAAGATCTAAGGTTTTGGGAGCTTGGGTGAACTTCTGACTTTGAGCTTTGTGTACTCCCGATACTCTTTTAGCTTCTCATATGCATAACTCCTTTGTTTTAAACTATATTTCCTAAAAAAACCAACAAACCTTGCATAGCTCTGAACAATGATAACAATGAACAAATACACAATAAAGTGAGGATACATAAAGGTAAATGAGGGTCTAAAATCATACATTTTAGGGACTCATCAGGAACCGCCAATACTTGGATCGTCGGTTAGCTCTTAGGAGATAACCATCGATGATTTTAGTCTAGTTATTCCAATCTCTGCATTAAACTAACGACGATTTGCTGAAATCGTCAAACGTATTATTCGGCGCTGTTTACAAGATTTGAATCAGGAAGATAAGTAGATTGGGGATTTTAGAGGATTTTCTTCCAAGGATTACTATAGGAGTACTTTAGATAATTTCTAAGCCTTCTGTACACATAGGGTTAGCATATAAACATTATTTTGTAAGCCTTTGTTTGTGACAATAGTGAAAATATGTTGCTTGTTCCCGTGGACGTAGGCATATTGCCGAACCACATAAATTCTTGTATCGTGTGATTTTTTTGCTTTCCTTTATTCTATTTGTGATTTATTGTTTACGTATTGTTCATCGTTGGTTGTTACATTGCACGTTCTGATTCAATTTGTGTTTCCGCTGCGCACTGGTATACTCTTTGCACAAAAAATTGGTATCAGAGCTATTGGTTGCAATGACTGGGATTTCTTTGGTGAAGTTCAATGTTGTTAAGCTCGATGGAACTGGAAATTTTGACTTTGGCAGAGGAGGGTTATAGACTTGTTGGTGTAGCAAGGTATGGTGAAGGAACTATATAGAAAATAGTTGGAAGGCATGGATGACATGAGTTGGAAGGAAATGGAAGTGAAGGTTTTGGCTACTAGCAGGCTTTGTCTAGATGATGACATGGTGTATCACGTCATGGATAAGGAATCTTTGGTAGCAGTTTGGCTAAAACTAGAGAGCCGATATTGTCCAAGTCATTGACAAACAAGTTGTATCTTAAGAAAAAACTATATTGGAATAAGATGACAGAGGGTTTGAATCTGAATCAACACATCAACGTATTCAATCAGATCATAAATGATTTGAAGCGGGTTGATGTGAAGTTCAAGGAAGAAGACAAAGCATTGATACTGCTGAATTCCTTACCTACATCTCTTACGTATGAGAATCTGGTTACAAATCTGACAAGGGGGAAAGAAATTCTGGAGTTGGAGGATATCATGAGTGCTCTGTTGAGTTTCCATTAGAGGAAGACAGCCAACGATGATAATTCTCAAGGTGAAGGGCTTGTGGTGAAAGGTAATTAGGATCGTGGGAGAAACAAGTTTCGGAGTGGAATAAGTAACAATAAGGCTTGGTCTAATTCCAGGAAAAAGAAGGACGTATGATATTTTAAGTGCGCGAAAAAAGGGCATATAAAATCGGATTGTCCAAAGAGGAAAAAGGGGAATGCTGAAAATAAAGAAGGTTCATCAAACACAATGAATGCAGTGGAAGAAAGAAACTCTAGGAGTGGTGATGGTGATATGCTCTTAGTTACATTTGGTTCAGATAGTCTCACGGATTCTTGGATCTTAGATTCGGCGTGCTTTTCTCATATGACGTCCAACAAAGACTAGCTCACTACTTATAGCTTGGTGAATTCTAGTTTTGTTATGATAGGAAACAATGCTTCATGCAAATTTATTAGAATGGGGAACATCAGATTCAAAATGTATGATGGTGTGGTGAGGACGTTATGCAATGTTAGGCATATACCAGAGCTAAGGAAAAATTTGATATCGTTTGGTACTTTAGATTGTAATGGGTTTATTTATAAGTTTGAAAGGTAATGAAGGTGAGTAAGGGTGTTTTGACTGTGATGAAGGGGTAGAAAGTACCAGGGAATATCTATACACTACTAGGTACCACAGCTGTAGGTCGAGCTGCAGTTACAGAGTTTGAATCGGATGGCACTATCTTGTGGTATATGCGGTTAGGGCATATAAGTGAGTGTGGAATGAAGGAGCTTCATAATAGAAATCTTTTGAAGGGGGTCGAATCATGCAAGTTGGATTTCTGCAGGTACTGCGTGCTTAAGAAATAGAATAGGGTCCAGTTCATGGCAACAATGCATAAGACGAAGGGAATCCTTGACTACATTCATTCAGATGTTTGGGGGCCGAGAGAGTAGCATCACGAGGAGGGCATATGTACTTTGTGAGTTTTATTGATGATTACTCATGAAAGGTCTAGGTGTATTTCATGCGGCACAAGTCAGAGATGTTTGCTAAGTTTAAATTGTGGAAAACTGAGATGGGAAATCATACTGGGAGAAAGATTAAGTGCCTTAGATCAAATAATGGAACTGAGTACACAAATTTGAGCTTCAGAGTGTTGTGTGAGCAGCATGGTATAAGGAAAAAATTTACAGTACTCAAGACACCACAACAAAATGGTGTGGTGAAAAGGATGAATTGAACCCTAGTTGAAAGGGGGCTCGGTGTCTCAGGTTGAATACAGGGTTCACTAAGAATTTTTGAGCCGAGGCGGTAAGCATGACATGTCTCTTGGTTAACAGATCACCAAGGGCATCACAAGATAGGAAAGTTGTTGAGGTAGTGTGAACAGGTGATGAGGTAGACTACTCTGATTTGAAATTATTTGGGTGTCCAGCCTATGTGCACATTTCTAGTAAGGAGAGATCAAAGCTTGGTGCGAAGTCTAGACGGTGTATCTTTCTGGGATATCAGAAAGGGGTGAAAGGGTTAAAGCTGTGGGATCCGGTGGCAAACAAAGTGGTGATTAGTGGAGACATGGTTTTCAATGAGAAAGCTATGTTGCAGCGTACTCAGGAAGAAGAAGAGAAATAGGTGTTAGAAAACTATAGCAGTAATGAGCATTGTCGTGCAGGTGGAGTTAGAGACTCAAGGTAGATATGACAATGGTTAGGATGTAGGGAGTTCTAGCTCAGAAGACCATCAGTAGCATCGCAGTATAGACGTAGATAGACCCAGACACACTATCCGATGACCGCCTAGGTATGGTTTTGATGATCTACTGTCTTATGCTCTTATCACTAGTAGCGGAGATCCTATTACCTTTTAAGAGGCAGTGCACAACCACGAGAAAAGTAGTTGGATGGGCACTATGGCGAAGGAGATGGAATCACTGCATAAGAACTAGACGTGGGATTTGGTGGAGCTTCCAGTAGGGAAGAGGGCGATAAGATGCAATTGGGTTTATAGGAAGAAAGAAACGATTTTAGATAAAGAAAGAGAGAAGTTCAAGGCTCGGTTGTTAGCAAAGTGTTACTCGCAGAGGAAAGGATTTGATTATAATAAAATCTTCTCCCCCGTGGTCAGACACACTTCCATCAGGGTAGTGATGGGATTGGTGGCACATAACGACATGTATTTGGAGCGGATGGACGTAAAAACAACATTTCTCCATGGTGATTTGAAGGAACTGATTTACATGGCACAACTAAAAGGGTTTTCCCAACTTGGACAGGAGCACTTAGTTTGTAAAATGAAGAAGTCACTTTTTGGGCTAAAGTAGTCTCCGAGGCAGTGGTACAAAAGGTTTGATTCCTACATAATCCGTATTGACTACAGGAGGTGTGAGTACAATTGCTGCGTCTATATGAGGAGTCTTGAGGACAATTCGCTTATATTTTTGTTACTTTATGTTGATGACATGCTGATTATTGCAAAGGATATGACTAAAGTAAATCAGTTGAAGACTCTATTGAGTAAAGAGTTCGACATGAAAGACTTGGGTGTGGCTAAGATGATTCTTGGGATGGAGATTCGCAGGGACAGAACTGCAAGGATATTGTGGTAATCTCAGGGCAGCTATGTGGAGAAGGTGTTGGAGAGGTTTAGCATAACTAATGCTAAACCAGTGAGTACATCGTTAGCGAATCATTTTAGGTTGTCTACCGCCTAGTGCCTAAAGACTGTTGATGACATTCGTAACATGTCAAAGGTCTCCTATGCCAGTGCATTGGAGTGTCTAATGTATGCTATGGTACGTACAAGATCGGACCTAGAACAAGCTGTTAGTGTGGTGAGCAAGTTCTTTTTGAATCCTGGTCAACAGCATTAGGATGCAGTCAAGTGGATTCTCAGATACTTGAGGGACAGACTATGACATTATGTTCAGTAGACAACAAAGTGATCCATCAGTTGTATGTTATGTGGAGGCTGACTGTGCAGGGGACTTGGATGACATGAGATCTACCACAGGGTACGTATTCAAAATTGTGGGAGGACCGACCTAATTGTTGGAGGTCTATGGCTCAGTCACTCGTTACTTTATCTACTACTAAATCAGAGGACATGACAGTGGCTAAGGCTAGCAAGGAAGCGTTATGGCTTACATGATTAGTCAAGGATCTGGGTATCTAATAAGGTGGAGTTCAGCTATGTTGTGATAGTTAGAGTGCCATCTATTTGGAAAAGAACTAGGTATATTATGCGAGGACAAAGCACATAGATGTGTGGTTTCACAGGATCAGGGAGCTGGTTGCTTCTGGTGAACTACTGCTTGAGAAAGTTAACACGTTTGAGAATATAGTTGCTATGTTGACAAAGTCTGTTATAATGGACAAGTTCAAGCATTGCTTGGACTTGATTAACGTCTCCAAGTGCTAGATGAGAGGCGTCCCAATCTACTATCCTAGGTGCAGCTGCGAGTTATGCTTTTGTATTTCTCCTAAGGGATGAATATTCGCCATGGTGGAGATTGTTAGAGTATGTGGCTCATATTGAGTGAAACACATGCTCAGGGAAAGTAAGGTGAAGCAAAAACAAGAAGTTGTAGGATGAAACTATAGATAGTTGGGTTGACAGTTTGGTAGACGGTTTGCTTTCAAGAGATAATCATTGACGGTTTCCCTGAAACCGTTGACGGTTTTAGCCTGGTTACTTCAGTCTCTACATTAAACCGTCGACTGTTTGCTGAAATTGTTGAAGATATATATTGTTTGGTGCTACTTACGGGTTTTGAATTGTGAAGATCACTAGATTGGGGATTTTTGAGGATTTTCTTCCAGTGATTACTACATGAGTACTTTAGATAATATCTAAGCCTTTTGTACACATAGGGTTAGCATGTAAACATATTTTGTAACCCTTGTTTGAGACGATAGTGAAAATCAGCTGCTTGCTCTCGTGGACGTAGGCACATTGCCGAACCACGTAAATTCTTGTGTTGTGTGATTTTATTGCTTTCTTTTATTCTCTTTGTGATTGATTGTTTACGTATTGTTCATCGTTGGTTACTGCATTGCACGTTTTGATTCAATTTGAGTTTCCGCTGCGCATTGGTGTACTCTTTGCACAACATTAAGAATATGGGAATTCTCTATTTTTATGCAAGTATTCCAAAGATTTAAAATACAAAACAAGAACTAATTCAAATAAAATAACTTAGACAATTTACTTCAAGATTATTTCTTGTGCATATCTTAAAATAAAAAACAAAGCCTTCTATGTCTTGTGTAAACCAAATCAAAATTAATAAAGTTGATGATTGAGTAAATGAAAGAACTCAAGTCATAATCAATTGATTTTAGAGGAACTTAGGCAAATCAGGTACCGTCCATTAAATTGGTGTGTAGGTGTTAATACTTTCTCCTTGCATAATTGAATTCCTAACTCCTAATTGGTAATGTGCAAAATAAATTATAAAATTAGGTGTTATAACTGCATCTATATAATACAGGTTAGTGGTGACTCCATAAATATCAATCATGAAAATCAACAAATTCAAAATTCACCATTCATGTCAATATAGCTCAAGAATGTGTCCCTCCAACGATAGGTTGACCCTCCAAGACATTGTGACATTATCAATTGGATTTTTGCCACTAATGAATTTTCTAGAGCAATGAAGAAAATTATGTGAAAATAGGTTTATCTAATTTTGTATCTCCACAAGGGTGAGGAGATAGATTCTTAATCTCAAACCCAAGTGATAATAGACATGGAAACTATGAAGATCCTCCATGCCATTCTATATAATGGTGTCTAATTATTGCTTCTAACGTTCTAATGAATTTGATATACATGTATATAGACTTATTTATGTCACTAATTTATTGGTAGTCAATTTCAATTATATGTCCAAATTTATTAGTCATTAAAGTAGTCACAAGTATAAAAAGATATGATTGTTTTTAACTTTTACGAACAATGCATTAAAATTAACATAAATATGAGCATTTGTAGGTTGAATAAAAGTAGTAAGAATTCATTAAAAAAAATCATGTTTTAGAAAACTCAATTGTGCTTGTGAAAAAAACTCATGACCAATTGACGCTACCATTTCTGGCTATGTAACTTCCACGTCTCCCACATCCCATGGCATCTTACAACCGTTACACGATGTTACCAGCTGTGACCATACTAGTTTAAAACCATGTGTAACGACCTCATAACTGGCTTAGTTAAAATGAAGTATCTGTAAGTGAATAATTTAATTCCATGTGTCGTATGATTACCATCACGAATTACAGACAGGAGAAAGGAATGACATGGAAATTACATTCCCAAAAATTTTGAACGGTTTCATTTACCAACGAGGCATATATTGCTCCTAGCTACTATCTAATACTTCCAAACAGAGAAACCATAAACTAGCAAGAACACATCATATTTACTTATTTATAAAATTGTTATACTAGCTGAAACAACTGATATGATGGGAAAATTACACAGGACCTGCTCCTTCATGTTGTCCATGTGCCTGTTTTTTTGCAAGGGACTTCATATGAAGTTTCTCTTCATGCCTTCAAAGGTGTAGCTGCAGGATTCACCATGACCTGTTTTGTTTGCTTGGGAGGTGTCAACCAAAAAGCCTTCCTGAGAGGCCTAACCTTTTCAGCAGTCATGATAAAAACCAGAAAGAGAACTCTGTACAACACTACCATTCCTAACATGATGCCAAGATCAACCCACTTAGAGTAACCCATCTCCACTTCCCATATATCTCTTAAAATCTGATGGCCATCCAAGCTGGGAGGCCCCCCTACCTGATCAGCACTGGGAAATGACAGCCCTTCGAACTCGTTCTTGAACAGCCCTTGGTATGCATACTTGTGGAAAGCAACATAGTATAAAGGGTACTTCCACACGGCCTCAGGAAGTTCATCTGGCAATCTGAAGAAGCCCCCACAAAGGATCATCAGCCCTTGAATCCCTGCACCTGTTATTATGCCCATCAAGAAATTTGGCACAACACTTGCAACAATCATCATCAGGCTCTCAACCAGCATCATGCAGATGAACAGAACCAAAGCAAAGTACGTAAAGTGTTCACATCCTTTCTGAAGCCCAGCAAGGTAGTATGCGATGGCTCCCGGAATTAGTGAAATCAATATCAAAAATGGTATGGAGGAGACTGTGTTGCCAATGACAAATGCACTGTTTCCATAGTGCCCATTCAATCTTTCTCGTTCAAATATCTGCATGCAGGATATTAATTAATTGGAAAAAATCCTTTTACTTGGTTACAACTAATGTGATTTTTAATTAGAAGTGAAGTCGGTATTTAAAGAATATACATACCTTCATATCCTCCACAAAAGAAGGGAATCCGCCAATGGCCATGAATGTAAGGAATGATGCCACAAACATCAGCATTGAACATCTAGCCTGCACGGAATTTTGCACAAGCATTATTTAATTATATTTAATGTTCAGATATATAGTCCATCCTAGCGTGCAATTATTGGTCGAATTATAGATATTGGACTCCTTTAGTTCGAAATTTTTACAATAAATGTGCCTTCTAGGACCCAGAAAAAATTGCATGATAAAACGGGGAATGTAATTAAGGCTTGTTGGGTTGGGGAAAAGAAATGTTATTTTTTTTTTTTAACTTTCTAAAGAATTAGAAAAAAAGTCACATTGTTTTGAGTTTTCTAGCATTTGCATTCTCTATATAAATCTTCAAAACTTAAAAATAAGTTAATATTTCTGTCATTGTTTTTCAAAGTAGAAATGAAAAATAAAATCGTTTACCTAATCCCATTTTTGGAGAGATCTTGAATTTGAATTTGTATTGAATTGAGACAAGATCCAATATAAATTATCTTAATATTTGCTTAAATCCACTCAAATTTAAATCCCAAACTTGAAATCTATGCTCCCAAACCCAGCATAACTAAATAGGTCATTAGGCATCTCGAAATTTGTATCCCATCCTTGTTCTGCATACACACATGCGTGGACTCCATACTCATATTTTGATTAGTCATAGAGGTGGGTCTAGTCCTATGTCTTCTCAAGATAGAGGTGGAATACAAATCATAAGATGTTGATTATGTTCCTAATAAAATTTGTGGTTTTCTCGCCTAATGCCACACACAACAGCAAATGCACTAAATGTGTGTGCATACATACATACCTGAATTGACTTGTAAGTATGGCCAATGTCATAAAAGATGGTGCCCAATCCTATAGCAACTATCACATAAATAGCAAAGCGCAACCAATAGTAGCCTAGATCACGGTACATGTTCACGAATGATCTTCTTGTAAGAATGAGGCACTGGGTATGGAAGTTGGCATGACTTCTCTTCTCCTCCATTGCTTTACTTCCCTAATACGCAAAAATAAAACTATTTATTTTAAGATTGGCAATTCTATAATGAAATAGCATAACATGAACAATGTATAACCATGGTTCATAAATGTATATCCTTAGCTATTAGTCAATTGCTTACATCTTTACATATCTCAGCAACCTGCCTTTGAACTTGTTGGTAACTATTAGACGATTTGTATGACTTCACCAGAATGTCAATGACTTCTTCCGTAGGCCTTTTTCCGCTCAAGCCTCCTTCAATGTCCTTCAGAAAATATCAAAGATTTTTATAAGATCTCTTACAACTAAGGAACTAAATTCACAATACGTTTGGAATAAGAATTGAACTTTTTTATTTAAATTTTAGAAAAATTTTACATATAACTTTGTATAAAAAATTTTCTGAGTCCACACAATATCAAATTCAAACTTTTAAAAATGGGTTATTATAATAATTAAACTGAAAAAAAATTCCAGACGTTTTAAAGAAAAGCATTACTTACCTCATCAAAATCCTTGTTTATTGTTCGAAGGTAGTGATCAGATGGGTTTTGGAGGGTTGGGCATGGCAGCCCATTGCTTGTGAAAAACTACATGCAATTATTAAAATTGAGAGAAATCGATCAGTTAATTATCAATTCCAAACTCCACACTAGTCATAACATTCATATGCTTCTTTAAAATTAACTTTGCGCACAGAGGGAAAAAGAGGAACAAGAAAGGAGAAAAAGGGAGAAAGAAAAACATAAGAGAAAAACCATTCATCCTTCATCTGATAGGTCCAAAAGTTAAATAGAGGAAAGAAATTAAGCAACCCTCGCTTAGAAAAGAAAAAAAAAGAAAAGAATAAAGAGATCTAGATTACATGCACATTCTCTCTTAATCCCTTCAATTCTAGTTCTTTACTACGCACTTGTGTCCGTATAACAAAAGTAATAACATGCTTAAAATTTTGACATGTAACCTCATAACACTAAAATGAATTAAATAGCATAAGACCATTTTACATGAAATTTCTTTTTCTTGAATGTAAACGAAATCATTTATTTTATTTTGAATCCAAATTTTAAACATGGAAAGCAATATGCTATCTATGCACCAATGCATTGCATTGGAGCTGCCGAGTCCCCTTTTTCACTCCCTTAGCTTGCACGTCTTTCACTTTCCCCCATTTTTTTTCCTCTACTTTCAAAAATCTCACTGTTTTTGTCGTTAACAGAATTTTAAATTTGGATAACCTTCAAAGAAAGGGCTGGATGCTACCCTCAACGTGCCATCTTTGTAAAGAAGGCTGAGTGTGTTGATCATATTTTTCTGCATTGTAAGTTCAGTCTTCCTATTTGGAACTCGTTTTTTCTCCTTAATTTTGAAGCTCCAATGGACCATGCTTGAGACACTAAAAGGCATGTTAAAGAGCTGGTCCAATTCGAGCCTACTAAGAGTTTATAGGAAGCTCAGACTAGCCATCCCAGCAGCAATTTGCTGGGAGATATGGAAGGAAAGGAATGCTAGAGCCTTTATAGACACGAACAACTCCCATTTCAACATCAAAAGGAAAGCTCTTATAAGCAACCTCTTTTTTGAAGCGGCTCATGCCCAAACTTGGAATCTTGGGATTGGAATTAATTTATTTCTTATCGTACGAATATTGGTCTGTAAGTGATTTTGCATAGTTGTTCACGAGTTCTTGTATCCAGTCATTGCTTTCAAGCTTCTTGCTTGAGAGTAGTCCCTCCCTTCCTTAATAAAATCATTATTATCATTTGAAAAAAAACTAACTTGGTGCATGTGGTTACCTCATTCGCAGCACGAGCAGGTCCAAAATACACAGTTCTACCAGAAGACAGAAGGCAGAGATCATCAAAAAGCTCAAAGACTTCACTGCTAGGCTGATGGATGGACGCTACGATGGTCCTTCCGTCCCGGCAGTCGTGGCCGGCGATTCTGCTCATGACGTAGTAGGAGGCGGCGCTGTCAAGGCCGCTGGTTGGCTCATCGAGGAAGAGAAGCTTTGGGCGGGTCAGGATCTCCATGCAAATGCTGAGTCTCCGCTTTTGGCCGCCGCTGAGGCCTTTGGCTCCCCACCCCCCTATTCTTGTGTTTGCTGCATCTTGCAGTCCCATTTCTCGGATTGTCATTTCTGCTCTCTCCTTTTTCTCGGATTTTGAGATGGAGTCTGGCAGCTGCAGCTGTGCAGAGTAGTGCAGGGCTTCTCTTACCGTTAGTGTTGCAATTAGAGTGTCATCTTGAGTCACGTACGCCTGCATTTATTAATTGGTAATATTATGCAAAACAAAAGTTTAATTATTGTATAAAAGAGATGATTTTATAACATAATTTTAAAAACTATGGCTTGGAACTCGGAAAATATATATATTTTTTTTTAAAAGAAAGGAAAATATCAAAAATTCTACATTTTTATGTTTGGTTATGAAGGAAAGTGAAAAAAAAATGTTAAAAAATATACTAAATTCATGAATAAAATTTCAATTTTACACATCATTAATATTTAACTTTTCTTAATTTTTAATTGTATTAAAAGAAACTTTCACTTTTGATAATATTTAATCAACAAGGAAAATGTTAGGGAAAATGAGTTTCCTCCTTATTTTCTTTTCTTCCACTTTCCCAAGTAAAAAACTTTGATTCAAACTGACTCTAAAGAAACTAAAAAAATATTAGCAAAAGAAAGGAAAATGAAAAGAAAATATCAAGAAATTCATATTTTCATGTTTAGTTATCAAAAAAAGTAAAGAAAAAAAAATAAAAAATATATCAAATCTAAAAACAAAATTTTGATTTTACAAATTATTAATATTTAATTTTTAGTCATATTAAAACAAACTTTCATTTTTAATAGTATTTCACATAAAATGAAAATATAATGGAATACGAGTTTCCTTTTTATTTTCTTTTCATTTCATTTTTTTCAAGTAAAATTATTGAAGTATCCCAAAACTTATTTCTTGCAAAGTATCTCACTCACCTATATAAACATATAAATGGATTTCGCGAGGGAGAAATTAATTTTTACTCATTAGGTTCACCGATTATTATATATACCGAACCAATCCCCTGCAGTGGCATGGACGGAGCTCTCCTAATTTATATTTATATAAAATATAGAGAAGTAGTGTGTAGATCTGTTTGTTTACCGATGTTCCATAAGCCAATGCCTGTTTTCGACCATTGATCAACACATCTCCAATCTTCCCTACACTCGAACCTAATCTCCCTGCATGCAACATATATAATCAACAAATGTACCCCATATAAGAGGAGAGTGAGAATATATCCTATGTATATTTGACAATTATGATATGAAATTTAAGAGTAGTCATTAAATTCTGTGTGTATTTTCCTCATAAAATAATTTCATTGCTTATTGGTGTATGATAATAACACATCGATCATTTGGCCTCTCTCATGATTTATGCCAGTGGGTGTGTTGTTTTCCAACATCAGTCAGGATTTTTGTGCTCATGTTGTTCTCGGGCAGAGGCTGGTTCTTCTGTTGGTCTGGATCGCTATTTGTTGGAGGGCCTGTTGAGGAGTCTCGCTGCTGTTTTCTGCTTTGGAGCTCTGTCTTGTTTGTTGTTTCGTGGTGTTTCTGGTTGGGGCTTGGGATGGATTTCTTGTGATTTTTTCTCTGAATTTTTGTCGTTTCGGATGCCGTTAAGGAGGGCACGTCAGGCTTCTGTCGCGGCCTGCTGTTTTGCTCCTGCTCTGCTTGTTTGTCGTTTTGGCTGTCTCTCTTTTCTTTTATTTTTATTTTTTTATTTTTTTGAATATCGCCGGATATCCACAACCGTCAACGACGTCCGTTTTACGGTCCACCGCACCACTCATGACTAATCCCACGCTCTATAGCGCTGCCCCACACACCACAGAGGGATAAATTTAGGAATCGAACCCGGGGTGGGAGAAATCCCTGACCTCGTGAAAGGCAATCCCGAAATCCACCCTGCCAACTGAGCTACGCCCTGGGGGCACTTTTCTTTTATTTTTTGTTTCTATTATAGAGAGAAAGCTCCATTGTTTCTCAAGCTTCTGGCTTGAATTTGTGTTCCTCTGCACCTTGTTTAATATACAATCTTTACCTTCTCAGAAAAAATAACACATTTTTTAAAATTTGTAAATAACTATCACAGTGTTTATTATCATTACTTTATTACTGAGAATAGATAATCCGCAAAGCAAAAGTAATCTCAAATTTTCTTTCAGCAAAACTTATTTGAAATTTTTCTTAAATTAATACAAAAGCTTCTAATTTGGACCTGAATTTGGATTTCTTTTGTTGTGAATAAAATATAATGTAAAATTATTTTGAGAATGAATGGACGTAAATTTAAATCTAAAGCATAATTAGTATTTTCAAACATGAATAAAGGCAAAAAAGTAAGGTATTTTTTGGCATGTATTATATATACCACAAATAGAAGAAGAAAAGGAATTAGAGTTTGGTACGGACAAGTCAGCGGTTCTAATTAAATACCATTACAAACTCATGGAAAATTGGAAATTAGTCTCCTTCGTCGTTAATTTTTTTAAAACTTTGTTTGGGTTTCTGCGATTTCAATTTTCTAAAAATTTATTTGAAATAATAAAGAAAATATGAGAGAGAGAGAGAGAGAGAGAGAGAGAGAGTACCAGCCAAGACATCGAGAAGGGTGGACTTGCCACAACCAGAAGGACCCATGATGGCCAAGAGGTGGCGAGGGCGAGCGTAGCCGGTGAGGCCTTGAAGTATAGCTCTGTTTCCCCTCTTTCCATCGGATACCGTCACCCACAAATCCTCCCATGTCAACCACACCCCTTCCTCCTCCTCTTCCACCGCTGCTCTCCGTCTGTAACAATTTTTATGAGTATTTTCCACCTCCAGTGGTCGCAGCGGGAATTTCATCTCCGACCCTACTATTTTAATATTTTCATCATCGTTATTATAATTATTATGCAGAGATGATCTTAGGCTGCTGCTTTGGTGATCACCAACACCAGTTTGCTGCTGGTCTGGTCCATGCTTAGAAGCCATGGAATTATTTTTTTTCTTTAAATGTGTGTGAGAGAGAGAGATAGAATTTAACATGGAGGGTGGAGTGAAGAAGGGTAGGCAGTGCAAGTGAGTATTTAAAGGCTGAATCAAGAATGTGCTTCACACTTGCACGTTCTGTGCGTAAGGCTTGTATTGGATCAACAAAAAAAAAAAGAAGAAGAAAAAATAAAAATGAGGCTTGTATTGGATCCTCCCTTTGCTTGGCTCTCGCCAGCTTCCAAATAACCATCACAATTAATGTCGACGCTTTGAATTTTTCTTTTTCCTTTCTTTTTGTAACCTCGTGTTTCACATAGGTCACAATTTACTTATGACTACTACCTACCTCTTCATGTACTAAGGCCGCCAATAACTTCGGATCACTAATGCAAAAATAATCTTGAGCATGTGTCATGGACGAGACAGGCAATTCATTGAGGACCACTAATGCATAATTTTCTTTTGAAAAAAAAGTAATAAGCTAAAAAGTGCGATTAATAATTAATTAATTGAAAATTTCAAGAATTAATTTTTTTGATTGTATATAGAATAATTACCGGCTATTAGTATTGAAGGAAGAAAGCACGAAACTGTGGAGAAAAAAATTGTATATTTCTATGCGTATATACTATACAATAGATGGCCTATTTATATGCAAATGAAGCAAAACAATATCAGAATATTTTAACATATATTCTAATATCCCTCCTCAAACTTGAGATGATGTAGTCAACTTAAGTTAGAAAATAAGATCACGTAGCCGAACATGGGGATGAGACTTCGTGAAAATATTGACAAGATGAACTTCAGAGGAGACGAATCGAAGATGTAGGGTACCCTGTTGAAGGTGGTGTTGAATGAAGTGACAATTAATTTCAATATGCTTGGTACGCTTATGAAAGAAATCATTGTGAACGATTTGGATGACGCTCTAATTATCACAATAAAGAGGGGAACTAGTCGTCTGAGCAGGACCCATGTCTGTCAAAAGCCATCGTAACCACAAAAATTTAGCTGTAGTATCAGTAAGGGCACGGTGCTCAGTACTGGATCGGGCAACAACAATTTGCTTCTTCCTACGACAAGAAATGAGAGAGGTGCCGAGTAAGAAACAATAACTCGTGGTACTAGAGTGACTATCGGTAGGGCCACCAACCCAGTCAGCATCAGAATAAGAGCGGAGCTCAAGAGATGAGTGCGAAGAAAAGTGAAGGTCATGAAACAAAGTCCCTTTGACATAGCGTAAGATACGAAGAACAACAGCATAGTGAGTAAAGCAAGGTGCACTCATAAATTGGCTAACCAAGTGAACCGCATAGGAAATGTCTGGGTGGGTAACAGTGAGATAGATGAGACTATCGACCAACTGTCTATACATAGTAGCATCTGGAAGATATTCACCATCAGTAGTAAGAAGCCTAATATTAGGCTCAAATGGAGAAGTGCATGTTTTGCTGTCAGTTAAGCATGCTTTGGAAAGTAAGTTAGACATATACTTAGCCTGAGAGAGATAATAACCATCTGAAGTGGAAATAACCTCAAGGCTAAGAAAGTAGTTAAGTTGCCCTTAAGTCCTTCATCTCAAAATTCTGATGCAAACTTATTAAAATGAATACCTTAAAATTGCATTTAACAACTTGTATGTATACTATGTAAGCAACGGCAGCTTACCATTTAGATGATAAACAAGACTAGCTTTTCTCCACTTGATTTATTCTTCAATTCTTTAAACAATTAAGTAGCTAGAAGGGGGAAGAGAGAGAGAGAGAGAGAGAGAGAGAGAGAGAGAGAGAGAGAGAGAGAGAGAGAGAGAGAGAGAGAGAGATAGAGATAGAGAGAGAGCAGTAGAATAAATGTTCAGATAGAATGGCACAATCGGCTATCAATTAATATTTGAAGTTCCCACCAACCCCAACTTCAACGGTACTCGATTTACTATTCCCTCTTTTGACAATAAATTAAAGCAAGAGTTCCGTTAAAGAAGAAACTAAATCCTTAGATTGATGTCTTAGGGGAGATCGGATTTTTTAAACTATAAGCTTAATGACCTTGGATCGACCCTAGGTCCCTACACATCACTTGCACAAAATCCTCTCTATCTTACAAATCATAACTATGCAAACAGGGGTAAACTATGCTAAAAAATCGGACAAATTTTCAAGTTTGAAAGGGCTTTGGCCGACCGAACTCAGTGCGTTAAAAACGCCTCAGTCGACCAAACTGACCAGAAGTCAACTTGTTGACTTTGCTCGATCGACTGTTCAGTTTTTGAATGTATCTTCCACAGTCAACCAAACTGGCATGTGTCTGACCCCCAACAACTTAGTTAACTGAACTTCTAGTTCATTTGTGATTAAGTTGACCGAACCATATAAATAGTAGACTGAATTTCAGATATAGTCAACCGAACCTTGAACGTTTTCAAAATCGCCTTGAATACGGTCGACCATATTTATAGTTCAAAATCTTCACGGTCGACCGAACTTGACAATTCGGTCGACCGAACCATGAATACGGTCGACGAAAACTCTCAAGTTGCCATATTTTAACCGCAGTAATATGCACTAAACAGAGGTTAACTTTTAACTAAACTTTTTAAAAATTCCCAATAGGTCCCCAACGGTCAAAATTTGAGGGATATCTATATATACCCCTTATTTGCCTTGATTAGTAATTAAATTAGCAAAAGTAATTAGGAAAAATTCTCTCAAATTTTTTATACTTCTTTTGCTATATACTCAATATTCCAAGCATATTTTTCACACTCTCTTTCATACTTATTAGCAAATATCATTTTGAAATAGAGAGTTTGTTTTTCTAGTTCTTCTCACTTGCAAATCAATTGCAAGGTGTAGGAAGATTTGATTGTTTTATTGTGTGCATATTTCAAATCATTTCCTTAGCATTACTCTCTCATATTCATACATATTTGAAAAACCTTTTTGAGAGTTTTTCTTGATTATTTATTCCCATAATATTTCATATATAAATATTTGATTGGGAATAACTTGTTTTTAGCTTCCTAGTCTTTGCATTCAAAGTGCAAGACTTGAGAGCTTGTATACTTTATTTGATAAATCTTTTGCAAGCTTAAACCCTAAGTATATGTTGTGATTATATTTGATAAAATATTTGTGTGATACTTGATTAGGGTTTTGAGGTAACCTTAAATATTCACTCATTGAATATATTATCTTGAATTAAATTTTCGAGATCTCACTTGAGCATAAATACTATTATATGTGAGTACATCAATTATTGTTTGTGCGTATGGGTATATATTTGTTTAGTTGAGAAGCATTTGAATTGTACACAATTTTATATTCATTGTTGTAATTCAGGCGTGGCCTGAAGTGGGTCTTCTTCGCCCCATTAAGGAGAAGTTGTAAAGGTTGAGGCCAGCCTTGACAATTTGACCTGGTATTGTACACGGTGTCGCTCCACCTGGTAAGCAAGCATTAGTGGAATCCTCAGCTTGTGAGTTAAGGCGGGGACGTAGGCAGTATTGGTCAAACCTCCATAACATATCGTGTGTGTACTATTAATTTTCAGCATTTTATTTTTCTACACATGTATGTTATATTCGATATATTGTGAATGTTGCGCATGATTTAATTTCCATATATTACTTTTATTTGCGCAATTGGTATATGCTTAGAAAGACCCTAGGTTGTGGATTATTGAAATCTGGTTAAACCTAGGCAAAAGTTTTAAAATTCCAATTCACCCCCCCCTCTTGGAAATACACCAATTCCAACAAGGCACGTGTGGTGTCGGATAGCTCCAATTTCAGCGGTGTTGAATTGTCTTAATAGGCTTTCCAACGGTGGTGGCACTTCGGTGGAATAGTGAATGGAACAATGCGAAGTCAAAGAAGGCAGAGAAAAACAACAGCGCGTGACGGAGCGTAAGGTAGGTAATGGCGAAGCTTCCTTTACGGGAGGGAAGTCTATACCATGCAAATCTGTTTTTGGACTTATTGTTCTAGATTGGACTGCAAAAAGGTTGAAAAAAACTCTAAACAGCGGCTACTATCATAAGAAATAGCACTGAAAATTCTCTAGAAGAATGCCAAAAATTCGTCGGAAGAACGCCAAAAAAATCCTACAAGCAACAAGTCTGTGGCTTTGATACCATGAAGAAAGAAAGAAAGAAACTGTGGAGAGAAATCCTGTACATTTTTGTATATATAAACTATACAATAGATGGCATATTTATATGCGAATGAAACCAAACAATAATAGAAAGATAATAAATACAAAGAATCAAAGGCAAAGATCGAACCAATTAGATGTCGAGCAAAAAAGATCAAAATGACATTAACTTGGAAAGGACTCAAGCACAACCAACGAAAGCTTAATTATTAAATTATATGCAATAAGGGTTGTGTGAGGTAGGATCATTTTGTAACTCTTGTGGGAGTATTTCTTGCATGATTTTTGAGTAAGAGTTGAGCAAATGCATGCATAGTAGAACACTTGAGTAAATAGGATTTCACCTAAAGTTACAAACTCAACTTTAATAGTTTTCAAAGTTAAATCAAAGAGTTTGTCAAAAGAATCCTAAACTCAAAATATATTTTCAAAGGGACAAGTTTTTAACATCCTAATTTTAAAAACATTTTTATACTTAGTCCCGGTTGTGTCAAAATGAGTTTTATGTCCTAAGCACTCAAGAAAGTCAAGTATATTTTCATAAAGGACACACTAAACATATAAAATATCAAAATGAGTTTTTAAATGTGTTTTCATAAATAAGATCTCTTATATTAAAAATAAATTTCTTAAGGACAAGTTTTTAATTATATTAGTGTTATAATCTTTTACAAACTTGGTCCTGATTGGGTTTAAAACCTCAGTTATGCACCTATCAAATTTCCTAAACACCTTGTGGTATTTGGGGCATAACCTTTGGTAGAAAACTCCAAAGAGGACTATCTTGGTGTCTATGGAAAGTTAAGAAAAAATCCGACAACTTTTGTGTTGATGACTTTTTCTGATTTGGGGTAATCATCGATGAATGCAGGAAACCGTTGACGATTTCAGAGAGCCCAGAAAAATCGTCGATAGTTTGAGACGGTGACAGAACACCAACGGGCGAAAAACGGTTAGTTTTCAAAATAGTTTTTTAATAAAACCCCCCAGTGGCCATATAACAACTAGTTCGCCCCTTTGCCTATAAATACAATGTATAGACTTGATTAAATATGGTTTTTGATCATTCTTAGTGAAAAACATCTTTGATTACAAAACCTAAGCACTTTGCATCCTAGTTCTTCATTTCAAGTGCTCAAGTCTCTCTTGTTCATTTATCTTGTGTGAATCATTACTTAAGAGATCAAGTATAAGGTTTGTTTTGTAATTGCAATAGGCTCATTGTCAGGAGCATCATTTGTATACCCATCTTATAGTAAAGGTTCTTTGTGAACCAATTTGGTGTAGGTTCTTGGTAAACCTGTGGCTCTTGGTGAGCGCGGTAGGGATTTGTTCCCGAGTGTAGGGTTTGGTACTCGAGTTGTAAGACTTGCTCCACCGATGAAGGAGTATTTATAGTGGATTGTGGAATCCTTGGCTTGGTGCTAAGGTGTGGACGTAGACTTGGGGTGTTAAACTTTCTCCCCCTTCACTCTTTTATTTATGTCTTGTGCTTGATTTGCGTTTCATAAATTGTGATATAATTTCTTACAATCTTGTCAAGAGTTTTTATTTTGTAGAGAAAACTCAAATACACGAAAAGAGTCCATTCACCCCCCCTATGAATCTATATACTCTTAGGTGGGATGATTAACAAGTCGTATCAAAGCGAGACACTTGCATTTTTCGGAGTAAAATCCAAAGCGTAAAAGATCAAATGGAGTATTTGGTGGGCACCTCTTCGCAAGGACAATCCGTGACCAAGCCACTGTTGTTCAACAGCTCCAACTACCCAACTTGATAAAATAGAATGACCATCTTCATCCAAGCACACAATCTCAAAATGCGGTGGGTCATCACAAAGGGAGACTATGCGTTCAAAAATGTCCAAGGTGAACCAAAACAACTTAAGGAGTTGTTGGACACCAAAATAAGGTTAGTTGAGCTTAATTTTCAAACCAAACATTTTATTTTTTTTTCTTTAAATGAAGTTGAATATAGCCGTGTTTGTGGATGTGAAACCGAAAAGGAAACGTGGGATTTGCTTCAAAGCACCCATGATGAGCCTAGGAAAGAAATGGACTTAACCTTAGATACATTTTGTGATATTCACCAAGACACACTAGGAGAAGCACATTATTGCTTTGTAGCAAATGAACAACTAGAGGAAAGTAGTTCGAATGATGATGAATATATTCCTTCATACGATGAATTAGTAAGTAATTGTGCTAAATTGTTTGATGAATTGGTTCTAGTAAAAAGGAACAAAAATTTTGAGAAAGAGGTTAATTTGTCAAAACAAATTGAATTCTCTTTGAGAAAAGATTTTCTTAAAAGGGAAAATAAGGAGTTTTGTGAAAATTCTCAAAAAGAGTATGAAATTTTAGAAGTAAAACTAAAGAGTTTCGAGAAAAAAATGTTAAAATGCAAAGGAGCCTTGTTTTTGCTCCACCTTAAAAGAGGAAAATATTTCCCTTAAAAAGGAAAAGGAGGAGCTTGTCTCAAAAGTTCAAAAAGACCATGGAATTTTTCAAGAAGAGGTAGGAAGTTTGAAAAATCAAATTGGGAATGCTTTGAAAGAAAATACTCTCTTGAAAAACAAAATTGAAAATCATAGTAAAATCTTAAGAGAAAAAGAAAATTCAAATAAATTCTTGAGAGTTAAAGGAAATAATCTTTCCAAAAAAGATTTAAAATCCTCTTATAAATCACATGGGCATGCCTCATCGAGCAAAAATAATGCAAATAAGTCTAAACCCTTGCATACAAACAAGATTTGTTTATATTGTGAAAGAAAGGGTCACATTGGTTATTTTTGCCATTCCGAACCCTTTTCCGGGATGATTCCATCAAATTTTCAATATTATTATTTCTCGTCATTCCGAACCCTTCTCCGGAACGTTGCGACAATATGTTTATTAGTGTGTATTACTAGTGTAAGAAATGATGATTCTATGGATAATAAAATACTTACATAGTACATTTGATTTGCAAAATATCTATTTCAAGGAATAAAAAATTATAAAGTTTAATAACTTCTTTTTTTTTTTAAAAGTTGTCATTACAAAGTAAATGGTAATTAAATTTTTTTTTTATTAATCCATAATATAGAATAGAGTAGGATTTTTTTTTTCTAATTTTTTATTAACCCATGATAACTACTTAGCTAATAATGTCAATTTTTAATATATTTTAAGTTTCATGGAATAAGATAAACTTTTGCATACCATTCTTTTTATTTTTTTAACCGACTAGGGACTTACAGTAAACTAATACTAAACTTAGACTAAATATTTCATCTCACATTTCATATTTTTTTTTCGCATCTGAGTCCATTCTAAAACCTTAACATATAAGTTTCAAACTATAAATTTCATGTCTCTGTTGCATTATGACTATTTCAAAGTTATCAAATTGATGCTCTATTAATTTTCTTTTTAAAAATAAATATTTTATGACTCAAGCATAAGCTACGTGGCACTATGGCAGCATATGAAAACTCCCTCACGCATGGATTAAAGGTCCGCGCCCCTCCAAGAACCCGGCGGCTTGGCAGTTGACATGAGGCTGTGAACGTGTAAGATGCAATGTATATTGTGATATCACTTTCAATTAGTCGCCTCCAAAGTTCAGTTTGGTGGAAATTTAAGAGCCGAAAGTGAGATGGAATTATTAAAGAAAAAAAAAAAGTTTCAACTCACATTAACTATTTTCAATAGTTTTGTGATATTGATAATTTTTACATTTTGAATTTTAATTGTCGGATTCCAGTGAGATTTTATATATAAAATGGCGGTCAAAATATTCATAAATGAATATTAACAAGTTGGTTTATGAGTACAAATTTTGAATCCTAAATTTTAGTTTGAGTGAATTTACATAAAATTCAATGTAATTTTATATTTTATTTTCTCTAAATTTATATAAATTTAAATTCAAGGTCTCTTCCAAATACAAAATTAGAGTCTCTTCGAGTCCATTAAAAGAATACTAGTAGAATTTATTTTTATTTTACTTTTATAATTCAGTGATTCCAGCCACCATCATGCCACTTTGGACATTATAATGCGGCAATTAAACCCAGGGGGGTGAAAGTCGTCTGTCTATTGACGCGCTTCTGATAATTTACCAGAGTAAACTCTCAAGAAAGAATCGAACCCATGACCTTAGAATCACCAAAGTTACAAATCGTCCTTACCAGTTCAGTTAGCCTGGCTGGACAAATACTAATAGAATTTACTATAGTAGTTTTTATTTTCCTAGAATTTTTTTAAAATTATTGAGGGAAATTGTGTACCTAACTAAGCTACATAATTGTCTCCACTATTATTGATATTTTGTACATCAATACACATATATATATTTTTTGTAAATTTAACATATTTAATAGGCATATATGTTCACTCGGCGTGGAAAAAACTCGAGTTTTGACTGTTTGATATATATATATATATATATAGACACATGAGAAGAAATAAATATAGTCTTTTCTTTTCTGCTCATCAAATAATGTGTCTTTGCTTATAGATCACGACCACGGCAGAGCAGGTGAAAAGAAGTCTGCTTGCCCCAAATTGCTCTTCTTTTCTATGCTTTTGGTGAAGTGTGCGCATGAGCAGCTACCTCCAAGCAGGAAAGGGAACAAGGAAACCACATGGGGCCTAGCTCACAATTAACTCACCTAAACCCCCACGCCTATTTTCTTTACTTTCCCATAATTTTCTCTATGAGTCATATCAGTCGGCTCCTTCCACCTTCCATAACAATCTAGAAAGAGAAAAAAAAATAAAATATAAAATTACATTGAATTTTATATAAATTCACTCAAACTAAAATTTAAGATTGGAAATTTGTATTCCCAAACAAACTTAATAATATTCATTTATGAATATTTTGACCTCCATTTTATATATAAAGCCTCACTCGAATCCTGTAATTAAAATTCAAAATGTAAAAATTGTCAATATCACAAAACTATTGTGTACCTTCGTTAGTTTGGTCGACTGTCCACAAGAGTAGGTCGGTCGAGTGAAAAGTGTTAGTCGGCTAAGCATTTTCAAAGCATATGGCTCGGTCAGCTAGGCTTTGGATTTTAGGCCTAGTAGCAGGGTCGGTCAACCGAGACTTTTATGGTTTGAAATAGTTGGTCAGCCGAGCTTAGTTAAAATATGTTTTTAACTAAGTTGACTGAGCCAAATAAAGTAGTCATGGGCCGGTTGACTGAACTCTTGCTAAAAATGAGTTTTAGCCTAATTTTGACCCTAAAGTTATTTTAAAAACCTTTATATGATTTTAATTTTTATGAAAAAAGTTTTTGGTGATAGTGATGATCCCTTATGGTCAGTCAATCTATGGTCATCTGAGCTTTCAATCACATCATGCAATTCATGCATTATTATAGTCTATGGTCATTTTAGCTTTCAATCACAACATGCAAGTCATGCGAAACTTAAATGCATTTACAAATTAAAATATATGTCATCTTTTTCTTCTTCGTCTTTTCCTCTTCATTTTTCCATGGAATATGCCAAGTGTATAAGCTTGAAGTCTCTCATTGACTTCTATTTTCAGTCCCCTTATGTGTGTGTTGAAATATAAACATGTTCATATGCTAAGTACACACATAAGATACGAGTGGTTTGTCATAATCAAAATGGGATCAGATTCAAAAAGTTAACAAAAAAAATCTTTACCCACATGAGACTTGAGACGCACTTTCTCAGCCATTAGTTCACTAATGGCTGAATCAACAACCATCTTCGAATTCAAAGAACTCTCAATTGCTCAATTTCCCAAAAAATAGAACAATTAGTAAATTCAGAAACAAAACAGCACTGCAAACACTGTATATTTTTTCGGATGATTGGACTCTTACATATCAAACTCAAAATGACACATATTCAAGTTCTCTTCAAATTAATTTCACAAGAAATATATAGATCATGTTTTCTCAATGTCCTTCAAAATCTTGCAATAGATTCTATCAAAAAATTTTCTCAAGTTGTTTCAACTGCCCTAACCTCGCCAAACATAAAAATCACAAGATTCACAATTCAATTCGCAAGCCCTCGTTCCCAAGTTGTCACTCCTCATTTACTTCGCGGGACACGCGCGCAAATGCTGCTCTGGCCAATCCTATGATATGACGTGGCTCCAACGGCGAAGTTGCATCGCCAGAACTGCTCCAAATCTGCCCTAGCAGTGTTCCGACACTGTGAACTCAACCTCGCCACTTAATACCTTATGAATATGACGAGGAGAACGACAGGAGAACGGCACGGTAACTACGATTTGCCACCGACAGCGGCCGTAGCACGACGTCGCCTACCACTGGTCGAGTGAAGAAATCCCACCATTATCATCTCGGAATTGTTGCCCTTCATGAAATCTAGAAAAACTAGAAAAGC
Organism: Malania oleifera; assembly: GCF_029873635.1. Classification (NCBI taxonomy): domain Eukaryota; kingdom Viridiplantae; phylum Streptophyta; class Magnoliopsida; order Santalales; family Ximeniaceae; genus Malania; species Malania oleifera. The sequence continues at coordinate 19,433,955 of NC_080425.1, forward strand.
ACGGAGATCTTGATTCGCAAGTTGCCTTTCCAGTGCCTGCATGCATGAAATCAACCGAAGGAAAGGCTCTGAGGACCAGCAACAACTCAGCAACCTGTGACAGCGGCGGCGGCCCAATGCAAAACTCAGTGTTTTGCCTGCTCTGATACCATGTTAACATTCATAATATGTTGACAATCAAGATTCAATACAAAAGAGAGGGAGAAGGGGATTGCAAAGAGGGAGAGAGAAGCCGCACACAGGTTGACACAAAACCAAACTATCTCAATAATGAATACAATACAACAATAAACCTAAACCTAATAAATGTACAAAGACAAAAATGCCCCTAGTTAAATATTTATTATCTAACATGGACACCCCATTTTTTGTTTGGGACTCTATATAACAAAAATCATACCATACCATCCAATTCATATTTATTTGAACAAATTCAAATAAAATACAAAAAAAAAAAAAAAAAAACTAAATACATAGAAAATGAAAGAATAAAAAAAAACATAAAATGAAGGGAAAAAAATCTGGCGGGCCATTATCTTCATGCTTACACTAGCACACACATAAAGAATATTTTAGTTAGAAATGGGGTAATTGAAAATCAAAGTAAAAGCAAATAAAAATCAATTAATCTAGCTTAGATTTGATTGAACAATCAAACGTTGATTGATAAATTAAAAATAATTAGGTTGTTACCCTTTGACCTTATAAATAGTGAGCTTTAGGAGGTAAATGAAAAAAAAATAAAAATAAAAGAGAAATTTGAAAGGAATTGTGAGAGACGAGGAAAATTAAGGAAGAACTTATTAGCTTTACAAGGCTTAAAATTTTATTTTGATGATAACAAATCAGAGGAACTTAACATATTTGATTAAGTGATGATACTTCAAGACTCAAGTATGTGAATACAAGATCAAGTGCACACAAGGATTATTGAAAGCTCATACTCCAAAGAAAGAAGATCTCTTAAAGTTTATACTATTAAAACATGGATTCAAAGATGATTTGATGAAACTTAAAATGAATTGAAATTGGAAGTCAAGATAGACTCAAGAAATGGAAAAGCATGAAGACTTGAGTGCTTAGAATGTCAAAGTCTTAAGAAGTCTTTATGTAAGTATTTCAAGCAATTTCAATATGGATATATGAAACTCTTAGGTTAATTACTTGGACCTAGATACCTTTTAAAATAGTTGGAAAATATTTTTATAAGGTCAAAAGTTATTTCAAAAAGGTTAAAATTATTTTTGGAATGAAAAACACCAAAATAGGATTTTCCAAATTCTATTATTTTCTCTATATCCGCATTGGTGTGTATTTTTCTCTATCAAACACTCCTTATCTTAAAATGTGTTCAACATAAAAATTGTGGGATTTTCTCTTAGATTTTGGTTGATACTAAGAACATCTCATTTTGAGTTGTGTAGAAAATGTTATGATCAAAATACTGAAGGGTGGTCAAAGTTGTCAGGCGGATGATCTTGTTTGTTCTGGCGCCTAAATAGTAGACAGAACCACTTCAGGCGACTGACCCCGTGAGTTTAGGAACCTGACCTTGTACTGACTTCTAAAATTCACCGAAATTTAAAGTCCATACGATTGACCCCTTGAGTTCAGCTGCCTGAACCTTCGAAATTCAAATTTTAATAGTTAGGAAACTTTCCAAAAGTGATTTCTTGGGAACCAAACTTTGTGAAAACTTGGGGAATACTCCAAGCAACTTTGGTAATATGAAAAATACTATTTAAACTATATAAATACAGGATTAAACCCAAGGATCAAATACACCAACAACCTACAAGTAGAAAATCAATCAAATTCTTTCTACTCTTCAAAGCTACCTTGCCTATACTCTTGTTGAATTACTTGCTGCGATTTTGCTGAGAAAAGCTCACGGGTCTTTGCATTTTTACTAAGTTATTCAACCTAAGAAAGAACCTTGGTGATATATATACTTGAGTTTCATCTTTCTATATTGTGATTTTGATTGAAGTATATAGATTTCAATTGCATTAATCTACTCTTTTGAGAGTGTCATTGTACACCAAATTGTTTCTTGTTTGCCTTGTAGTTTTTGACGGTTCAAGGTTGGTTGAATCATTGTACTAAGAGTGGGGTATGGCTTGGAGAGGGGGCTCCACCCTAAAGGAGGGATTGTAATGGTTTGTTCTACCCGTAAAGGAACGCTATAGTGGAATCCTTAGGTGGTCTTGCCTAAGGCGAGGATGTAGGCTGGGTATAAGCTAAACATCGTAAAAAACTCGGTCTCACTCTTTCCCTAAACTCTCTTTACTTTATGCACATATATAACTACGTGGTTGTTTATTTCAATTCTATAAATTGTGTGGATTGGATATTAAATAAACCAAAAATTAATTTAACTTTGGGATTGCAGAAACCAAACGAGAGTACCTTGGTTGATCAATACTTTTTGCGGAAACCATAAGGGGGTACGTTAATTGATTAACACCCAAGACTCATTAATTAAAAGTTTATTTAAAATATGAGTTTTGGAAGAGTGTTGGAATTTTCAATTGTGCTTCATTAAAACAAGGCTTTTATCAAACTCTACTTTGAGTTACTAAATTGCTGAACCTTGGAAGCTTTACTGAATTTATTCTTTAGAGTGAATATTGTTTTGGCTATCTTGTAAAGAGGATTGAATTATTCAAAAGTTGGAAGTATTATATTGTGAATCATTAGTTTGGTTTGATTGAATCAATTTATTGGTTGGGTGTTAATTGACATTGTTGCAAGATCAAGTTGATTTACTCATTCTTAAACTTTTAAAAATGAATATTGATTTCCAATTGATATTGTAATTCAAATCATCCTTGTTTGAGTACTAAACTTGCAATAAGTTGTGAATCTATAAAAGGAGTTAAAAGAAACTTTTAAAACCTAATTCACCCCCCCTCCTCTTGGGACTACACCTTACTTTTCATAACTAGATACTGAAAAGTGAGCAGAGAAAAAGGCTAAGTGATTGAGATTGAAGGGTTAGGGGAAGAAATGAAGATTGACAGGTTCATACCCGACCTGGAGACTCGAGTCAAGTTGATTTTGGTCCAAGGCTATTGACCTGAAAATGTGGAGACTGGGATCAAATTTGTCCTCAGTCTGTTGATCCATTAACCCAAATCCATCTAACCTATGATTCTAAGCCTAATTGGGCTTAACCTAGTCTCAAGTGAAAGACCTAACTGACCCTTATAAAGTAGCCTAAAGAACAACACCAAAACCCATGCTCAATTCCACCCTAGCCTAAACCAATCAAGTCCTAAGGCCTAATTGGGCCTACCTTGGCCCTAAAATACCACGGCTCAATTGGGCCTAACTTAGTTTATATCTAATGGCTCAGAGCCCAAAGCCCTGCCAATTAACCTATTCAGATCCCAATTGAACTCAGTCAATTTTTCTGACTAGACCCAAACCAAACCTAACCTTACCCAAATAAAGTCGAACCTAGGTTAGAATTTAGGTCAACTAGCCCCCCCACCCCCCCCCCCCCGGGCGCCGCCGCCCCCAGCGGGATCTCCTTAATTATTTGGATTCCAAGAAAGTTCATGAGAACATCCAGCCAATTTTTTCCCAACATAATTTCAGAAAAAATACATAAAATAAAAAATAAATACAAAAATCATAAAGAAACTTATCTTCAAAAATTTGATTGGAAGGACTTTGGTAGAGTTCAAAATTTTGCTTTCATAGATCTGTGCTTCAACCTACAAAATAAGTGAGTAAAAATCAGAAAGAAAAAAAAATTGAAACCAAGAGAATGAAAGAGAGAGATGAGAGTTAAAAAAAGAGAGATAGGAGTAGAAAAGAAAGAAATCTATGAAAGAGAGAGCGAGATAAAGAAACAGAGAGAGAGAGAGAGAGAGAGAGAGAGAGAGAGAGAGAGAGAGAGAGAGAGAGAGAGAGATGGATCTGTGAGAAAGAGAAGGAGAGAAAGATTCGAGGGTTTTCAAAGGAAGAAGAGAAAAGAAAAGGAAAGAAAAAATGGAAAGAGAAAGACAACATATATATATTGGATTTTAAAAAAAAAATAGTAGGACATGTCTTACTGTACAGACAGTGACCCGTGTCACCGTGGCGCAACTAGGAGTGCGCCTTTTGGATGTAATGTAGTGCAATCCTAGCCATATAGATTGTGTTTTCTTTAGATGGTCAGATCGCTTCCACGTCAGCGATCTATATCAATTATAATGCGCCTATTAGCATGTGTCACATGGCAAGTGATATCACGCTAACGCCACACTGTCACAATGAATTTTAAAAAAAAAAATGATAAATAAGAAAAACCTGCCACATGTCATCGTCGGTGGCTAACATGTGGCAGCCCTTCCCTAAATCGGGTGAACCCGGTTTGACTCGAGTTAACCTGAGTTCATTAGTTGACCTATTCAAATCGGTTGAACCAACCCTAACTTGCCCATTTTCTTTCAAATTTGAAATTTAATTTTTATTTCATTTTTTTCAAAAAAAGGGAAAAATAGTAAAAATTAGAAGAAAAAATTAGGAAAATTATTTAAAAGTTATAAAAATAAATATACATTATTTGAGTCATTTTTCACTTAGATAACAAAAAGAAATAGAAAAATAAAATGGAGAAAATTTCTTAAAAGTCCCAAAAAAATTGCAAATAAATTCAAGGATAATTCATAATTAAACTTTTAATATTTATTTGTTTATCATGGAGTTAATTAAGAAAGATCTTTACTGGCAAGCAAAATATCATCAACATATAGAATCAGAAAGATAAACTTGCACCCACTGACCTTTAGATATATACACCGATCAAAGGTATTTTCCTTAAATCCAAAGGTTGTGATGGTATCATGAAACTTAAAATACCATTGTCTGGAAGCTTGTTTAAGTCCATATATTGACTTCTTTAATTTACAAACCATATGCTCCTTTCCTTCAATTATAAAACCTTCAGGAAGATCCATACACACTTCTTCGTCTAAATTCCCATTCAGAAAAGTTGTTTTCACATCCATTTGGTATAACTCTAAATCAAAATAATCATCAAAGCAATTATGATTCTAAGAAAGTCCTTTTTAGATACAGGAGAGAACATCTCTTTGTAATCAACACCTTCCTTTTGAGTGAAACTCTTTGCTACTAGTCTAACTTTATATCGTTCAATATTGTCATTACAGTCATGTTTGTTCTTAAAGCCCCATTTACACCCAACTGTTTTAAAACCTTCAAGAAAATCAATGATGTCCCAGACTTTATTATGTTACATAGATTTCAACTCATCATTTATGGCATTGATCCACTTTTCAGAATCATTACTTTCAATAGCTTGTGAAAACATAATCGGATCCTTACTATTCCCTAAATCATAATCAGATTCTTGCAAATATACCAAATAATAATCTAAAATAGCTTATCTCCTTACTCTTTGAGATCTCCTTAATGTTATTTCTTGTGATTGTTCTGCAATTGGTTCAATGGTGACATTCTCATTATGAGGTGACATTCTCATACTGTTCAATAACTGAAGGAACCACAATATCTGTTAAAGGTCTAGATATTGAGATAGAAACCCAAATTTCTTTAATGACCACATTACGTGATACATCACTCCCACTAAGTTCAACATTCTCAAGGAACTTGGCATTACCGGTTTCAACAATTCTCATACTATGGTTAGGACAGTAAAACCTATACCTCTTAGACTTTTCTGGGTGTCCAATAAAGTACATGCTTACAGTTCTAGAATCCAACTTCTTTTCGTGTGGATTATAGATTCTAACCTCTACTGGACAACCCCAAACATGAAAGTGTCTTAAACTCGGTTCCCTTCCCCTCCACAATTCAAAAGAGTTTTCTGAACTGCCTTACTAGGAACCCAATTTAGCACATAAGTAGTTGTTTTAAGGGCCGCAATCCATAATGAAAAGGGTACTGAGGAGTTACTTAACATACTCCTAACCATTTCCATAAGAGTACGATTACTCCTTTCAGCCTCACCATGCTGCTGAGGCATACCAGACATTGTGTATTGTGCACAAATACTATGCTCTTCTAGGAATTTAGCAAATGGTCCTGGACATTATCTAACACCATCATACCTACCATAATACTCACCACCACTATCATATCGAATAATCTTCACCTTTCTATAGAACTGTCACTCAACTTCAGCAATATATGTTTTTAAGGCATCTATTATTTGAGACTTTTCATGCAACAAATAGATATAACCATAACGTGAAAAATCATCAATAGAGGTAATAAAATACTTTTCTCCACCAAAATACAGTGAGTCAAAAGGTCCACATACATCAGTATGAAAAATCTCCAGAAGACTCCCACTTCTTGTGGCTCCTTTTTTTATATGTTTGGTTTGCTTTCCTTTAATGTAATCAATACATACATCGAAATCAGTAAAATCAAGATTTGATAAAATCCCATATTTTACTAATCTCTCCACTTTTTCTCTAGATATATGACCTAGACATTTATGCCACAAGAAATAGGAATTTTCATTAACTCTGCTATGTTTAGTTCCAACATTATGATGCAAGGTGAGAAGGTTTCAGCAAACTTTTCATTAAAATTAAATTTATACAATCCCTAAGATAAAATACCAGAACCAACATACAATCCACTTTTCATTAGAAGAAAAACCTTTATGTTCAAAGTACAAACCATAACCATCATTATCTAGTCTCGACATGGAAATTAAGTTCCTGAAAATAGTTGGAACATATAATGTATCATACAAGTCTACACAATGACCCGACTCCAAATACAACCGAAAGGTTCCAACACCAACAATTGGTACATGATTTCCATTTCCCAAGACTATGAAGTGGTTATTATCCTTTATATTTTGGATTGTAAGGTATTCTTGCATCGAATTTGAAACATGAACAGTAGAACCATAGTCAATCCACCATGTGTTAGAAGGTACTTGTGTCGTGTTAGATTCAAAACATACATAAGCTAAAATCTTATCTTTCTTTTCGAACCAAACTTTGCATTTTGGGCAGCTTTTCTTTAAATGCCCAAAGCCATGACAGAAATAACACTTTGGTCCATTATGTTCCTTCTTGTGAGTCTTATTACCATAAAACGTACCTGCTACCTTTAGTGGATCTTTAAGTCTAGCAACTAGATTAGTCATATCAAGGACATGCTTATTCATTCCTCGGCTACCATAAAAATTTATTATGGTAAGTTTAGCCATTAACCTCCCTGAAAGGGACTCATCAGCTGAACGGAATCGATCTTCCATAGCCTTAAGGTATTCCTTTGTATTTTCGGGATCAAGGAAGTGTTGACTTAATATTATTTTCTATTTGAAATATGATCACAACAATAATGCTTTGAGTAAAATATTTCCATTAGTAAATTGCGTTCAATCTTTGAATCAACTTATGCAATATACTAACATTTACATTTACTGGTGATTTTCACCCAACCATGCGTAATTGATAACCTTTTTAAAGTTCAATTAATCTGTCACCTTTGGGCATCCATCCCAATCTTACTACCATTCTTTCAATTATCCTGACTAATTCAATGATTACTTGAAAGTTGGTGCACCTTTGGGTCAACTGTAATAATCAAATAACCATTCTATAATAATTTGCGCAAAATCATATTTCAATCAACATTTATAATTTATTTTTTTCCTAGCAAGATTACTTTGGTGACAACATGCTATGTAACGCCCCATGAAATTCTACCACAAATATGCTCTGATACCAAATCTATAGTATCTTGATACCCCAAAATAGGGCACCAAGTACACCTGTTCATAACCCATTTAACACAACACAGCGGAACAAACATATACACTCCAAATACAATACCAAAGTACTACCATCTTCCAAAATACATACACGAATCTCTAAATAACATCCACAATTCATCCCTGATCACACGAAGTCTATCCATATAAATATGTGTGTCTCACAAATACTTACCCTGAACAAAACTCTATCCAACCCTGCCTCAGAGACTCTAAGTTTGGTTCCTCAGATTTCCTGAAATGTTAAAAATTACAGGAATAAGACACATCTCAGTAAGACGGAATAGATTATTATCAGTGTGTGGAAACATGAGTTTTACTGTAATAAAAACACATCCATTAATTAATTTAACTTTAACTATGAAATCATATAAAACTGTACTTATTCCTTTATATATATTTTAAAATACTTACTTTCTTTCCAAAACATACTCTGGCATATAAATCTCTCTGCATACGTAAATACACATATATGCATAAAAGAACTTCCCCAGATGGATAAACATACAATGTCATGAATTAACCCTGCATGACCGAGTTGTGTGGTCCGAAGTCTGGACTTAGCCATGGCTGGCCTACCACCAGGCTAAGTCAAATTGTCTCTTTATCTATATATGTAAGTATGATTTGCCTACCCAAATAGTCCGAACTCCAGGGGGTAACTCTACTCCTCACTAGCCAAAATCAACTATATACCACCAACACTCTCACAACAGTGTGGCTACACTGGTATCTATGAAGCTACGATACCGTGCTTAGGTCTAGTTTATCAGGGTTCTTAAACCATATAATGTGATTTATAAAAATATAGTAACATGATTCCATGTTCATAATTCAAGTATAAAACCCTCATACTATAATTTTGTATATAAAATACTTTAATACTATAACTCTATATAAAACACTGTTACACTGTAGTTTTGTATAGAATATTGTCATTTTGTAACTTTGTATAAAATGTTGTCATACTGTAGTTCTATATAGAACACTATCATTCTATAACTCTGTATAAAATTCTCTAGCACATCATAGCTCTGCATAAAATATTATCATACTTTAACTTTGTACAAATCTATCTTATCATAATTCTGTATAAAAATATTGTCATATCATTATTCTAAATTAATCTCATCCCACACAATTTGAGTAATAATTCAAAATATAAAATCTGCCTGGGATAACTATATTTTTCTACTGAAAAATAATGGTATAATCAACTCTAGGGTTTTACTCAAACTCATAAACCCAGTTTTCTCAAAATATACATATATCAATTCAAAGTTTCCATTTCCATAAGTCTGTATACTCAAGAAAACATACATTTTATTTCTGTAATCACACACTATAATTTAATCGGTTAAATTTCTAAAAATGTCTAACATAATCTATCCCCCTTACCTTATTTTGGGAATGGTGCCTAGGATCCCCAAATAACCAATCTGCTTTGGTTAAACTGTAGAGAATTGATGCCGAGATCTTGAAATGATGTTTATTATTCGATTCGAGCTGAAATTGGGAGAGAGATTGAAGAGAGAGAGAGAGAGAGAGAGTGAGTGAGTGGGTGAGTGAGTGAGGAGAGAGTAAAATTTATAAAAAAAAAAATGACTTAAAGCCTATTTATAGGCTTCTGCCCCAAAGGAAACCGTCGACGGTTTGGTTTTTAACCAACTCATTTTTACCTTTACTAGCCTTTGGTAACTCAAAACCGTCGATGGTTTTCCTGAGCTCCCATAAACCGTCAACGGTTTGGTCTACACCAAATCAATTTTCCCCTTTTCATTTTTTTATTTTTTTTTTCGGGTCTCTACGTCCTCCCTTCCTTGTAAAAATTTCGTCCTCAAAATTTGCAAACTCGTACTTATATAATAATATGGAAATCAATGAATTGCTTACCCGACTTTAGGAAGAGCCGAAGGCCACCCACATAGTGGCCATATCCCAAGTTTATTAATTACCCTCACTTATGGCAGAGAAATACCATGGTTACAACAAAGGTTTCTTGGAGATTACAAATATTAAAAAAAAAAATCTTCCAAAACCACTCAAAACTTAAAACCAAAAACAAAAAGATTACAACTGAACAAGTTAACTATACAACCTACTCTAACCAAGTCAATCATCGTTTATTTACCTGAACCATTACTTTCATCTGACTAACGCTGGTCCTCATTGAATAGGTGTGGGCATTTATGACGCATTTCCTCCTCTTGTTCCCGTGAAGCTTTTTCAACTGCATGATTACACCAGAGTACTTTCACCAATGGGATTTTCTTGGTGCGTAGTTCCTGCTTCTTCATATGATAGGGTATCTCCCAGTTCCAGTGACTCATAACTTATTACATGTGATGGATCTGGAATGTACTTCTTTAGCAAGGATACATGAAATATGTCATGGATACTAGATAGTGTTGGGGGTAATGTTAATCTATAGGCAACTTGACTAATTCTTTCCAATATCTTAAATGGTTAGATGTACCTAGGACTTAACTGACCCTTCTTCCCAAATCTCATAATTCCTTTTATTGTTACAATTCTCAAGAATACATGATCCCCCACACCAAACTCCAGCTTTCGTCTGCGGATATCTACATAACTTTTCTATTGACTCTTAACTGTTCTAATTCTTTCCTTGATGAGTCTGATTTTCTCAAAATTCTTTTATATAATCTCTGACCCAAAAATCTGCCTTTCACCCACTTCATCCCAATACAAAGGAGATCGGAACCTCCAACCATATAATGCTTCATACGGTGCCATCTCGATACTGGTCTTGTAGTTGTTGTTATAAGCAAACTCAACCAGTGGCAAATACTAGGTCCAACTACCTCCAAAGTCCATCACACAAGCTCGCAACATATCCTCCAATATCTGAATTGTCTTCTCTATCTATCCATTGGTCTAAGGATGAAATGTTGTACTGAATATCAATTGAGATACTAAGGCTCTTTGCATACTCTTCCAAAACTAAGATGTGAACCGTGGGTCCCGATCGGATACGATGGACACTGGAACGCCATGAAGTCTAACTATCTCTTGAATGTACAACTCTGCCAATCCATTCAAGGAGTAGTTAACTCTGATTGGAAGAAAATTGGCAATTTTCGTTGGACGGTCAATGACCACCCAAATGGCATTTTTCCCATGCAGTGCTGGTCGCAATCCCATGACTAAGTTCATTGAAATATGCTCCCACTTCCACTCAGGAATGTGAAGTGGTTGCAACAGTCTTGCCGGTCTCTAATGCTCAGCTTTCACCTGCTGGCATGCCAAGCACTGATCTACATATCGAGAAATTTCTTCTTCATATTACTCCACCAAAAATACTCTCGTAGAACCCTATACATTCTAGTGTTTCCTCTAAAATAGTTCTTTTAATGTCAGCATTGTCAAGTACACATAATCTGGTACAAAACCTCAACACTCCACTCAACACTTTATCATCTAAGACATTAAAATCTGGCCTCAGTCCACTCTGCACTTTAACCACAATTTTCACCAACTCCGCATGTTTCATCTGGGCGGCCTTAATCCTTTCATACAAAGTGGGTTGAATTACCATATTAGTGATGAGTGCCTGGTGATTTCCCTCTACTAATTCCATACCAAATCTTTCTAAATCCATCATGATCTGAGATTAAGTTACCATTGTTGACACTGATGCATTTCCTGACTTACGACTTAACGCATTAGCTACCAAATTCGCTCTCCCTGGGTGATAGTTGATAGTGCAGTTATAGTCCTTAATCAGCTCAAGCCATCTTCTTTGTCTCATATTTAGATCCTTCTACGTGAAGAAGTACTTAAGGCTTTTGTGGTCTGTGAAGATCTCTCACCTACCCCATACAAATAGTGCCTCCAAATTTTCAATGCAATACAAATAGTGCCTCCAAATTTTCAACGCATAAACCACCACTGTCAATTCCAAATTATGTGTCAAATAATTCTTCTCATACTCTTTGAGTTGCGGAGAAGCATAAGCTACAATTTCCCCCTATTGCATCAGCACGCATCCAAGCCCTTTTTGAGACGCATCACTGTAGATTACAAGACTCTCCTCTCCCAAAGGGATTGTTAGTACCAGCGCAGTGATCAGTCTCTGTTTTAACTCCTGAAAGCTCTGTTCACATTCATCTGTCCATTCATATCTTACATTCTTCTTGGTCAACTTTATTAGAGGGCTTGATAACTTAGAAAAACCCTCTACGAATCGGCGGTAATATCCTGCCAAACCCAAGAAACTTCTTATCTCTTGAACATTCTTCAATCTTGCCCAGTCCATTACCGCCTCAATCTTACTTGGATCTATAGAAATACCACCCCCTGGATATCACATGCCCGAGGAATATGACTCGTTCCAACCAGAACTCACACTTCTTGAATTTGGCGTACAACCTTCTTTCTCTCAGCACCTAAAGAACTATCCTTAAATGATCCTCTTGCTCCATGGAACTCTTTGAATATACCAGAATGTCATCAATAAACACTTCCACAAATTGATTCAGATACTGATGGAAAACCCTGTTTATAAGGTCGATGAATGCAGTAGGAGCATTAGTTAATCCGAATGGCATAACAAAAATTCATAATGGCCATACCTAGTACGGAAAGCAGTCTTTGGAACATCCTCTACTTTGACCTTCACTTGATGGTATCCAAATCGAAGATCAATCTTAGAGAAAACATATGCTCTTTGGAGTTGGTCAAATAGGTCATCAATACGAGGTAGTGGGTATTTATTCTTAATCGTCACTTTATTTATTTCTCTGTAGTCTACACACATCCTTATCGACCCATCTTTCTTTTTAATAAACAACATTGGTGCTCCCCACAGGGACACATTGGGTCTGATAAACCCCTTAGCCAATAACTCCTGTAACTGTTCTTTTAATTCTTTCAACTCCACTGGAGCCATTCTATACGGAGCCTTAGAGATTGGCGCTATTCCCAGAGATAGGTAGATTGCAAACTCGACTTCACGATCGGGAGGTAACCCCGGCAAATCCTTCGAAAATACATAAGGAAAATCCCTCACTATTGGTATATTATCCAACTTTAATTCCCCTTTTGGAACTTCCTTCACACAAGCTAAATATCCCTGGCATCCCTCCTGAAGTAGCCTTCTCGCCTGATAAACTAACATTATCTGTGGTGAGGAGCGCATACACGTCCCAACAAATTTGTACTCTTGCTCCCCTAAGGGTCTAAACAGTACCTCTTTCTTGTAGCAGTCAATGCTGGCATAACTGGAAGCTAGCCAATCCATCCCCATAATCACTTCAAATTCATGCATGTCGAGAACCACCAAATTCGCAGACAGTGTCCTTCCTTGAATCCTAATTGGACAATCTTTAAGTACCCTCCTACACACCACTATGGTTCCTATTAGTGTAGCTACTGATAGATCAACATCCAGTGACTGAACTTCTATCCCACATAACTTGATAAACTCCCGTGCTCTGAATGAATGAGTGGCCCCTGAATCAAACAACACAACAACTTTATATGACAATATGAAAATGGTACCTGTCACCATGTCACCTGCATTCTCTGCATCTCTCGGTGTAAGTGCATAAATCCTCGCCAGAGCGATGTTCCTCTACTGGTTGCCTCGGGGTACATGGTTGTTTCCCTGGTAACGGTTAGGAAAGGGTGCATTGATTAGTGGCGCAAGACAATTTTGGGCTATGTGGTCGGGTCGATCACACAGATAACAGGCATTTGTCCCAATTCAGAATTCCCCCCAATGCCTCCGATCACACCTAGTACAAATAGGGGGTTCTAGATTACCATGAGGAACTCGGTGTCCCACTACCTGCCATTGGCCCACATTGTTTCTCCTCCACTGACCCTAACTGGTACTTGCTTGAAAACAAGGAGGTGTGGGTCTTTTCCTCTAGCTTTGTACCCATGTGCCCCTCTTCTTACTCGTCTCTGCTACAATGGCTTTATCCACTAGCTCTGAGAAATCCTGCACTTGCAAGACCACCACCTGCTCATAAATCTCCTATCTTAGGCCCTTCTCAAATCTCTACGCCTTTCTGGACTCATCTAGAATCATGTATAGGGCAAAGCGAGACAGTTCCATGAAATTGGCGGCATATTGCTACACTATCATGTGGCCTTGGGTCAAGCTCAGAAACTCCTCCACCTTAGCATCCGTAATGAAGGTGGGGAAGTACCAATCGAAGAAGATCTCCTTAAAATAGCCCCAAGTTAGTGCTACGGCTACTAACCTCTGATCCTCCAGGAGCTTCACCGCTAACCGCCATCGCTTAGCCTCACCCATCAACTTGAAGGTAGCATAAAGAAATTTTTGCTCATTAGTATAGCACAGTACTGCTAGAATCTTCTTAATCTCCTACACCCAATTCCCTGCAATAATTGGGTCGACACTTCCTGGAAAAGCTGGGGGATTCATCCGAGTGAACTGCTCTATGGTGCAGCCTTGGTTAATTGGTGGGCAACCCTGTTCCCTAGAATACCATGCTATTTCTACCATGACCTGCTGAGCAACGCTACGCAGCACTTGATCTAAATCACTATGACCCATACTAGAAGCCCCTATGTGACTACTACCTCCAACATTTGCCTTATTATTCCTGGGGTCCATCCTAAAAATAGGAAAGAAAATAATCTTAGAATTCCAATATCTTAATGTGACTCAAATGATTATCTAACTAAGAAACAGGTTAACATCCACATTCTCAATATGAGCCGTAACACCTAACTTAGACACAAAACCGTTGATGGTTTTACTAAGACCTCTAAAATCGTCAATGGAAAACCTCAGTTCTTGAGAGGCTGTTTTGAGAAAATCATCGACGGTTTGTACCTACCACTCAAAACCATCGACGGTTTGGCCTAGAACCCTACACTAATCCTTTTTCTTATATACACTTAGCCATCTCAAGGATCAAGTCTCAAATCACCACAAAAATCACGACTTATTCAACTAGCTAACATCTCAAGTTCCAGTCTCTCTACATAGAAGCAAAACCATTAATGGTTTGCCGTAATTTTCCTGAAATCATCGTTTCAGGAAAACCACAGAAGACCGTTAATGGATTCCTACTTCCAGGCTGCGAAACCAAAACCCAAAATTCCACTTGAACTCCTAACAATGACTTGCTAGATTCCTAATCTACTCATTTTCTACTCTCGTCAAGATCCATTCCTATACTACGATATTGTTATTTGCTAAAGTCTACAAAACTTAGCAACCTAAGCTATGAAACCAAACTGTAACGCCTCGTAAAATTCTACAATAAATATGCTCTGATACCAAATCTATAGTATCCTGATACCCCAAAATGGGGCACCAAGTACACATGTTCATAACCCACATAACACAACACAACAGAACAAACATATACACACCAAATACAATACCAGAGTGTAGACACCCCAATTTTAGCCAGACCACTCCAAAGAAGCCCGGTGAAATTAGTTTCAATATTAAGGTTTTAAATCCCCAACTGAGTCCTTTTGATTTTAGAAAAATCAAGCCCATTAAAATGACACACCCAAGTTTTGAGTTTTCAAAATAGAGTATCTTAGTTTAGGTCCTTTGATTTTAATCAGTTCTCACAATTAGGTTAGTTGCAAAATTAATGTCTTAGTCAAAATTCCACAATAAGTTTTCTTAATCATAGTATGAGTTTGGCTGGTTAAATTGTTTGAGTGTTGAAATTGAATCCTTGTGAGTCCAGGTTCTTCAACTTTGTTAATTCCATAACTAGATCTTTTTCATCAGTATTAAGTCTCATAATTGTGTGTTCTTAGAACTTGGAGTGAAACTCTTCAAATTTCCAAATTTTGTTTTCTCAAAATAAAAGTTCAATTGATTTTTGTAAAGTCCAAATTTTGTTTTATCAAAATTTTGTTTTATTAAAATCAGCAGTTGTCTGGTCAAACTCTTAAGTCAAAATTAAATTTCATTAAAGGGTGAAGGGGGCACATGTGCACGTGTGAAGTACAAATAGAGAATGTGAAATAAAAGTTACACATAAAGGTTACAACAGGTAAGTACAAGAAAATGAAAATACTTGTACAAAGAAATGTTGCAGGAAAGAATGCTCGGGGGTACATACATTTACACAAAAATTACCAAAAAAGAAGAAAATTCATAAAGAAAAACAAAATGGAAGATCCCATGCCCTCCAATGCCCTGCCACTAACTAGGATTTTTCCAAAAATTCACCTGCACAAATGAGAGGAATGGCCTAGTAGTAAACAGAAATTTAGAAAATTAAATAAATCAAAAATAAAATCTTATGTGGGGGGTTGCTAAAGAGAATTATTCCCTGCCACAATTCGTTGGAGGGGAATATTGTTAAGGCAATTGTTGGCCTAACAATGTTTTTCAATCAGTTTTGATGATAACAAACAAAGGACAATTTAACTTGGAAAGGTTGAGTTTTTGTGTTTCGGAAAATAAGGATCAAATATGTATCAAGTGTAGATCAAGCATGGATCACGTGTAGGTCATCAAGGAAGATAAACTAACAAATGAAACAAAGAGAAACTAAGGCATTGGCAGATAAAGTTAGCCCAAGCAAATATCCAAAGAACTTCAAAAGCAAAAAGAATGAGAATGATCTCAAGCATGGAATATAAAGTCTTAGGAAACATATTGTAAGTATTTCAATGCTAAATATCGTTTGAAATATGTTTTGAAACTTTTCCAAGAGTTTATGAGGACCTAAAGACCTATTTAGGGTTATTGAAACAAGTTTTATAAAAATTAAACTAAGAGAGCAAAACAAGTTTTAAAATAAAAAATATTTTTCAGAAATTTTTATTTATTTAGATGACTGAACTTTTAATTCAGATGCCTGAAGTGGTAACTTCAAATGACCGAACTTCATGTTCTGATGTTTGAAGAATTACTTCAAACGTCTGAAGAATAAGTTTAGACGACTGAAAATTTTCTGGGACAAAACTGAAATAGGTAGTAGCTGTTCAGATGACTAAACCTAGACTTCGGTCATCTGAACTCGACACTTTAGACGTCTAAACCCTCTCTTTGGTCGTCTGACCCTATGTCTATTTTAATTTTTAAAGGAACTTAGGAACTTCAGATGACTAAACTCGATTCTTCAGTCGTCTGAACATTGTTCAACGGACAAATTTTTTAAAAGTTCAATATTTTAAATAATAGTTGTTTGAGCTCCAAACTTTTTAAAACTTGGGAAATTATTTAAGGAAACTTGTTAGAAAGCCTATAAATACATGGTTTTTGTAAATCAAAATACACCAAGCATTGAAAATCTCTCATAAGCTCTCTTGCTCTCAAAGTCTCATCTTGATCATCTTTTGCAAACTGAAGTGCTGTGATTCTGAGATTCTAGCTCATCAATTCTTGAAATTAGATTGCTGATTTCTCATCTGGAGTCAAGGAATTTGGTGAAATCCTTTCTAAGCTTCAAAAGTATATTTCTTTCTTGATATTTATCTTTTGAAGTACATAGTTTCAATTTGTACTAACTTGCTCTTTGTGTGAGCATCTTTTGTACACCAGCTTCTTGTTATTTCTCTTGTAGATTTTGGACGATTCTCGATTGTTGGATCATTAACCAAATGAGAATATATTGTTTGGAGAAGACGGGCTCTAGCCTTAGCAAAGGAATGATTGTAAATAGGTGTTGTTCCGCCCGGTAAAGGAACTGCTATAGTGGAACCTTCAGTATTTTGCTAAGGGCGAGGACGTAGGCTGTGTTGAAGCCAAACCTCGTAAAAACCTTGTGTCTTTCTTTCTTATTTACTTCTTATTTTCTATGCAAGCTGTGGTTGTGTGATTTAAAGTGCAGGTTGCAAGTTCTAAAATTAGAATTAAAGAAAGACTCTTGATATTTAGAAAGTATGTTTTGATTAGCAGTTTGCGGAAACCCAAAAGGGAGTATGTTGGTTAATCTGTGGAAATATTAATCAAGAAGAAGTGCATACGATGATATTATCTAAAGAAGGTTGTGAACATCTACAAGGGAGTTGATAAAAGTACTAAGTTTCTTGCATAATAGGTTGAATTGTTTGAGTTTGATTGTTTAGCTTGTGATTTTAAATTTCAGTATTTAGAAGTGTGATTGTTAGTTATTTACTTTATTTTCTTGGTGTCATAAGCAAAGGATAAAAATATATTAAAATTAAAAATAATCCAATTCACCCCCCCCCCCCCCTCTTGGAAAGCTTTTCCTAATTTCAATTGGTATCAGAGCCTAGTTATAGAAATTCCTAACAAGAAACTATAAAAAGATCAAATGGCAAACATAGAAGTAGCACCCTTCAATGAAGGCCAATCCTCAACCCGTCCACGAACCTTTTGTGGACACAATTATACCTTTTGGAAAAAGAGAATGCAAATATATCTCCAACACATGGATTGGAAAGCATGGGAAGTAGTAATGGATGGAAACCTTATCCCCACTAAGATTGTTGATGGAAAAATGATTCCAAAAGAAAAGCAAGATATGACCGACTTAGATTATAAAATGCTTCAAATAAATTCAAAAGCTATAAATGTGTTATACTGTGCATTAGTTCTAATGAATTCAATAAAGTCATGGCTTGCAAAACAGCTAAGGAAATTTGGGACAAATTAGAAGTAACATATGGAGGAACAGTTGATGTTAGAGACAATAGGATAGACATGTTAATAAGCGAATATGAAGCATTCAAAATGAATTCTAATGAAACAATATCAAGTATGTACACCAGATTTACCCACATAATAAATTCCTTAAACGCTTTAGGGAAAACTTATACTACCTACGAAATGATCAGAAAAATTCTAAGAGGCCTTCCCTCCATAGGGGAACCAAAGCCTACAGCTATCACAGAAGGTAGAAACCTTAAGACTACTTCTTTAGATGAATTTATAGGCTCACTTCTTACCTATGAAATGGCCTTAAAATAAAGGAATCCTGAACCAAAGCATAAAAGATCCATAGCACTAAAAGCATCTAGCCACAACACTAGTGAAGAGGAAAGTGAAACAAGGGACTTAGATCAAGATGAACTAGCATTCATTACTAAGAGACTAGGAAAATTTTATAGAAGGAAGAAAAGGTTTCCTAGAAAGTTCAATAAAAAGAAACCCGAAAAAGCAGAAACAAGTAGGAAAGAAAATAAAGGTAGGAATGAACCACCAATATGCTATCATTGCAAGAAACCAGGGCATATCAAACCGGACTGTCCGTTGCTCAAGAAGACAAGAAAAAAAGGAAGGAAACTATGAAGGCTACTTAGGATGACTCAAGCTCCAGCAAAACAGAAATCGAAATAAGTGAACAGGAGATGGCAAATATATGCTTCATAGCGAATGACGAAGAGGTAAATTCTTATTACTCTTCTACCAAATCTCAAAATGAATCTTGTGATGAGTCATGTGATAGTATGCCTTCTTATAAGGAATTACAAGCTAAGTTATTCTCACTATATAAAAGATTCATAAAAATCTTCAAGAGAAATATAACTTTGAAAGATCAAAATAAAGAACTTTTGGAGCAGCTTGAATCATTCAAAACAATTGAAAAAGAAAAAAATTCTAGTATTAAGAAGTTGGACGAAGAAAAAAAAATAGCAACTCAAGAGTTAGGCAAAACTCATAAAGATAATTTGAATAAAAAGGATTTAGAAGTAAATGAACTCAAAAAGGCAGTAGAGGACAAAGAAAAAATTATCTATAATTTTACCAGAGGTAAAGAAAACTTTGAAAAGATGATTGGACAACAAAGACTTCATGGGAACAAAGAAGGCATAGGCTATAATGGTAAAGCAAATAAAAGGAACAAAAAGCTATACATGGGATACTTTGTTAAGGAAGCTAAGTATTATGCTAGCACTTCATCAAACAACAAACATGAACACACCACTTGCTATATGTGCAAGACTAAAGGTCATGTAATGTTTAATTGACCATTAAAAATAATGTATGTTAAAGTTCAAGGAGAATGGAAAGCCAATAATGGAACCAACAACAAAACAAAGAAAGTCAAAAGAGTTTGGGTTCCAAAAACTAATACATAGTATCCCTCATTGTAGGTTTGCTTTAGGACATCAACATCAACATCAACGGATAAATGGTACTTGGACAGCTGGTGCTCAAGGCACATGACTGGTGACAAGATCAAGTTCACTACATTAAAACAAAAGGATGGGAAATATGTCACCTTCGGCGACAATGCCGAAGGTAAAATCGTTGGCATCAGAAAAATTGGTAAAGAACCTTCACTTACTATATAGATAATGTACTATTAGTAGAAGGATTAAAACATAACATTTTAAGTATTAGTCAATTAAGTGACAAAGGGTTCGAAATAATCTTTAAGAAAGAAAAAAGTGTTATCCAAAATCCTAAGAACAAAGAAAATTTCTTTATAGTTCATAGAATAAATAATGTCGATTACATAAATCTTGAGAAATTATAAAATCAAAACATAACTTGTTTGACAACAATGAATGAGGTAAGTTGGTTGTGGCATAGGAAACTAGGACATGCAAGCATGGACCTACTATCAAAATTATCTAAGAAAAATCTTGTAAAAGGACTACCAAATACTAAATTCATAAAAGACAAGATGTGTGATGCATGTCAAAAGGGAAAACAAATAAAAACAAGCTTCAAAAAGAAAAAAATACATATCCACCAAAAGACCCCTAGAACTCTTACACCTAGACTTATTTAGTCCTACTAGAATCTTAAGTTTAGGAGGCAAACAATATGCATTTGTAATAGTAGACGATTATTCAAGATTTACTTGGGTAATATTTCTAGCAAACAAAGATGAAGCTTGTAACCTATTAATAACCTTATGCAAGAAATTACAAAATGAGAAGGGCTATAATGTAACAAGCTTTAGAAATGACCAAGGTAGAGAGTTTAAAAACAAAGAAATTGATAAATTTTGTAATGAACATGGAATTAATCATAATTTTTCAGCACCTAGAACTCCAAAACAAAATGGAGTTATAGAAAGGAAAAATAGAACTCTACAAGAAATGGCAAGAACAATGCTTAATGAAAATAATCTACCTAAATACTTTTGGGCAGAAGCTGTAAATATAGCATGCTACATTATAAATAGGATATCAATAAGATAAAAAATAGACAAAACACCATATGAACTTTGAAAATGTAGAAAACCAAATATTTCCTACTTTCATGTATTTAGATGCAAATGATTTATCCTTAACACTAAGGATGTTTTAGGAAAGTTTAATGCAAAATCTGATGAAGGTATCTTCCTAGGTTACTCTATAAATAGTAAAGCCTATAGGGTTTATAATAAAAGAACTTTTACAATTATGGAATCAATACACATAACATTTGATGAATCAAATAATCATGACATTAAAGATAAGAATGATGAAAAAGAAGATACTCCACAAAAAGAAGAAGACCTTGAAATAAAAGAAGAAAATAATAATGATGCTCCAAATGAAAACCTTACAGAAAATCTGAAACTTCCTAAAGAATAGAAATATGATAAAAATCACCCAAAAGAACAAATTCTTGGTGAAACATCAAAAGGAATAACCACTAGAACCTCATTAAAAAATATTTGCAACCATTATGCCTTCTTATCTCAAGATGAACCCAAAAATATTGAAGAAGCCTTAAAAGATGATTCTTGGATTATAGTTATGTAGGAGGAACTAAATCAATTTGAAAAGAGTGAAGTGTTGGAACTTATACCTAAACCCAAAGATAAATCAGTCATAGAAACTAAATAGGTGTTTAGAAATAAAAAAGAATGAAAATGGAGTAGTTGTAAGAAATAAAGTTAGGCTAGTAGCACAAGGTTATAATCAAGAAGAAGGAATTGATTACGATGAAACCTTTGCTCCTGTAGCAAGAATGGAAGCTATAAGAATGCTTCTAGCTTATGCAGCCCATAAAGATTTTAAGTTATATCAAATGGATGTAAAGAGTGTTTTCTTAAATGGATATATAAATGAAGAAGTGTATATCAAACAACCTCCAGGTTTTGAAAATTCTAAAAATCCAAACCATGTATTTAAATTGACAAAAGCTCTTTATGGGTTGAAACAAGCTCCAAGAGCTTGATATGAGAGGTTAAGTAAATTTCTACTTAAAAATGAATTCATAAGAGGAATGGTTGATGGTACTTTATTCATTAAATCCAAAAACAAAGACATGCTAATAGTTCAAATATATGTGGATGTTATTATATTTGGAGCTACAAATGAAGAACTATGCAGGGACTTTGCCACATGTATGCAAAAAGAATTTGAAATGAGTATGATGGGGGAGCTAAATTATTTTCTAGGATTACAAATTAAATAAGCTAAAAATGGAACATTCATAAATTAAACTAAATACATCAAAGATATGCTTAAAAATTTTGATATGGACCAAAGTAAACCCATAGGAACTCCTATGAGTACATCCACAAGCCTTGATAGAGATGAAAAAGGACAACAAGTAGACATAACACACTATAGAGGAATTATTGGTACTTTACTATATTTAACTACTAGTAGACCTGATATTATGTTTAGTGTATGTATGTGTGCTATATTTCAATCAGCACCCAAGGAATCCCACCTAACAACCGTTAAGAGAATTCTTAGGTACTTGGTAGGAGCACTTGATCTAGGTTTATGGTATCCAAAGGACACTGATTTTAATATGATAAGTTACTCCGATACTGATTATACCGGATGTAAGATTGATAAAATAAGTACAAGTGGCACATGTCACTTTCTAGGACAATCCTTAGTATTATGGTTCTCAAAGAAACAAAATTCTATAGCCTTATCAACCGCTGAAGCTGAGTATGTAGCAGCCGGAAGTTGTTGTGCACATATCTTATACATGAAACAACAATTAAAATACTTCAATCTAGAGTATAAAACAATACCAATAAAGTGTGATAACACAAGTGCCATAAATATATCTATAAACCCAATTTCACACTCAAGAACTAAACATATAGATATAAGGCGTCACTTTTTGAGAGATCATGTTCAAAAAGAGGATATAATTCTTGAATTTCTAAATACAAGTGACCAATGGGCTAACATATTTACAAAACCCCTGAGTGAAGAAAGATTTATACATATTAGGAGAGAACTTGGGCAAATCCATAGCAGAGAAGTACATTAGAAAAAAAATCTCAACATTTTCTGAACTTCGGTCGTCTGAACTGAACACCCCAGACGACTGAACACTGTAGCAAACAGGTTCAAATAATTGAACCTGGAACTTCAGATGTTTGGGAGGCTATTGCCTCTTCAAATTCTAGACTTTAAAATCTTCAGACGACTGAAGTTAATCTTCAGTCATCTGAAGTCATGGGGTTTAAATATAACTAACAGACTAAACCCTAATTTCAGACTTCTGAAGTTGGTTGCTCCACTCATCCGAACAACTCCCTCTCCATTGTTTCTTATCCTCACTTCAATCCAAAGCTTCTATCCTTCAAAGATTCAATCCACAAAATCTAGGGCATCTCATTCTTATACCCTTATGCCTCGAATCAAGCAAACTGCCAACAAAGGTTCTTCATCTGGGAAAGATGCTCAAAACCTTGACAAGTGGCTTGTGGCTCCTCAAGCTCGACTTCGATATCGTGCTTCACTTGGTACAGTAGATCCAATCTTAGGTAAAATTTTGGATGTTTCATTCTTCAATTCTGAGTTTCCTGATATCCTTCCATTATTTCATGCCATAGGATGGTTTGATTTCATCACCCAACAACCTAAAGGATGTTTTCCCCATCTGGTCAAAATTTTCGATGCTAATATGAAAAATGAAAATGGGATTATTTCTTCAGATGTTAAAGGAAAGAAAATTTTACTGAATTCTGAAATATTGTCTCCTATTTTCAAAATTACTCCATTTGATTTTAACTGTCCCATGTTTGCTCAATCTTGGATTCTAGAACAAGGATTCACTCCTGAAGTTTTTCTTCCAATGATCATAGAAAAAAAACCTATCTATTTTGGGCATCCTCCTTTGAACAAACAGTTAAGTTTAAAAGGCCAAATTCTACATAAACTTGTTTCAAACAATATCCTACCTAAACAAGGTTCTTTTGATCATCTTTCCTATATTGAATGTTTTGTCCTTTCGTGTCTTCTTAAGGGAAAGAAACTAGACCTGGCCAGCTTAATCATCCGATGGATGTGGACCAAGCTAGAATCCTCCCAAGTTGTTCTTCCTTATGGAGGGATTCTTACTCTTCTCTTTAACCATCTTCAAGTTACCAATAGTTCTGAATTCTTCATCAAGAGAACTCGCTATGATCTTTTTAATGAAACTTCCCTAAAGCAAATGGGGTATGACAAGGGGAGTTCAGGGTGGTACTTGAACTTAGGAAGGACTCAACATGCAACACCAGCCTCAGCAGCAGCCTCAGGTTCAAGTTCAACCTCAGTCTCAGTCTCAGCATCAGTATCAGCAGCAGCACAATCTTCTTCTACACAGGACCTTGGTTCATCTCATGACACACCTTCATGGTTCTTATCCTTCCAAAAGGATTTCTCCAATTTTTCATCTGAAACCCATACTGAGCTTCAGAATATTAAAGAAAAAGTCACATCACTTGATAAGCGTGTCACTCATATAGAAAAATATCAGGCTAAATCTTCTAGGGGAGGTGATCCCATGGACATTTCCTCTGCTCCTCCAAGTGCAGATGATGATTCTGATAATAACACTACAGAAAATGAAGGAGATTCTGAAGGAGAAGGTAACTAGGAAGATGAAGCCAATACTGAAGAAGCATGATAGGATAGTTAGGACTTCCTAGCCTAGGTTAACATGAAAATTTTTGTATGTAATGTAGTATCAGGACTTATGTAGTTTTCCAATGTACCTTAGATGTTTTGTGACCACAGCACTATGAATTTTTTTTTTTTTTTTTTGTTACATTTTTGCTACTTGTAAGGGTACGCATGGACCTTCTATTGATATGTTGAGTTAAAACACCTCCAAATGACTTTTTGTACTAACTACTTCTTGTTATGAGAATGTCTTCTTAATTAATTTTCATAATCCAATTACTCTTTTTGACTTATGACAAAGGGGGAGAGAGTGTTCTCAGTAAAGATAAATGACATAATGGTTTCAGATAAATGACTGAATGGTTTCA
Source organism: Malania oleifera (assembly GCF_029873635.1). NCBI lineage: Eukaryota > Viridiplantae > Streptophyta > Magnoliopsida > Santalales > Ximeniaceae > Malania > Malania oleifera. Next base: position 19,458,846 of record NC_080425.1, read on the forward strand.
ACTGACATGGATTTATGATATTGATTGGTTTCAACTGACATGGATATATGATATTAATGAATAGACATATGATATAGACATATGATAAACTTGATGAATTTATATTAGCAATAACTTACTATGCAACTCATCAATTGGATAAATAAAGAATATTTGATAGATGATGAATTGACATACGATGAACATATCTACAAGGCTATTTACATGGTTCCTTGGCTTGCTTATTAATGCTTATCGTAAGGGGGAGTACTTCATTTCACATAAAACCTTTATCTTTACTTCTTGTTTGTCATCATCAAAAAGGGGCAAATTGTTGGCCAAACAAGGTTTTTTAATCAGTTTTGATGATAACAAACAAAGGACAATTTAACTTGAAAAGGTTGAGTTTTTGTGTTTCGGGAAAATAAAGATCAAGTATGTATCAAGTGTAGATCAAGCAAGGATCACGTGTGGGTCATCAAGGAAGATAAACTAACAAATGATCCAAAGAGAAACTAAGGCATTGGCAGATAAAGCCAGCTTAAGCAAATATCCAAAGAACTTCAAAAGCAAAAAGAATGAGAATGATCTCAAGCATGGCATATAAAGTCTTAGGAAACATATTGTAAGTATTTCAAAGCTAAATATAGTTTGAAATATGTTTTGAAGCTTTTCCAAGAGTTTATGAGGACTTAAATACCTATTTAGGATTATTGAAACAAGTTTTATAAAAATCAAACTAAGAGAGCATAACAAGTTTTAAAATAAAGAATATTTTTCAGCAATTTTTATCTATTCAAATGACTGAACTTTCAGTTCATATATCTGAAGTGGTAACTTCAGATGACCGAACTTCATGTTCAGATGTCTGAAGAATTACTTTAGACGTCTGAAGAATAAGTTCAGACGATTGAAGATTTTTTGGGACAAAACTGTAACAGGCAGTAGTTGTTCAGATGACTGAACCTGGACTTCGGTCATCTGAACTCAACACTTTAGACATCTAAACCCTCTCTTCGATCATCTGACCCTGTGTCTAGTTTAATTTTTAAAGGGACTTAGGAACTTCAGATGACTGAACTCGATTCTTCAGTCATCTGAACACTGTTCAATGGGCAAATTTTTTAAAAGTTCAATATTTTAAATAATAGTTATTTGAGCTCCAAACTTTCTAAAACTTGGGAAATTATTTAAGAAAACTTTAGCAACAAGGAAACTTGTTAGAAAGCCTATAAATACATGGTTTTGTAAATCAAAATACACCAAGCATTGAAAATCTCTCATAAGCTCTCTTACTCTCAAAGTCTCATCTTGATCATCTCTTGCAAACTGAAAGTGCTATGATTCTGAGATTCTAGCTTATCAATTCCTGAAATTAGATTGCCGATTTCTCATCTGGAGAAAAGGAATTTGGTGAAATCCTTGCTAAGCTTCAAAAGTGTATTTCTTTCTTGATATTTATCTTTTGAAGTACATAGTTTCAATTTGTACTAACTTGCTCTTTGTGTGAGCATCTCTTGTACACCAGATTCTTATTATTTCTCTTGTAGATTTTGGACGGTTCCAGGCTATTGGATCGTTGACCAAACGAGAGTATATTGTTTGGAGAAGGCGGGCTCTAGCCTTAGCAAAGGAGTGATTGTAAACAGTAGTTGTTCCGCCCGGTAAAGGAACTGCTATAGTGGAACCCTTCGGTATTTTGCCAAAGGCGAGGACGTAGGCTGTGTTGAATTCGAACCTCGTAAAAACCTTGTGTCTTTCTTTCTTCTTTACTTCTTATTTTCTGTGCAAGCTGTGGTTGTGTGATTTAAAGTGCAGGTTGCAAGTTCTAAAGTTAATATTAAAGAAAGACTCTCTATATTTAGAAAGTACGTTTTGATTAACAGTTTGCGGAAACCCAAAAGAGAGTACATTGGTTAATCTGCGGAAATCTTAATCAAGAAGAAGTGCATATGAAGATATTATCTAAAGAAGGTTGTGAACATCTACAGGGGAGCTCATAAAAGTACTAAATTTCTTGCATAATAGGTTGAATTGTCTGAGTTTGATTGTTTAGCATGTGATTTTAAATTTCAGTATTTAGAAGTGTGATTGTTAGTTATTTACTTTATTTTCTTGGTGTCATAAGCAAAGGATAAAAAGATATTAAAATTAAAAAAATCCAATTCACCCCCCTCCTCTTGGGAAGCTATTCCTAATTTCAACAGTTGGTGCCAAAATGCACTCTTAGACTCCCTACAAATAGGGAGTTCCGACACTGTAGAAAACACACCTCAGAGAATAAAGAAAAACTTTGCAAGAATTAAGAGGTGAAAAAAAAGGCAGAAAGAAAGATAGGAGGGTTCTGTAGAATTTAAGAGAGAAAATCAAAGAGAGGGGGGGGGGGAGGTTCTGCTAAGTTGATAGCAGAAAGAGGCTCTGTACTATACAGTGTAGAGGACAAAGACCGGAGGTCCAATCATGAAAGCTAGAGAACTAGGCAGGCACAGACACACACAGGGGTTGGAAAAGAAGACTGGAGTAGAAAGAAGGCAAAGGTAAAATCATATTTGCTCTTTGACCATTTTCAATCCATATTATTGTGTTGTATGTGCATTTGCGAGTGCAGGTACTTCCCCTCCCCCTCTTAGGTCCTTTGAATCTGAGCTCAAACTTGAACCCAAACCTAGTTTCCGATCATTGCATCCAAGGCTAACCCAAACCTATTCTTCCTATACCAGAATTGGACCTACAACCCGTACTTGAATTGAACCTGCAGCTTGAAATCCGATAAATGTTTGAACCCGAGCCCAATTTCTATTTCAAAATATCAAAACCCCCCGAACCAGCCCCACTTTTAAAATTCAATCAACCTTGTTTTAAAATCTAAATTAGGCCAGTCCATCTTTTTAAAAAATCCGCGTGGACTCTGCTTTTAAACCCAAGTTGGGCTGCTGTAACACCCAGACCCGCCACGTGGGGCCCGACGTTCTACTTAAGTGACATCTGTGTTTCTGATACCATATTCAATATAAATGCAGCGGAAATAAGTGATACATTCTCCCAACACATTACCAAAGTTCTAATTACTATTATACATAAATGTCTCCGAATATCCATATTACAAACCAAAATACTGTCCAAAAAGAGAACTCAGTCCATACACACTACATACATAAACTTTATGACTAGCTCGACCCCTTTAGCCCTGCTAAACATGATCCCTAGTGTTTCCTTAAAAGATAATTTGTATATTGGGGTGAGACACTTCTTAGTAAGGAAGACTAAGTTAAAATCAGTGTATGGCTAGCATGAATTTAGTGTATACAAAAAATAACCAGTTTTCCATTTAACCAAAAATAGTATGTAAATATATATTCATTATACATCGTTACAAAAAATGCCCTTTTTTTCCTCCCACAGTATAAACAAGTTCAGTAAATATTTAACACCATTTACATAAATCAACAGATATGCATAAAAGACACTCTTTGTGACTAACACCATTTACTTCCCCCATGGTACGGGTTGTGCGGCCCGAAGGCTGGACTAACCCTCAGTGATCAACCTAAAACAAAGTCAAAACATCCCTCTGCAAATCCATCTGCAGGCATCCACAGCCAAGCTGCAGGCCCGATGCCCTTACTTCTTCCTCACGCAGGCTATCGGCTGAGACCACCCTACACTTATATCCTGAACAGTGTGGGTGCACATGATCTAATAATCAATCACTAGCAACGGTACTATGCTCACAAAAAAATTGGTCTCTAGGGTTGCTAAAGCATGTCATGCAATTTAAGTAATTAAAAACTGCAATTTAAATCATTTCGTTTCAAACTGCCATCAAATAAAAATCCGACCTGGCTGTAAAATAAACCTGGTTCACGGCCATCAAATAAAACCTAGCCTTTGGCCATCATATAAAACCCGGCTCACGATCGTCATATCAAATCCCTGTATTAATCACAAAAAACTCCAATTTGTTTCACCCACAGTTCCAGTATATTTCACAATCATTCCCAAATTTGATTACACGATAAACCATATAAATTTATTCATCTCCCACACAATTTCAATATTCAAACACGATCCAGGAGACAACCAAGAAAACATTGTATTTTTAGTTCTTGATATAAATCAGATTTTCCACCGTTCATATATTCGAAATATCGTACCATATATCCTAACTTTGTAAAATCCCTTTTGAACAGTTGGTTTTCAAAATAATCTTCGAACTCATAGATAAATAAATAAATAAATAAAATAACAGTTTAATCAGTTCATATTTAATAAAAATACTAACTTAACTTAATTCCCTTACCTATTTACTAAGATATTTCCTGTGAAGACCTTAAACCAAACCCACGGCGCCACAAAGCTCAAAAACCCTGAAACCACATTTTCCCAATTCCATCAACTCAACCCCAAAATTATAATTTTCTTAATATTCTCAGGCTCACAAAATTCCCAATAACTATTTTAAGATTTCCTAAGCCTATAAATTCTAAATAAATAATTAAATTCCCAAAAATAGTAAATTTGCTTAATTCCCTAAACCTTACCCTAACTTTGGAGTGGTGCCTAGGAAACCTAAATTGAAAATCCACTCTGATTAAAATAACGACGATCGAGGCAAGGACCCTGTGGTGATGTCCAATCGTCAATTTTGCTAAATATTTAAGGAAAAACTGAGGAAAGGAAAAGGGTTTAACTTACCCTCAGAAGCGGTGCCTACGTCGCTCTGACGACAAATCCACTCTAGTAGGATTGTTTGTGGCGGAGAATGGAACCTAGTGGTATCTTCCGTTATTCAATCGATGCCCGTTTGGCCGACGAAATCAAAGAAAGAGAGAGAGAGAGAGAGAGAGAGAGAGAGAGAGGGAACGCGGATGAGAGAGAGAGGCGTTGCTCACAGTTTGGGGAAGAAGAAATGCACTCTATAAATTTAGAAATCTTCACGAGGCTTTAAACTTAAGCTTTCACATATATAATATTATTATATACATATATTCCATTAACATTGTTCACTTACATATATATATATATATATATATATATACATATATATATATATATTATATCATATTCATATTATATATATATATATATATATATACACATAATATTGTTTATTTATTTAATTCAATTACTAATAATTAATTAATTAATAATTTTAATTTTAATTTTTTTTCCAGGTTACTACATTCTCCCCTCCTTAAAAGAATTTTCCTCGAAACTCGCTAATCAATCCTTTTACCTAATCATCCTTAAAATCTAGCACACATGCTCGCAGCATATCCTCTAGAATCTGAATGGCCCTCTCGGACTTCCCATTCGTCTGCAGGTGAAACGCGGTATTGAAACTAAGTTGAGATCCTAAGGCATCCTACAAACTCTTCTAGAACTGAACCGTGGATCTTGATCTGAAACAATGGAAATCGGGATGCCATGAAGTCATACAATCTTCTACACATAAAGCTATGTCAGCCTATTCATAGAATAACTAATTCTGATTGGAACAAAGTGTGTAGTCTTTGTCAGCTGATCCACTATAACCCAAATAGAATTCTATCTATGCATTGCTGAAGACAACCCCTATACAAAGTTCATCGAGATATGCTCCCACTTCCACTTAGGGATATTAAGTCGCTGAAGTGGACCCGCTGGCCTCTGGTGCTATGCTTTTACCTGCTGACATGTCAGACACTATTCCACGAATTTGGAAATCTCCCTCTTCATATTACTCCACCAGAAGGATTCTCGCAGATCTCGATACATGTTTGTGCTTCTTGGATGAATAGTATAGAGAGAGCAATGAGCCCCTTCCAAAATCGTATTTTTAATCTCCGCATCGTTAGGTACAAACAACCTGGTGAGAAATATGAGAACTCCCTCCTCAGAGAAATTAAAGTCCATATGTTGCTCACTCCATACTTTCTCTAAAATTTCTACTAACTCTGCGTCTTTCATCTGAGTGACTTAATTTTCTCTTATAAGGTTGGCTGAATGATCAAACCTAGACATGATCTCATGTGGATCCCTGTCCACTAACTCTACACTCAACCTCTCCACGTCCATCCTGATCTGATGTTGTACAACAACCGCTGAAACTGACGCACCACCGACTTCCAACTCAAAGCATAAACTACCACATTAGCCTTTCCTAGGTGGTAACTAATGGTATAGTTGTAGTCTTTTATCAACTCAAGTCATCTTTTCTACCTCATGTTCATTTCTTCTAGGTGAAAAAGTATTTAAAGCTCTTATGATCAGTAAAGATCTCACACTTTTCACCGTATAGGTAGTGCCTCCAGATCTTTAATGCAAAAACTACAACTGCCAGCTCCAAGTCGTGCGTCATAAAATTCTTCTCATACACCCTGAGTTGGTGAGAAGCATAAGCAATAATCTTCCCTTGTTACATTAAAACACACCCGAGTCCTTTCATGCTCTGTAAGACTCCTTGAATAAATCAGGATGTTGTCGATGAACACCCTGTTCATCAGATTCATGAATGTCGTTAGAGCATTTTTCAAACCGAATGACATAACCAGGAATTTCTAATGGCCATATCTGGTACAGAAAGCCGTCTTTGGTACATCCTCTAATTTTCCCTTCAACTAATGATATTCGGATCACAAATCGATATTAGAGAAAACCTGTGTGCCCTTTCGCTGGTCAAATAGATCATCTATACAGGGTAACGGGTACCTGTTCTTCACAGTCACCTTATTAATTTCCATGTAGTCAATGCACATCCTCATTGACCCATCCTTCTTCTTTACAAAAAACACCGGAGCTCCCTAGGGTGATACGCTCAGCCTGATAAAACCCTTATCCAAAAGTTCCTATAGCTGCTCCTTTAACTCCTTTAGTTAAGATGGAGTCATTCTGTATGGAGCCTTAGAAATTGGTACTATCCCCGGATTCAACTTCGATGGCAAACTTCGCCTCGTTATCAGGAGGCAATCCCGGTAAGTCCTCTAGAAAGAAGTTTGAGAACTCCTTTATAACTTGGATATCCTCCAACTTAAGTTCCTCCTTCGGTGCTTTTTTTAAAAATGCAGGATACCCTTGGTAGCCATTTCGAAGCAACCTCTTTGCCTGAATCGCTAAAAGGATCTGTGGTGCAGAGTGCACACACAGCCCAACAAATTTGAACTCTTGCTCTCCTAGAGGTCTAAACACTACCTCTTTCCCGTGGCAGTCAATGCTTGCATAACTGGATACAAGCCAAATCATCCCCAAAATAATATCGAACCCATGCATGTTAAAAATAGGTAGACTAGCAAGTGGCCTTCTTCCCTGAATCTCCACTACGTGATCCTTGATCACCTTGTTACACACTACTACCGACCCTGTCTGTGTGACAACTGCTAACTCGGCATTTAACGGTTGTGTTTATACCCCACACAGTTTAATAAATCCCCAAGACATAAAAGAGTGCGTCGCACCTGAATCAAAGAGCACAACAACTTTATTTAAAAGCACATAAATGTTAACTATAACAACATCTCTTGTGTGCTCGACGTCACTCGGAGTCATAGAATACACTCGTGCCTGGGCCGCATCTCTCTAGTAGTTCTCACACGGTGCCTAGTTACCTCCTCAATACTGAGGCTATGGAGGTGCATAGTTCAATGTCGCGCGACAGTCCCGCGCCAGATGTCCTACTCCACCACATCGATAGCAGACAGTTGGTCATCCCCTGCACTCGCCCTGATGCCTCTGATGGCATCTGGAACAGATAGGACGCTGCAAACCTCCCTGATGTCCTCGGTACCCCATCTCCTATCGCTGGCCTGAGAAATCACCGGGCTGCTTTCATGAGCCCTAGCTAGTGCTGGATTGAAACTCCTGAGGCAAGGGCCTCTTCTTCTGGTTTGATGCTCTTTTCCTCTCATGAATACTGGCCTCAACTTCCATGCCCCTGTCCACCAGCTCAGAGAAACTCTAAGTCAACAATGCCACTACCTGAGCGCGTATTCCCTACCTCAAATCTCTTTTAAACATCCAATCCTTCTTCGGATCATCTGGGATCATATGTGAAACGAAACGGGATAGCTCCACAAAGCTGGCTGCATACTGCTGTATAGTCATGGGCCCCTGGGTAAAATGCAGGAACTTCTCGACCTTAGCCTCTCAAGTGGCAATAGGGAAGTATTAGTCGAAGAAGACCTCCCTGAAACGGCTCCAGGTAATAGATGTATGTCCTGGACGCTGTTCCTCTACCATCTTTCCTGATCTCCACCACCTCTTCGCCTCCCCTACCAGTTTAAAAGTGGAAAACAACACCTTTTGTTCCTCTGTGCACTCCAGAACACCAAGCAGCTCTTTCATCTCCTGAACCCAATCTTCAGTTGCAATCAGGTTCGCTCCTCCTACAAATGTCGGCGAATTCATTCGGGTAGACTGATGAAAAGTGCAGCCCTTATGAGTCAATGGCTAATCTTTCTTCCTGGAGTCCCTCTGAGTTTCCTTCCTAGCCTATCGTGTTATACTTCACAAAACTGTCAAGGTATCAGCATTGTCCTCACTGGAGATATCTAGATGATTATCCCCTCCACCATGACATCCTTTCCCCTGGGATCCATCCTAAAGATAGGATAGAAACAGACTTAGAAACTCCTTATTTATCATAATTGAAGCAAGTATGAAATGAAGAAACTACTAATACGTATGAATTCTAAGTTTAAAGATTCATTCCCTTAGTTCTATCATAAAACCGACCAGGTATCAGTCTCCAACATAACACTGACTCCACATACGTACTTGACCGCCCTAGCGTCCCAACCTAAATTTCTAAGCTCGAGTCACTCAAAAATGAAACCATCGATGGATTTACCATGGTTTTCCTAAAATAGTCGTTCCAGGAAAAACACAGAAAACCGTCAAAGGAACTCTACCTCTAAGCTTCCAGACCAAAACCCAACCTAATCTACCCACTCTCATCCTTATCCTATCTCAACCTATACTATGGTAATTATTAACCATCAAAGTTTGTAAAACCTAGAAAACCTAGCCTCTGATACCAACTATAACGCCCCGACCCGCCACATGGGGCCTAGGGTGCTACTTAAGTGATGTATGTGTTCCTGATACCATATTCAATATAAATGCAGAGGAAATAAGTGATACATTCTCCAAACACATTACTAGAGTTCTAATTACTATTATACATAAATGTCTCCAAATATCCATATTACAACCCATAATACTGTACAAAAAGAAAACTCAGTACATACACACTACATACATAAACTTTACGACGAGCTCGACCTCTCTAGCCCTACTAAACATGATCCCTGGTGTTTCCTGAAAAGATAACTTGTATATTGGGGGTGAGACACTTCTTAGTAAGGAATACTAAGTTAAAATCAGCGTGTGGCCAATATGAATTTTAGTGTATATAGAAAATAATCAGTTTTCCATTTAACCGAAAATAGTATTTAAATATATATTCATTATAAAACATTTAAAAAAAAATGCCCTCTTTCCCTCCCACAGTATAAACTAATTCAATAAATATTTAAAATCATTTACATAAATCAAAAAATATGCATAAAAGACACTCCCTGTAACTAACACCATTTACTTCCCCCATGGTATGGGTTGTGCGGCCCGAAGGCTGCACTAAGCCTGGGTGATTAGTCCAAAACAAAGTCAAAATATCCCTCTGCAAATCTGTTTGTAGGCATCCACAACCAAGTTTTAGGCCCGATGCCCTTACTTCATCCTCACGCAGGCTTTCAGCTAAGACCACCCTACACTTCTATCCAGAACAGTGTGGGCGCACATGGTCTAATAATCAATCACTAGCAACGGTATTGTGCTCACAAAACAATTGGTCCCTTGGGTTCCTAAAGCATATCATCCAATTTACGTAATTAAAAAATGTAGTTTAAATCATTTCGTTTCAAACTGCCATCAAATAAAAACCCGACCCCTAGACGTCAAATAAACCCAGCTCACAGTCATCAAATAAAACCTGGCCCCGGCCATTATATAAAACTCGGCTCACAACCGTCATATCAAATTCCTATATTATTCACAAGCAATTCCAGTTTGTTTCACCAACAGTTCCAATATATTTCACAATCATTCCCAAATTTCGTTACACAATTCGTTACACGATAAACCATATAAATTTATTCACTTGCCACACAATTTCAATATTCAAACACAATCTAGGAGACAACCAAGAAAACACTGTATTTTTAGTTCATGAGATAAATCAGATTTTCCACTGTTCATATTATTCAAAATATTGTACCATATATCCTAGGTTTGTAAAATCCCTATTGAACGTTGGTTTTCAAAATAATCTTTAAACTCATAAATAAATAACAGTTGAATTAGTTCATATTTAATAAAAATCTTGACTTAACTTAATCCCATTACCTATTTACTAAGATATTTCCTGCAAAGACCCTAAACCAAACCCATGACACCACGGAGCTCAAAAACCCTGAAACCACATTTTCCCAGTTCCATTAGCTCAACCCCAAAATTATAATTTCCTTAATATTCCTAGGCTCAAAAAATTCCCAATAACTATTTTAACATTTCCTAAGCCTATAAACTCCAAATAAATAATTAAATTTCCAAAAACAGTAAATTTCCTTAATTCCCTAAACCTTACCCTAACTTTGGAGTGGTGTCTAAGAAACCCAAATTAAAAATCCACTCCGATTAAAATGATGATGATCGAGGTTAGGACCCCGTGGTGATGTCTGATCATCGATTTGGCTAAAGGAAAAACTAAGTAAAGGAAAATGGTTTACCTTAACCCCATGAGTGGTGCTTATGTCGCTCCTACGACAAATCCACTCCAGTAGGAATGTCGGTGGCGGAGAATGGAACCGCATGGTATATTCTGTTTTTCGATCAGTGCTTGTTTGACCGACGAAATCGAGGAGAGAGAGAGAGAGGGAAGGCGGAGGAGAGAGAGAGAGGCATTGCTCACAATTTAGGGAAGAAGAAATACACTCTGTAAATTTAGAAATCTTCAGGGAGCTTTAAACTTAAGCCTTCATATATATATATATATATATATATATATGTATATAATAGTATTATATATATATATATATATATATATATATATATAAAACTATTATATACATATATTCCATTAACATTATTCACTAACATATATATATATATATATATTATATCATATTCATATTATATATATATATATATACATATAATATTGTTTATTTATTTAATTCAATTTAATGATAATTAATTAATAAATAATTTATTTTAATTTAATTTTAATTTTTTTCCCGGGTTACTACAACTGGTCAGTTTTTAAAATCCACCCAGGCCCTACTTTTAAATTTTGGTTTGAGCTAGCCCAATTTTCAGAGCTTAACTCTGGCCCATTTTAAAAGATAACTTAATCAGGCCCATCTTTGCTCACCCCGACACATGCCCGTAGGCACATGACTCACTCGGGCATGTCCGAGTGCCCACACACTCGAGTGAAGTCATATGAGTCAACCCATCACTCACTTACTCACTCACTCACTGGGTGAAGACGAGTCCACTCGTCTTCACCACTAAGACCTGCAACTCCACTTTCCACCCAAACTCTAACCCTAAACCTGTAGCTCAATACCCAAACCAACCAGTATTAACAAACCAACATCAACAGCTCCACATAGCTATCATTAATTGAGAACTAATACCCATAATTACAGTTCGAAAATCAGACATACCCACCTTAGATTTCAAAACAAAGAAAACACAAAACAAAAAACAAAAGCTTCACCACAACATAAATAGAGGTAAGGGAGGACACTTATCTAAGGATTGGCCTTCAAATAGTCAAACGGATCTCCACTTCAGAGATTTTGAATCTCTCAGAATCCTCAAGGGCTCGATTCTTCGAGTATTTCCCATTTTGAACAGAGAGGACACCTAGACTTGAAGAGCCATGAGGAAAAATTCCTTTGAGAGGTCAGAGAGTGGTTTAGAATTAAAGGAGGTGGCAAGATTAAGGTTTAGGAGCTTCGATTTCAGTAAGGGAGACGAACCAGGGGCTAGGGTTTTTCTTTGAGATGGAGAAGAACAGAGAAGTTGAGAGAGTTGTAGAGAACTAAGAGTATGAGTTTTTTCCCGTTTTAACTTTTTTTTTAAAATATATATTAAATAATACCTCATTTTGGGAAGTATTTCCCAGAATGACTCTAACGTAATCTCGCTAGTCCAAGTAGCGATTTTTAACCAAATATCGCTACTTCAAGTACCGATATTTACACGTGTCACTGGGGTTTATTTTTCGTAAAGCACAAATCTCGCTACTCCAAGTAGCGAGATTTAATTGGGAGAATTAATGCTCTTCCAGCCGCTTTCGACGCGTGGTAAATCTCTGCCAACCACCATTTGACGCGTGGAAAATCTCGCTACTCCAAGTAGCGAGATTTTAATGGGATAATTAATGCTCTGCCACCTGCCTTTTGAATTACCTCCACCCAGCTCTCGACGCGTGGCAAATCTCGCTACTCCAAGTAGCAAGATTTGCTTCAGTTTAACCTCGCCCGTTCTTCCTCCTTTCTTACACGAACAGAGTACCTGTTGCAGAAACCGAGCAGGTGACCGTTGAAGGGAGCCTGAGCAGGTGACCATTGAAGAGAGCCGGAGCAGGTGACCGTTGCAGGCTTTATCAAATCGAAAATTATATAAGGAGGTGGGGTAAGTTATGTTTTTCATGTTCAGTGCTTACATTTTTACATTATTTTGATTTCATCGAAAGCTTTGATAATCCGAGAAAGAGTTTGTGATTTGTGTTAAAAATTCGTGGACAAACATTACTGAAGGTTTGTATTTCATTGTTTTGGTATTTAAATTTAATTTTTTTGCTGATAATATTTTATTTGTATTTCATTCATTGGTTGGGTATTTGAATTTAATTTTTTGCTGATAATATGTTATTTTTTCCATTCAAACTATTGTTTAATATTTATTTATTTTTTTTACGATTTTTATTTCATTGTAAAATGCATTATGTTTCGTGCCCTATAAATTGTTGAAGTTTCCCCCACTCACTAAATATGTTGAATTTCCTTCTACTCTTTTGAATATAATTGTGCAATTATAATTAGATCATATGGTTTACTTTAAAAGTGTGAAATTTTGTTATTCAATTCTTAAATTTTCTTCTACTGTTTTTAATATAATTGGGCACATCCACTAAAGTTGTGAACATAACATGCAAATTGTATGGTTTTAATTGATACTTTGAGTTAATGTGAGTGCACATTCTAATTATAAATTGTATTGTCATATATATAAGATCCTAGGATCTTATACCTTATTTTTCGGGTTATTAATAATTATGTTGAAAATATTTTTAAAAAAATTCTGACTATTATATTAATGTTAAAGAAGTAAAAAAAAAAATATGTGATATTTTTATAATGTACAAAAGAAGAATCTGAAAATTGAGAATTATTGTCTAAACATTGAACACATCTTTAGGCTTTTCTCTTCCCTTTATTCTTTTCTTTTCACCAGTTAATTTAGGACTAGTTGAAAAATTAAAATTTGACAATATGTTTGGTTAATATTTATGAAAATTAATATAAGTTAATTTTTTTAATTAAATAATATTTATGTATTATTTTTAAATCAATTGATATTTTAAATATATAAATAAAAAATAAAATTACAAATAATATATAATAAAAATATTATTAAGAAGAAACAATTTATTATAATTATTTTAATTAATTGTTGTACTATCCAAATTTATTTTATAATAAAATATTTTTTTATATGACAATTGAAAATTTGTTAAAAATATTATATTATTGCTATATATATATATATATATATATATCTTAAAAATTGAAAAAAAAAAACAAAAAAATGACCACATAAAGAAACATATTTATATAATATGTTTTCTTATTCACTTTTCTAATCTTTAACTAAATAGTTTTATTTTATTTTTAGATTGAATTGGTTCTTCAAAAAACTAATAAAAAAAAAAATTAGGGCCAGCACAGCACAATGATTCATATATATATATATATATATATTGTTGGATGTTACGCCTTCTCAATTTCAAAAACTAACTCATAGGATAAATCTTTCCAAATACTTAATAATTGATTATTAGTACCTTTCACAATAATTCCAATAATCTCTCTCTCATACATGAGACTCCAATTTTAACCCATCTCGAGAAGAATGTTAAAACTTGTTTTTGACACTAGTATTTCGGGTGGGATTTTTTCCATACTTATTATATATATGTATGTGTGTGTGTAGGCTATGAAAAAAATGTTGCTTTGGGAATGTGTGTATGTAGGTTATGAAAATAAAATAAAATTTATTACCTCTTTGTCTGCCTACTCAAGAATCCAGCTATAATGTGAATTGCTGTTTGGACATCAATGAGTTCTCCCTCTCCTAGACTAAGATGATCATGTGGGCAAGGTTTGACAAGTTCTCTTCGAGTGAAGAGTTTTCTTAGTTCTCCAAGCTCATAGCCTAAATTTCTGTTATATTTGTTCACCAATACTGACAAGCGTACTACTTGGTTTCCAACAATCTACTCAATTCTAATTCACCCAAAATCACAAACACAGAGGCAATGTTCACAGAATCACAGCGCTAGCTATGAAAGGTTATCTCACCCATCCTCTGTCATTAGTCCATCCTATGTAATAGAACAATGACTTTAACGAATATTAAAATAGAGGCAACTCCTACACTGCACATAAACTACCAAAAAAGAAAGGTGCTTGAACAGCTGACCATCATTAGAATCCTGAAGTAGCAGAAGACAATTAGTTGGATTATCCGAGTTATTTGGTAGGTGCAGTAGTTCTAAAAAATGCGGTTCCTTAGGGATCAAATTAAAATAAAAAATTCCATGAAAAAAGCCCCATATGTATAACATCCTAGGGTGCGGGGTGCCTGAGGAGGCCACAATCGACAGAGCACCATTAAAGATCCAACGGTACGAGGGCGAAACCGGCCTCAACTAGTCACCATCGATGACGCTGACTGGGAACACTGTAGAGATGATAGCTAAAAAGTCACATTATTAAAGGAGAGTAGTAATGAGTTTTTTCCTCCCCGAATTTATGTATTTTTCACCAATATATCGATATAAATGCAGTGTTCACATTTTAAAGCACTTGCCATAAGACAATCCCATTCCCATTTCATGAATCGGGATGTTATGCGTTCTAAGTAACATTTTTCCAAAAGATCCCTTCAACTCCTTTGAGTATGGGTGTTTGGATTAGCAATGAATCCTCAAAAGGCTACTTAACAAAATTGAACTTCAAATTAAGTGGCAACCCAACCCATAATGAGGCAGAGTACGAAGTACCATTTTGGAAAAAATACTCTTAAGAGCACCATTTCATAGTTCTTTGGATTCTAAGTTGAATTACAATTTTGGGAAAATCTGAAGAATATGTCATATGGGGAAAATCAATACATATTCATGTTGTTTATTCATAGACGCTGAATTCATCTATTTATTTTCTTTCTGGGAAAGTTAGGTCCAAACTCTAAGTTCATTCATTCATTCATTAGAATTTGTATACATCTATTTGGTTTATAGTTATTACTTAGTTCGTCTCATTTACACATCACTTATACATACAATTTTGTCTTGCGTAGGTTTGTTTTATTTCCTGATCGCCGATCCAAATGGCAGGAAGCTCAAGTAGTGATCCAGTCACGATATTTTTATATATAGGGGGGAACATTATAACCACAACAGATGGTGTTAGGTATAGTAGTCGGCCAGTTCGACTTATTCGAATTGGCCGTAAGTGTAAATTAAGTAAATTATATACGAAGATATATTAATATTTGCATATTGATCCAGATCAATATGCATTACGAGTGACCGCAAGATACCCTGCGCGAGAGTTAAATAATATAGCGTTCTACGAGGCTGTTCCGATTGCAGATGATTATGGGTTGCGCATTGTATTGGGCGCACACTATGTCGGTGAGACATATTTGACGATGCAATTGTATGTCGAGACTATTCCTCAAGTGGGTGTAATTGTAGTTAGGCAACCAAATGAGCCCGCAGAGCAATTGGGTGAAGTCGGTGAAGACACCGAACAAACACATCAGGTCGATGTTGGTCGGGAGGTTCGTGCTACGTCCACGGTCGATTTTAATGAATATCCGGGATCATCATTCCAACTGTTGGAGTACGAAGCACCTGTTCCTCAGATGTTTCCGCATGGAGGTTGCGAAGATGTCCCAAGTGCGATACCAGCATCGTTGTTTGCCATTGCGAACGACGCATTGGACGAGGGCATGAACATTACAAATGATGTTCATATTGAAGACGAACACATGCAGGAGCAGGAAATGGGTGAAGGGTTAAATGATGTCCCCGATGATGTGAACTTACCTCACCATGACACGGATGACGCAACGTTTGACACGCAATTCATCGGCGAGCTTCCAATGTACGGTCATATTGACCTAGCTGCTGCAGATTTAATTGCTGTCGATGAGCTTCCCATACGCGTCACTCGTTGGGAAGAATCCTCTGAGTTGAGTAAGGGGATGCTCTTCGGTTCGAAGGATCAGTTGATCGCCGCAGTGCGAATATATCACACTCGCACCCACCATGACTACCACGTCATGCGATCTACTCCTAAGTTGTGGGTTGCTAGGTGTAAGGACCACGATTGCACATGGAGATTGCGTGCCATGTATCGGATGATACACCGTTTTTTCGAAATCACCTAATATAGTGGTCCGCATACGTGTCTGAATGAACTTATATCGCAGGACCATAACCAAATCACGTCGTCCCTTATTGCTGGGGAGATAGTGACTATGATCAGGGGAGACGCGTCGACGTCGATCGCTACATTGAAGGAGTTCATTGATCGTCGATTCGGGCATTCAATATCTCATAAGAAGGTTTGGTTGGGCAAACAGAAGGCAATAGCTCAAGTCTTCGGTGATTGGGAGAAATCGTATGAAACATTACCGAAGTGGATGGAAGCGATGCGCGTACAATCCTGGGAGTACAGTGAGGTGGAGGTCAACTCCGGTTCCAGGTAGCACTAATAGCGCAACCTTCGTATCCGTATTTTTGTCATTTGCAGCATCTATTCAGGGTTTTCGTCACTGTCCTCCCGTTATATGTGTGGACGGGACACACTTATACGGTAAGTACAAGGGCAAACTCCTTATTGCGACGTGCCTAGATGCAAATAGGCAAATATTTCCCCTTGCATTCGCTATTGTGTAAGAGGAAAGCCTCGACACATGGAATTGGTTTCTGTGTTCTTTGCATTTGATTACTGACAGGGACGACATTTGCCTCATATCAGATAGACATCCAGGGATTATCGCTGCGGTGCAGCATAATCCTGATTGGCAACCACCACGTGCGCACCACCGATTTTGCCTTCGACATGTCGTAAGCAACTTTAATATGAAAGTGCGGAGTGTGAATATGAAGCGAATGGCTGAGCAAGCCGGAAGGGAGCATCAGGTGAGAAAATTTGACACCTGGATGGAGAGGATATTCGATGAGGGTGGAGAGCCAGCCAAGTCGTTCTTCGATCAGATCCCTCCTCATATGTGGACTCAGTGCCACGACGGTGGAAAGAGGTATGGAAACATGACCACCAACCTCGTCGAATGTTTCAACGCCGTCCTAAAAGGCGCACGTAGCCTTCCTATTACGGCTCTCGTGCAACTAACATTCTATCGCGTTGCCCATTACTTTAATAGACAACGGGAGTCTGCTCGTAACGCAATATCTGGAGGAAATACGTTAACTCCGCATATATTGCTAGCGATGGAAAGAAGGAAGCTGAAGGCGACCGGACAACGAGTCACAACGTTCAACCGATCTAGGGGTACTTTTAGCATCACGACCGCGCAGCGGGGACCCCATAAAGGAAACAATGTCCAAACTTTGAGCATCCAGAGGCGCGAATGCTCCTGCGGGAAGTGGCAATCTTTGTACTATCCCTGCTCGCACCTTCTTGCAGCTTGTGCCGAGACACGACTAAATGTGAGTCAGTTTGTTGAGCCATATTGGAGCACTGCCGAGCACTACGCAACATATGTTGCAGAATTTTATCCAATCATGCATGAGGCATATTGGCCAACTTGCTCGTTGCCAAACTTGCAGGCAAATCCTACATACGCTAGATATAAAGGTCGACCTAGGAGCTCACGTATACATAACGAGATGGATGCTCGGGAAGGTCGGAAACATATCACGTGTAGCATATGCCGTCAAGAAGGACATAACTGCACAAGATGTCTGAGAAGGACCCAACCTGGGGATGCAGCTGGACCTTCGCACTGACCTATAACTTATAGATGATTCGAGATTTGCGTACTCTTACTCCTCGCGTGACAACTTTTCACCTGCTAATTCCTTATGAAAAATTTGTTTCCAAATGTTAAATCCTCAGACCGCTTTAATTTCTCAGTGAACACACAAATGCTCCATGCTCAATTTGTCTCTGAGCAATTGAGTCACTGTGTCCATCAATCGAGAATAGTGTATATTCAGATGAAAACTTGGTGAGACATTTTCATTTGTACACATATAGGATAACCCTTAACATTTTTGTTCGTTTCCACCATACAAAGCACCGGGGACAGACACTCAATCCTTATGCTTTCTATGTTAATGCAGTCAATATTCTGGCTTGTTTGCAGGATCGATCCAGGGCCGTCCGATACTACTGTACTATGTATGGGCGATCGGCACCGGTCCAGTCGAGGGTGGACCGATTCGCATGCTAACGTCTTATATTGCCGAGGGGACAGTCAGAGCGTACAGGATAGGATAGGCGCAGACCCTCGCATTATTGATTAGATACGTGACGCGGGTTTTTATGGGATATATCAAATTGGCCATATAAAGTTGGATTGGCATCTTGTGACCGCGTTGGTCGAGCAATGGAGGCCAGAGACACGCACTTTCCACTTGCCGCACGGGGAGGCGACTATCACATTACAGGATATCGCGGTGTTGTTCGGGCTACCGATTGATGGGTTGCCCGTCACTGGTCGTACAGCTGGACCAGTACAGGATGGAGGCGTCGGTCAGGGGGGAGGACTTCGCCGCATGTGCGAGAGATTGTTAGGAGTGGTGCCCCCAGATAGTGAGCTTGTTGGTGCCCGCATTCGCATGCGGTTTCTACAGGGAGAGATGTTTCGCCAGCTTCCGGCTGATGCTGATGATCAGACTATAGCGTGTCACGCACATGCCCACATGCTGCGATTGATATGTGGGACGCTATTCTGCGACCTATCGGGGAGTTACGCACACTTGATGTTCCTTCCACTGCTCACGGAGCAAGCAGAGATACGCCATTATAGTTGGGGTGCTACGACGTTAGCTTGGCTGTACCGGGAGATGTGCCGCGCCGCTAACGTGTCGCACTCACAGATCGGAGGAGCACGCCGCTTATTGTAGGTTTGGGCGTGGGAGAGATTCACGTCATTAGCTCCTACGCGCCGCGGTGTCTAATGTCTTATTCAGAGGGATGAGGACGGACGACCGATTGACCTAGCTCCACTCGCGTGGAGGTTAGTAACTAAACTGAAAATAATTTGCTTCAGTTGTAGTACGTAGTAGTGATTAGACCTTGCTAACGTACGTTCTATTGTGTACAGGTGGAGGGATCAGTTGTTGGCACCTAATGTTGCGCAACACACGCTGCCCTGGTATAGATTCGAGCTGGACATGCACCGGGAGCACGAGGTAGTCTCCGTTATGTGTATTTAGGGCTATTTCAAGATTTGCATATATTCCCGTCCCACCTCTGACATTTACTATATGTCTACGCGCAGTTCGTATGGGCGCCCTACACGGATGACATTGTTGCCGACCTACCACCCGGTTATGCAGTTGGGTCGGACCTCTGGGTTGCCCGAGTGCCACTCATATGTTTTCATATTGTCGAGTGGCATCTCCCAGACCGAGTGATGAGCCAGTTTGGCTTTCGACAGGGCATTCCCGGTCGCTTCTGTACCTCAGGGGTGGATGTACGTGGGGAGGACTTGCACGAGATTGATGGTCGCGGTCGGGGGAACACAGATTGTGCAGCGGAGCACGCCATGTACGTGAGTATATGGGTACATAGGCACGACTACATTGTCGAGGGAGTCCGGGCAGATGGCCCGATACGTCCGGAGGATCCATATTACGCGTGGTACAGGTCGATCACACGTCGCTTCGTAGATAGGACTACGGCGGTCTACATGAGCCTCGTAAGCTTACTCAAACGTTTACCTAAGTTGTTATCGTGATGATTAGTAGTTCAATGTTTTAAACACTATTTTCGTATGATGCAGGCTGACGTATTACACCAGGTGGAGTCGCTATCATCAGACCCCGTTGTGAGCGATTTAGCGAGAGTTGGTTTGGACATTGTCTACGAGGACGGGCGACGGATCCCTACCCCACGCCGGACGCGGGCTCCACGAGGTGGTCGAGCAGCTCCAGTACGAGGGGGTCGAGCAGCTACCTCCAGCCGTCCATCGAGTCCGACCTTCTCACCACCCATTGTACATGAGGAGTATGTGTTTGGGCCGTCCGCTGCTGATTTTGCGGGACCCACCAGTAGACCGACGGATTATCGATCTGACTCTGCCGCGACGCCGTCGATGTCGTACTTACTAGACGACCCTATCGATGCAGAGGAGGTGGACGCACCCGGCTTGCCAGCTCGGACTCGTCCAGAGACTACATACGACATAGCTCCCCGTCAGCTTCACCTAGAGAGGGATTCTCCAGTACGTGTGGGCGAAGACGACAGACTTGTAGCCCCTCGACGTGACCGGACACCAGACGCGGAGGAGCAGCCAGGTGAGGGCAGACACTGACGGCAGCCACCCCGACACCAGAGACGACCTCTATGCGGTACCGAGTAGCCGATATATGCAGTTGTGAATTAGTTCATAATTTGATTTGTACATCAGATATATGTTTACAGCTTCATTTGTACATAATGTATTTATTCATTATTCATTTGGGCATAATGTATTTACTAATGACTTCATTTGTACAGCATCTATTTGTATAGAATATATCATTTCTCCTTTATTTCAACTTGTTTGGATTATCATTTGTACATAATGTAATTGTTTGGAGTATCATTTGTACATAATGTAATTTACTTAATTTTGAATCTATAGAGCAGCAATAGGTAAAGTGAAAAGCAAGTATAATTTAGTGTACTAATTTGATAGGTTTAATGTATACGATTCTCGTGAATGTAATGTTGTGAACATACTGGTATCAACTGTAATTGAAGAATGTTTTATTTGCACAGGTGCGTGGATGGATATGCTCAATTTTTAAACAGGACTCTGCCAAAATTAGTATACTATTTTTATAGGTTTAATGTATACGAGTCTCGTGAATGTAATGTTGTGAACATACTGGTATCAACTGTATTGGAAGAATGTTTTATTTGCACAGATGCGTGGATGGATATGCTCAATTTTTAAACAGGACTCTGCCGAAATTAGTATACTATTTTTATAGGTTTAATGTATACGAGTCTCGTGAATGTAATGTTGTGAACATACTAGTATCAACTGTATTGGAAGAATGTTTTATTTGCACAGGTGCGTGGATGGATATGCTCAATTTTTAAACAAGACTCTGCTGAAATTAGTTTACTATTTTCACAAGTTCAATGTATACGAGTCTCGTGAATGTAACATTGTGAAATATAATTTAGTCTCTCTATGTATGTTTCTTAGGTTTTATTTCTACTTTTAATTTCACAATATTGAAAGTAACACCAAACGAGGCCACGAAGAAAAAGGAAAGAAGTCAATTAGGTGCAATTCAACTTGAATAGGGTTGAAATGTATACTCAGTAAAAGAGCTGTATGATATGATGATTTATCTTTAGAACTACCAAATAAAATATAACCCTAAAAAGTGTATACCGAGCCATTTGTATTTCTACAACAGTTGGTTCGTGGTTCTTATTTTTACATATAAAGTCAGAATTGTTGTTAATTAAGACCAGGTTGCGAATTTAAATATGAATGAACAGCAATAAACATAAGGGGGCAGCAATACGATATTAATGAATTTTTTGTAAAATAATAATTGCATTATTGTTATTGTTATTATTATTATTATTATTTTTATTATCACCAAGATCCAGCACTATCTATGATAAGTATTTTTGTCATTCGACTTAATAAATGAAACTGTCGGATCCTTCTAATTTAAATATTAATATGAGTAAAAATATTTTAAAAAATTTAGGCTACTTGTTGAGTGTAACCTTTAGCTACTAATCGAGCTTTGTACCTTTCAATAGTTCCATCTACCTTATACTTAATTGGAAATACCCACTTACAACCAATAGTCTATTTACGTTGAGGAAGAGTTACAAGTTCCCAAATTTTATTTAATTCCAAGGCATTTAATTCATTTTGCATTGCAGCTTGCCATTCAGGTATTTGAGTAGCTAATTTGTAAGTTTTGGGTTCTTTAGAAGCTAAAATGGAGACTAGAAAAGCTTTATGGGAAGGAGATAATTGTTTTTCATAAAGATAATCAGAGATGGGATATAGAATACCTTTATTAGAAAAACAATTAGCAATATCATATAAAGAAGTTGCAAGTGAAACCTTGGAAGCTGTACCACAGTAAAAATCATGCAAATAGCTTGGCCGTCGTGTAATTCTTGAAGATTTTCTGAGTTGTGGTAAAATAATATCTGGGATGGGAACATTGTTCAAAGATGTTAGATGATTGTTGGTTGAATGTGAAGAGGATGGAGGAGTTTGATTAGAATAATAAAAAAAATCGGATGTAGAAGCTGATGGAGGGAATAACAAAGAATGTGATTCAGGATTAGGTGAAAAAACCTTCAAAGGAAAAATATTTTCAGAAAAAACTACATTTCTTGAGATGAAAACTTTATTAGTATTAAGGTCCATTAATTTGTAACCTTTTATGTTAGAAGGATAACTCAAGAATAAACATTTGGTACATCTTTAATCAAATTTATGTCTATGGGTTGTAAGTGTTGATGCAAAACAAAGGCAACCAAATACTTTAAGATGAGAAAGATTAGGAGGTTTATCAAAAAGCATTTCAGATGGTGTTTGGTTGTTAAGACTTTGAGTTAGAATTCTGTTTATATCGTGAGCTGCAGTTAATACACAGTCACTCAAGAACGGTAAAGGCATATTTGCTTGAAACAATAAGGCCCTGGCAGTGTTTAACAAATGTTGGTGTTTTCTTTTCACAACACCATTTTGTTGTGGAGTTTCTACACAACATCTTTGATGTATAATGTCATGGTCATTATAGAATTGAGTTAAAAGAAATTCAGGACCATTATCTGATCTCACTATTTTAACAGGAACATTGAATTGGGTTACTACCATTGTGCAAAAATTTTTAACGATAGAAGAAACTTCAGATTTCATCTTGAGCATGTATACCCAAGTACAACGAGTATGATCATCAACTATAGTAAGAAAATACTTGAAACCAGAATAGGAAACAACATTGAATGGTCCCCATATATCACAATGGATCAAATCAAATTTGTTCTTTGAACTAGACTAAGATACAGGAAATGAGAGTTTTCTTTTTTTTGCTAAATGACATGCATCACAAACATATGTGGTATTAAAAGATATGGATGACTCCAGCTGTTTAAGATAAGGTAACCTTGAGTTGGAAACATGACCAAGTCTGTAGTGCCAGGTATCTAATTGATTTTGGGTAATGGTTGAAGCTA
Organism: Malania oleifera; assembly: GCF_029873635.1. Classification (NCBI taxonomy): domain Eukaryota; kingdom Viridiplantae; phylum Streptophyta; class Magnoliopsida; order Santalales; family Ximeniaceae; genus Malania; species Malania oleifera. Next base: position 19,482,569 of record NC_080425.1, read on the forward strand.
AAGATGAAGAATGAAACTTGGCTTGATTGTGAGTAGCAGCCTTTGAAGGAACTTGAGATAAATGGTACAGTCCATGTTTCTCAATATGAGTTAAAGAAGGCAGTATGAGTTAATTGGTCCCAATCATCTTCTTTGTTAATTGGTCCTGTAGAAGGCAATATGAGTTAAAGAAAGAAACACAAATGTTAGATTGTTTTGTTAGTTTAGAAATAGACAACAGATTAAATGAAAAACAGGGAACACACAACACATTATGTGAAGACAGTATATTTGAAATGCAAATACTGCCAATGTGTGAAGCTGGAAAAGAGTTTCCATTTGGCAAATTTATGGAAGTGTTGATTGGTGTAGGTGGAGAAGAATATAATGAAGGTGAACATATCATGTGATCTGTTGCACCTGTATCTAGAATCCATGAATGTACATTCTGCAAAGATGAAGAAACTAAATAACAAAAATTTGAAGGGTTACCAGAAAATTGAGAAATAACAATGTTAACAGCCGGAGAAGATGTTTGATGAGATATTGGAGATGAAGTAGAATTTGCAAGTGCTAGCAATTTATTGAATTCCTCAGAAGTAAAAGAAAACTTTGGATCCTCATTACTCTGTTGAAGAGAAAGCTCAGGAGTTGTCATGGCAGCATGTGCAGTAGGTGGCTTCCTTTTTCCTTTTGGTCCAGTCCAGCCAGGAGGAAAACCATGAAGATGAAAACATTTTTCTATTGTATGCCCATTGTATCAACAAATGTGTACAGTATAGAGAAAATCTCTTCTGTTTATCCTTTGAGAATTTCAAAAAACCAGATGGTTGAATGTTTTGTTTGGCAATCAAAGCATGAGTTTCACTGCTGACAACATTATTTAGTTGTCTTTGACTTTCCTCTTGAAGTAGTAAAGAAAATACTTTCGCCATACTTGGTAATGGCGAAATCATAAGCAATTGACTTCGAATTGGAGCATATCATTCAGACCAATCAAAAATTTCAACACATAATCAGATTGCTGTCTAACCAACAAAAAATCAAACAGGTTGCAGGTTCAAGTTGCCATTTTACCACAACTATATGTAGGGAATGGTCGGTAGTTAATATATTCATCCCATAATGATTTGAATGAATTAAAATATTCAGTAATTGATAAACAACCCTGAGTAATAGAACTAAGAGATTTTTCAAGATGAAAAATCTGGGACCATCACTTCGTAAGTATCTTATTTTCAGCTCATTCCAAAGATCAACAACAGATGTAACATAGAGAAGACTATTTCTTATTTCCTTGGAAATGGAATTCATTAACCATGAAAGAACTAGATTGTTTGCACGCAGCCATGTAGTATGGAGAGAACACTGATTTATAGAAGGAGCAAGAATCGAGCCATCAATGAATGCTACCTTATTTTTAACTGTTAGAGCAATGGTGATTGACCGACTCCATGCAATGTAATTATCACCACTAAAAATTTCAGAAACCAGTAATGCACCAGGATTATCACTTGGATGTAAGTAATATGGACTGGATGAATCATCAGAAAGATTGATCATACGATGACAATTTTGAGAACTGGTAGAATTATCAGCAAAAGTCATATATGGAATTTCTCGAAGAAATATAAAAAATTTGCAGATCAACGAATTTTTCTTTGTAAAGACCAGAGATAAAAGCAATTCACTTGAGGCTTTGCAATTTGATACCAGAAAAATGCCGATACAGAATACTAATCTATCAGCTTCTCTTGATTAGCGTCAGAATTTTTCTGAATTCGTACTGCTCAGAATTTGGAGGCGTAGTGTGGCTAAAAATAGAGCTTTCATGGTTTCTTGAAAATTAAAAAAAATTGCGGAAGGGAAGCAAGTGCTCTAATACCATGTGAAGTTTTTACATAAGTTGAAAAATTCTTCTCTATTATCTGCTTCAAATACAGAGTATATGTTTGTATTTATATAATACAAGAATCAAGAATAAAGAAAACTAACTAATCAGGCTAACTAATTAGCTAATCTTCTCTTCTTCTAATTTAACTTGCGTAGCTTTGGATTTCAGTTCCAACTGTTCAATTCTTGAAGCAATATTCCAACACTTATTTATCTTATTATTGATCTTATCATGAATGATGGAATCATTATATTCAATATAGTATGCACGGGCCAATCTGCATATTTTTTTTGCTTTACGTCTCGTAACTCTTCCTCAGCCAGGCTTGGGCTGAATAGCGGAGCAAGTACAAGTATTAGTATAAAAAATGTGTCCTTTGTCATCAATATTTACTCGCGGCCTCTCGAGAGAATCAATGACTGCATCTTTATTTATCATTTTTGGGGTTGTCCACCCGAGACAATCCATTCAACGAACCAAAAAATACCACAGCACAAGGAACCGAGTTTTTTCCTTTTTTATCATTTTTTAAAATATAGATATTAAATAATATTTTTTTACAACACATAATTAGATTTGTGTTTTACAAGAAATAATCTGCAGTGACACGTGGTAAATCTCGCTACTCCAAGTAGCGAGATTTGTGCTTTACGAAAAATAAACCCCAGTGACACGTGTAAATATCGCTACTTGAAGTAGCGAGATTTGGTTAAAAATCGTTACTTGGACTAGCGAGATTACGTCAGAGTCATTTTGGGAAATACTTCCCAGAATGAGGTATTATTTAATATATTTTTAAAAAAAAAAAGTTAAAACGGGAAAAAACTCCTAAGAGTATAGCTTTAAGGCTTATAGGGATTTCAGACAAATAAAAAGAAAAAAGTAGGGGTGAGCTTGATGTAAAGGGACGGATCAGGGAAGATTTAGGGTGTTGATCATTTCAAAATGCTTAAGAGGAGACAGTGAGTTAAGAAAGTCTGGGCTAGGGTTTGCAATAAGATTATTCATGAAGAGGAATAGAGAAGAGACTTAGAGTTTCATCTGAGGAGAGAGAGGGCTACGAGAGGGAGAGGAATGAAAATGAGCAAGAAAGAAAAAATTTCAGTTTAAGTAAGTCAAGCTTTGGGGCCATAGCATTTCTCCACATGGCAATCTATGGTCCATCCGATTGAGCCACGCACAGGATCTCTCCATGACCATTGGATCTTCGACTCCCATCAACATTCGAGATGATCCCAAGACTGGTGACTATCTTTGGTCTCTACGCATACGCTCACCATTTGACACATGGAACCCCCCATCCATTCAGCCTTAAATTCGAAAGAACGGCCACACATCAATCGTCGGATTACATCTTCACCAATGGCTAAGATTGTTTCACATCAAGAGCCATAATGAGGGTCTGACCCCTGCGGCAGTTGGCTACACGTGTCATCTACCTCTCCGCATGCTCCGGGCTTGATGCGGTCAAATCCTGACCGCCCATCTTTCGTCTCCTTTAAATGCTGGGGGTTAAGCAGCATCAGCAATCCACTCTGCATGCCCTCACCCACTCTGCCACAGCCACATGGCATCTTGGTCCTGACTAGGACCTTAAAATCTATCTCCCTCAGACCGGTCAAAGTTTGACCAGTCCGTCCCCTAAACCAGATTACACCGGTTCTTCTGTTATTTTATTTTTGATATATCAAATAATTCACTTCCAAATGCATAAAATTCATAAAAAGTCCACAAAAATCACAAAAATATCAGAAAAATTACAAAAATTTAGAAAATTCTGGAGAAAAATCTAAAAATTATTTTTGACTTGATTTTTTATTGTTTTTGCTTAATTATCTTTGTGTTATTTCAATTCAAAATCAAAAAAAAAAAATAACAAATCATATTCTTGAGATCAAAATTGCTCTTATACTTGGAAAATCACATAAAAATTCAGGAAAATCATATATATATATATATATATATATATATATATATTAGTTGGAAAACTCATATTTGCAAGTTTTCTATCCCGAATAAATTTCAAAACCTCCCGGAATATTACTTTTCACTAAGAAAATTTTATAAAATTTCAAAACCCCCGGAGTGTATTTTATACCCTATTTTCTCGATTTTTCGATCCTAATGATTTCAAAGGGAGGCATGAACTCTTCGAAGTACGATAAGTCTCGATTCTGAGGGAATACCTATATAGTATATTCATTTTTTTTTCAATTTTTTGGAAATGATTAATCTTAAAGACTTATTAAGTTTAGTTTAAGGGATAATTTTTTATTAATCTGGTACCGTTTGTAAGAACGAGAGTGTAGGGGGTGCTAATACCTTCCCCTAGCGTAACTGTAGTCCTGGACCCGACTCTAGTAATGCAGACCGATTATACCCTTAATTTGATAATAATCAAGTGTTCTAACCATCCTTCAAAAGGATAGTCGTGACTCCATCTCACCATGTTTTCCACGAAAATATTCTTTTCAAAATTCACCTTTTTTCCTAGTTCGCAACCGCACCCATGCGTGTTTGGCGGGTCCAGGACATCGCGACACTAGAGTACTACCATCTTACAAAATACATACACAAATCCCTAAATAAGATCCACAATTCATCCATGATCACACAAAGTCTATTCATTTACATATATGTGTCTCACAAATACTTACCCTGAACAAAACTCTATCCAACCCTACCTCAGAGACACTAATCTTAGTTCCTCAGATTTCTTGAAATGTTAAAGATTATAGGAGTGAGACACATCTCTGTAAGACGGAATAGATTATTATCAGTGTGTGACAACATGAGTTTTATTATAATAAAAATACATCCACTAATTAATTTAAATTTAACTATGAAATCATATAAAACTGTACTCAAACCTTTATATATATATTTCAAAATACTTACTTTCTTTCCAAAACATGCTATGGTATATAAATCTCTTTGTATACGTAAATAAATATATATGCATAAAAGAACTTCCTTAAATGGATAAACATACAACGTCATGAATTAACCCTGCATGATCGGGGTGTGTGGTCCGAAGACTGGACTTAGCCATGGCTAGCCTACTACCTAGCTAAGTCCAACAGTATATGTATCTGTATCTGTATCTGTATATGTAAGTACAATTTGCCTACCCAATTGGTCTGGACTCTAGGGGGTAACTCTACTCTTCACTAGCCAAATCGAATGTATACAACCAATACTCTCACAACAGTGTGGCTGCACTGGTATCTATGAAGCTACGGTACCGTGCTTAACTCTAGTCCATCACGATTCTTAAACCATATAATGTGATTTATAAAAATATAGTAACATGATTCCATGTTCATAATTCAAGTATAAAATCCTCATACTGTAATTCTATATATAAAATACTATAATATTGTAACTCTGTATAAAACACTGTTGCACTGTAGTTCTGTATAAAATAGTATCATTTTGTAACTCTGTATAAAATGTTGTCATACTGTAGTTCTATATAGAACACTATCATTCTGTAACTCTATATAAAATGTTCTAGCATATCATAGCTCTGTATAAAATATTATCATACTTTAACTCTATATAAATCTGTCTTATCATAATTATATATAAAAATAATGTCATATCATTATTCTGTATTAATCTCATGACACACAATTTGAGTAATAATTCATAATATAAAAAATCTACCTGGGATAACTATATTATTCTGTTGAAAATAATGGTATAATCAACTCTAGGGTTTTACTCAAACTCATAAACCCAGTTTTCCTCAAAACATACATATTTCAATTCAAAGTTTCCATTTCCATAAGCCTGTATACTCAAGAAAACAAACATTTTATTTCTGTAATCACACACTATAATTTAATCAGTTAAATTTCTAAAAATGCCCGACATAATCTATTCTTACCTTTTTCCTGGAGTGGTGTCTAGGATCCCTAAATAACCAATCTAATCTAGTTAAACTGTAGAGAATTGACGCCGAGATCCCAAAATGATGATTATCTTCGATTCGGGCTGAAATCGAGAGAGAAATTGAAGAGAGAGAGAGAGAGAGAGAGAATCTCACATCCCTAGAGAGAGAGAGACAGGAAAGAGAGTAAGGAGAGACTAAAATTTCTATAAAAGAAATGACTTAAAGTCTATTTATAAGTTGCTACCCCAGAGGAAACCGTCGACGGTTTCCTTGAAATCGTCAACGATTTGGTTTTTAATCAACCCGTTTTTACCATTTTTACCTTTACTGGCCTTTGGTAACTCAAAACCGTCAACATTTTTATTGACCTCCCTCAAACCGTCGATGGTTTGGTCTGCACCAAACCAATTTTTCCCTTTTTCTTTATTCTTATTTTTTCTCGTGTCTCTACATGCTAACCATAAATAAACATTAATTGATTCCATACTCAACACAAATTTATCCAAGTTTAAAGCAAATAATTAATTTCTCACAATGAGAATTTTACTTAGATTAATTTTTTTTTATGTAAAATCTGGCAGCCCAGATATTAAAAATCTGGCAGCCTATATATTCAAACATGCATAATTATATTTAATAATCCAGTTAAATATGTAAATGGCCCAAAGCCAAGAACCATGCATCTCTTCCATATATTAAAAATCTGGCAGTCCATATATTAAAAAATCTGGTAGCTCATATATTCAAACATGCATAATTATATTTAATAATCCAATTAAATATGTAAATGGCCCAAAGCCAAGAACCATGCATCTCTTTTTCTGAAATTCTCGCATTAAAGCATGTGATTCAGCAATAAGACTTTATTGTAATTGATCATACCTTTTGTTCAATTCACAATTAAATCAATTTACTCCCCAAAACACAAGTAGAATCCATCCGTAAGTATTGAAGTTACTACAAATTAAAAATTTAAATCTCCCAGAAAATAAACACCCAACAATCACTTTACATCTCGAGTAGCGAGATTCACAATTTTAGAATCAAGATATTAAAAACATAAAATCTCATAAATCCAGCAAATAGCATCTAAATTTTTTTAGGAATCATATATTATATGAGGTTTTTTTTTTATTCCTAGAAAAAATATCATGAACATAAATTTTTATACAAAATAATAACGAGATCGTAAGGGGTTAACAAAAACGATCTTTATCATGCAAGAAAGATCACAATAATTTCAACATGGCTCTGATACCACATGTAAGAAAACTATATGCTGCTATTAGCTAAACACGGGATCTTCATCATCATGATCTTCACATACATGTATAATCTATAATACAGAAAACATAAAATATACATATCAGGATCGTTCATGACTTATACAAACCGATAAGAACTGTTTCTCTCACTTAACCTTGATCTCTTTCTATATATCACTAGATGTATGGGAGTAGCCTGATGAATAGAGAACAAAGGTAAAGAGAGGACAATTCCTATATTACTTTTCTTTAAATCATTCCATAAACATACAAGAATGAATCTCTCCTTTTCAACTACTCCCCATAACAATAGTTATATAGGAAAACCTTTTTATCTTCCAACCATTAATCTTACATTATAAGACTTTTCATTATCCATAGATAAGCCATTTCATTTTCCTTATCATAAGTCATTTCACTTATCATATGGAGCACTTGTCTTTCATGTGTTACTCATGTGGGACATATCCTTTGACATATAATCTAACATCTTTTACTCTTGTTCCTACCAAAATTTGTCAAAGAAAATTAGGATCAATCACGACTTCGATCACTTGCCAAGAATGAAAGAAAAAGAGCTTAGATGACCCAGGGTGTACTCTAGGGGACTACTCCAATGCTTATAGCAATTCAATATACCTCCTTATTAATTTCCCTAGTAATGGATACTTATTTTGATCATAGGAATTGCACTTTAATTGTGGTTATGTTACTAGGGAATTAAGATTTATGTGTTAATGCCTTACTTTAATTAATGGATGTTACATCCATTTATTGACTTCTTTATGTCTTTTGGTTTAATGTCGAATTTAACACTAGGGTTTTTTTAGGTTACATCACTTTCCCCCTACTCTCAAGTTTTTAAGTTACCTTTTTAGCTCAAAAGTATATTATATTCACTATAAGCCCTTTTATTATTATGAGATTCAAATTATGTCATAAATGAATATCTTTGGGTCTCATAAGCAGTGCTCATCAGATGACTAATACTCTATCGAGCAGTGCTTGTTTCTTATTATCTCATGAGTGGTGCTAATCATATGAACCTATACTTTGTCGAGAAGTGCCCATCTCTTGCTGCCTCATGATCGGTGCTCATCAAATAGACATTTTGAATTTACTAGGTAGAAAGCTGCCCATTGTTGCCTTGTTAAAGGGCGTATTAGAAGATCAAACTATGGTTTTCTATATTAAAGGTTGACTGCTAACTTCTTTCGCCAGTTTTCCAGTTGATCAATTTTCTTGAGTTTCTTTTTTCAAATTCTCAGGACTATTGCTCGTTAATGTCAACGTTGTTGGCTCCTTCTACTTTTTTTGTCGAATCTGAAATTTTTAAGACTGTTTCATGTGGTACCATCACCTTATCCTTAGGTGTCGTTTCTTCTTAAATAGCCCTAAGCCATGTTCCGCAAGATTTTTTTTTTTTTTGGTTGTAAGATTTTGCTAAACATATCTTCCACAATCCTTCTGAAAAGTTAGAAATTGGTCTAAAGACACAATTTGTAGCAAATTGTCTAGTAGTGGGGAGTGAACCGACTAGGGTGATTAATCCCCAACAATGGGTATAGACTTGAAATTGCGTGGTGTCGCCATGATTGAGTTTTAGAAAAAAAAAAAAAAAGATCCTTCCATGTTTCTCACAAACTAAGCCAATTGTTGCTGCCAAAATTTGTTCTAGAGAATTTGGATCAATCATGACTTTGATCACCTGCCATGAATAAAAGAAAAATGACTTGAAGAACCCGGGGTGTACTGTGGGGAATCACTTTGACGTTTAAGTTAGAGAATTTGGAAGGATTATGCAATTGTAATAGTAAAGGAGTGAGGATGAATGAGATGAGATGTTTTACCTTAAGGGTTTCTTTTTATAGACATTTGAGATACCTCCTTGTTGATTTTCCTACTAATGGATATTATTTGGATTGTAGAAGTTACTCTTTGACTGTTGATATGTTACTAACAAGTAAATATTGGTGCCCTAATCTCTTACTTTAATTAATGGACATTATTTCATTTCTATTTATCCCTTGATGTCTTTTAATCATGGATAAGTTAATGCCAAGTTTAATGTTAAGGTTTATTTTAGATTATACCAGCCCTTATTAGTATGGGTACCACAACCATGCACATGAAAATGATGATTGGTCATAATTTAATTGTTTTAAATTTGTTTTAGCCTCACTTTCATTGAAAAAATTATTTGAGAAAAAAAAAATGACTAGTTTTATTATGTTTAAATATTAATAGTATGTAAAATTATTTATTTATAAAATAAAATAAAAATAAGAAAAAAATTATTTTGGAAAAAAATCTTAAGAAAACAAATATACAAAAAATATGAAAAAAAAAATTAGTACATGATGAACAAACTAAGCTAAGCTTTTATGAAATAAAAGAAGCAAAGCTTTAAAGAAAGAAATTGAGAAGTTAAAAGCTCTTAAGAGTTAAAAGAGTACTCTTTATTCGACAATCAAACGAAAATTATAGGCTATATAATATCAGTAGAAAAAGTTTTTTGATAAAAATTAAGAGTATGGAGAGCTCATTATTTTAGTGGATTAGTCAAGTATCTAAGATATCATTTAAAAACACTTATATAGAAGAGTTTTTTAAAAAAAAAAATATTAAATTCAATAAGTGCTGATAATAAATATTGAACTGAAAAAGTGTTGAAAGTTGTAAGTGATTTTTGGTTGTGTTCAAACTAAATGACATTTGCATACTTACTTTTATTATAAGATACTATATGATTATTTTTAAACATATTTTAAAATACATATTTATTATTTTTAAAATTAACAATTCTTAATAATTATTTTAATTGTTTATAATTAATATTTAAATATTTTTCTATTAAAAATAATATAAGATTGTTATTTTCAAGTAATAATAATCTTGTTATTAATGTATATTTATAACATATTATTATCATAATAAATTATGATAAAAATAACATCAATAATTAAAATTTTAAAATTTTAATTTATTTAAAATTAATTTAAATTAATAAATTTTAATTTATTTAAAATTAATTTAAATTAATAAATAGTTCATGCTCAGTCCAAAATTGAATTATAATAACTATTAATTATTTTTTAAATATTTTTTTTAAAAAATATTAAAATTTTATATTTATAAATTTAAATGATAATTATATTAATTTTCTAGTTAAAATTTAAATATTTTCTATTAACTAAAATAATATGATATTATTTATTAATTAACAATAATCTTGTTATTAATGCATATTTATAACAGATGATTGTCACATTAATTTATGTTAAAAATAGTTTTAATAATTAAATTATAATTTTTAGTTTATTTAATGTCAATTTAAATTTATAGATGGTTCTTTTTATTCATTCTAGAATTTAATTATATTTAATAAGAATTAATACGATATAACACTTAATAAAGTAATATAAAATTAATTTTTAATTAACTATTATTTTTAATTAAAATTTAAATATTTTTATTAAGTAAAAATAATATCATGTTAGTTTTTGATTAACAATAACTAATTTTTAATTTGTATTTATAACATATGATTATCACATTAATTTATGTTAAAATAATATTATTAATTAAATTAATTTTTTTAAATTTTAATATTAATTTAAATTAATAGATAATTCTTCTTCATCCTAGAATTAAATTATGTTTCTAATTTATTTTTTAAATTATAAAATAACCACTAAATTTTCTTATATTTACTAAAATGACCCCACCTATGAACACTATCACTTATAATTGGTCAAAAAATTGTCTTAGATTATTTCTCAAAATTAACTTAAATAATTCTCAAAAGAGATACTAAATCAGATAAAAAAAAGAAATTCAAATTTCATTAGGAAAGATTGAAAAAAAACTAGCAAATTGGAACGGTAAGGATTTACCTAAACAAGATCCAAAAGAAATCTAGAAAATGTCCAGAACAAAATCTCAAATCATTAAACAAAAGGGTTTAATAGAAATTCATGAAGAATATCTTGTCAAAGTTGTTAATAAGTCTATCTCATTAGTAACAAATGAAGTGAGACAATAAAAGAGATTATAAAGTCTAGAAGATCTAGCAAGTCATAGGTCAAATTATGATAGAATTCATATTGGAATGGTCCAAGTAGGACTATTTCTTCTTACAAGAGCCAGTCTCATACCAAATAAATGACATTTGCATACTTACTTTTACTATAAGATACTCTATGATTATTTTTAAATTAAAAATTCTTAATAATTATTTTAATTGTTTATAATTAATATTTAAATAGTTTTTCTATTAAAAATAATTTAAGTTTTTTATTTTCAAATAATAATAATCTTGTTGTTAATATATATATTGATAACATATTATTATCATAATAAATTATGATAATAATAACATTAATAATTAAAATTTAAATTTTAAAATTTTAATTTTTTTAATGTTAATTTAAATTAATAAATAGTTCATGCTCAGTATAAAATTGAATTATAATAACTAATAAGGATGTTTTAAATATATTTTTTAAAAATATTTAAATTTTATATTTATAAATTTATATGATAATTATATTAATTTTCTAGTTAAAATTTAAATATTTTCTATTAACTAAAATAATATGATATTATTTATTAATTAACAATAATCTTGTTATCAATGCATATTTATAACTCATGATTGTCACATCAACTTATGTTAAAAATAGTTTTAATAATTAAATTATAATTTTTAGTTTATTTAATGCCAATTTAAATTTATAGATGGTTCTTTTTATTCATTCTAAAATTTAATTATATTTTATTAATAATTAGTACGATATAACACATAATAAAATAATATACAATTAATTTTTAGTTGAAAATTACTTAATAATTATATTAACTATTATTTTTAATTAAAGTTTAAATATTTTTATTTTGTAAAAATAATATAATGTTAGTTTTTGATTAACAATAAATATTTTTTAATTTGTATTTATAACATATGATTATCACATCAATTTATGTTAAAATAATATTATTAATTAAATTATTATTTTAAAATTTTAATATTAATTTAAATTAATAGATAGTTCTTCTTCATTCTAGAATTAAATTATGTTTCTAATTAATAAATTATCATACATGATAAAATAATATATGATTATTTTTAATTTATTTTTTAAATTATAAAATAACCACTAAATTTTCTAATATTTACTAAAATGACCCCACTTACAAACAGTATCACTTATAATTGGTCAAAAAATTGTCTTAGATTACTTCTAAAAATTATCGTAAATAGTTCTCAAAAGAGATACAAAATTTACTTTAAGTATGTTACAAGTACTTTTTTTTTAAAGCTCCCAAAAGGCGGCCAAAAGGTTTTGAACACCATCATTTCAAATATAAAGAAAGCATTTTAAATTTAAATTTAAAATGTTTTCTTTAGTTTATATATATATATATATATATGTTGTGAATTTGAAAGGCATGATGTATTCAAAAATTTATTATTTGGGTGCATGCATTTGAAATCTAAATTTAAATTTAAAATGCTTTCTTTAGTTTTTAAAAATATAGGACTAAGCAACTATTTCATCCACATCCCCAATGGCCTTGAAATTAGAGTAGACTTTTGTTAATGCTATCGAGATCTAATTTTAATTCGTAGTGATAATATCCTTACCCACCATTAGAGATGGTAAAACGGGTCGAAACTCAACGAGTAACTCGTGACCCATCCGTTTAAAACGGATCTAAGTTTATGCAAGTCAACTCATTTATAAACGGATAAACTTGGTTCAAGTCAAGTCACCCGTTTATTTGACTATATATACACATTTCAAAGCTAACCCAAATTTCTACTACCCATCTCGGCCATAAAGATTGATTCAGAATGTGACAGTGCGAGGACCACTCTGATCTTCACCGGAGTTTGGCATGAGAGAGAGGGACTAGAGAAGAAACATAAAGTGAAGAGTGGAGCAAGGCGTCACAGCCTACTTCCTTTGTCTGCTTCATCGGAGTTTCGAAGCCTTAGCAAACGCCCCGACCCCTGTCGAAGCTCTCTCCTAGCTTCGCACTACTCCCAACCTTCTTCGTTCTGTTCGCCGAAAATCTTAGGCTTCGTCGGAGCCCTAGCAGACTCACGACCCCACTCTTACCTTTCTCCCATCCCTCTTCGTTTTGTTCGCCAGAGATCTCAGGCTTCCTCAAATTTTATCTGTGCATTGAATCTCTGTAGCTATTCTCTTCAAGATTTTTGAAGATCTGAACTCTCGATTCTCACCCTCTTCTCTCTGTTTCTCCGGTAACGAAGAAGTATTGAGGTTAGGCTTGGTGGTGAGGAGGTTGGAGTGGTGTGATTGGGTGCATGGAGGTGCAGGGAAGGTGCCGTAAAAAAAAATGTCATTTTACATGAAATTTTTTAAAAAATTTTAAAATAAACAAATTATACTTTTTAAAGTAGTAATCATGACACACCCGTTTATTAAATAGGCGGGTTAGGGCTAACATGGTCGAGACCCATTTAATATCAACCCGTTTACAATCCGACCTGTTTTCGACCCGTCCAAACTCGGACCGCGAACCCGTTTGTCACCCCTACCCATCATCGGGGCCACACTATCAGGGAGCCATTTGCTAAGTACATCATCAAAGTGATCAACGTGAAGTACATAAGATAAATGAGAAAGGGATTGCTAAGTACTTCATCAAAGTGATCTACATGAAGTGCATAAGATAACTGAGAAAGGGACAAGGATTACGTTGGTGATGAGCTTTTTCCCCATTTTCTTTTAAATACTAAATTTGAAAGAAAGTTCAATTGAAATGTCAAATTGATTCAAAAGAAAATACGAGTAGATAAGTAGTTAGTTATGCATACAAATATCGTAAATCACAATTGTAGATACCCTATTATGTTTGGGGCTCTATCTAATGAAACTTAGATCTTTCTATTCTTTAAAATTTTAATGTCCTTTTAGGTCTTTTTTTAGGTATAATTACCATTCAATTCAAATTCATACGTTATTTTATAAATATTTATTTGCTTAATTTCAAAAATAAATAAATAAAATACACATGATAAATAAAAATAGATAAGAAAAAAATTTAAAAAATAATAATAATAATTTGGTGAACCAACTCCTCCATGCTTGCACTTGCACACACATCAAAAGAAGAGATTTCAATTAAAAATGGATGGTAATTGCAAATCAAAATTAAAATTTAAAAAATTGATCAATCTACTATTAATTTGATTAATTAATCAGAGTTAATGAGTTGCTTTCCTCTGTGCCCATAAATGGTGATCTTCAGAGAAATTAAAGAGAATTGGAAGATTATGATATTGAAACTTGGAGAACAGAAAAAGGGTTGAAAATTTGAGAGTGAAGGAAACTAAAGTTCACCAATTGGGAGTAGCCAAAAGCAACAAAGGAAGGAGGAACAGTTTGGAATTATTAAAAGCAAAAGAAGCTAAAAATAAAAGGAGGAAACATTGCCAATAGCAAGGAGGAGGAATTAAAGAGTAGAGATCTTATACTTTGATTCATTTAAATACATTGAAAATTCAATTAACAATGGATGGAAAGGTAAGAAATTAGGTGAGTTTGCAGAATTGTAAGATATGAATGATTATTCAAAGAGTTTAAATTTTGAAAATTTACTCAAAATCAAATTTCCCAAGCAATGTCTCTGAAATGAGCATTTAAGAACCAACCAGGCAAGAAAATTAAGGTCATCAAATCTGATCGTGGTGGTGAATACTATGGTAAGTATGACGGATCAAGATAATAACGTCCAGGACCCTTTGCTAAATTCCTAGAGGAATGTGGTATCATCCTATAGTACACCATGCCAGGGAAACCTAGCATGAATAGTGTTGCTGAGAGACGAAACAGAATGCTTAAGGACATGGTAAGAAGTATGTTTAGTCATTCTTCTTTACCAGAAACTCTATGGGGAGAAGCACTAAAGACTATAGCATATATACTGAATAGGGTGCCAAGCATGGCGGTAACTAAAACTCCTTATGAACTTTGGACTAACAAAAAGTCAAGTATTAGGCATTTACACATTTGGGGTTGTCCGGCTGAGGTTAGGCTTTATAGGCCTAATGAAAAGAAACTGGACCTACGGACAATTAGCTACTACTTTGTTGAGCATGCTGAAAGGTCAAGGGGTTATTAATTTTATGATTCCGCAACAAGGACCTTCTTTGAGATGAGAAATGTCATGTTTCTTGAGGAAGTTGAGTTTGTGAGGGGAGATAAGGTTAGGGATAGTGTCTTTGAGGAGAAATTTATTTCTCTTCCTAGTATTGCTATTGTACCTATTCAAGAAACAATACAAGACAATATCATTGTACTCCCTACAAAAAATAAGGATATTGCTCCAGAAGAACAAACTTAACAACCTCAAGAAGCGATGCCATTAAGGTGATCCAGTAGAGAAATGAGAAGTGTGATTTCAGATGATTATATTGTCTTTCTCCAAGAACATGAGTTTGACATAGGTGTGGTGGAAGATGATTCAATCAACTCCCATAAAGTCAAACAAAGTTCTAATTCTCAAAAGTGGATTGATGTCATGAATGAAAAGATGAATACCATGAAAGCAAATGATGTTTGTGATCTTGTCAAATTACCCAAAGGTGTGAAGCCCATTGGTTGCAAATGGATATTTAAGACCAAGAGGGATTCAAGGGGTAATATTGAGAGATATAAGGCACGTCTAGTTGCTATGGGATTCACTTAAAAGGAAGCCATTGATTATAAGAGACTTTCTCCTAGGTTTCATCGAAAAACTCGTTCAAGTTTATAACAACATTGATGGCTCATTTGGACTTTGAGCTTCATCAGATTGATGTAAAGACAATGTTTCTCAATCGTGACATTGATGAAACGATCTATATGGTGTAGCTTGAAAATTTTAATTTTGGAAATCCAGAAAATATAGTCTACAAATTAAAGTAATCCATCTATGGGCTCAAGCAGGCTTCCCGTCAATGGTATCACAAGTTTCATCAAATAATCATCTCGCATGATTTTAAGGTAAATTCAATTGATGATTGTGTATACCATACGGTCAGTGGGAGTAAGGTTATATTTCTGGTTTTGTATGTCAATGACATATTGATGGCGAGTAGTGATATAGGCTTATTGCACGAAACGAAGAGATTTCTGACCAAAAATTTTGAGATGAAAGATCTTGGGGACACCTCTTTTGTATTATGAATTCAGATACATCGAGATAACTCTTGAGGTATACTTGGGTTATCACAAAAGAGATATATCAAAAGGGTACTTGCTAGATTTGGTATGAAAGACAATCATCCAGGAGATGCACCGACAGCTAAGGGAGAAAGGTTTAGTCTCAGTCAATGTGTCACGACCTGCTTAATTTCCATATTATTTTTTTATACTATGACATAAAACATGCTCTGATACCATTAAGGGAATAAACCCAATCATTAACCTAAGCAGCGAGAAGCAGAAATCATATAGATGTAACCAGATGAAAAAAAATATATATATATATACCAATACCATACAATACCGGAGTACTACATGTTTCCTAAAATATATACCCATATCTATTCCCAAAAATACCCTCAACTATACTAGGATATACAAAAAACCTCCCAATACTCACTTTACTGACAGGGCACTACTAAAACCCCTCTATCTGGAAGCCTGGTCTGCTCGCCTACTTGGATCACCTGAAAAATGATTCAACACTAGGATGGGCCAACGCTCAGTAAGACGAAATATGATATTACTAGTGTGTGGCAAATGAGTTACAATATTATGAAAATCTGTTTTCATATAATCATGTATAGTTGAACATGTAAATACAGTTTAAGTAATAAAATCCACCACCCCTTTCCATGTTACTTAACATAATAGTATTGAAGATTTCTATTCAAAATACTTCTAATATAAGTAAGTATGTTCCCTGTTTTGTAAATCTGTACATACGTAATAGTAACTGAAAACTTTTCCTGTGGATAACTGCGTGTCATGATTTAACCCCTCATAACAGGGTTGTGCAGCCCGTAGGCGGGATTTACCCTAGCTGGCTAACCAGGAATAAATCACTATACTCCATCGGTCTAATCTGCCTACCTCAACCTATATCTGATGGGGAGCCTGTCCACGTCAAGGGCCTAGGTGATCGACCTACTACCACATATTATCTAAATAGGTGGTTGCACTCATAACATAACGTAATATCTGTAGCAACGATACCGTGCTCTGTAACTGCATAGTCCAACAGGGTCTAATACTATATAATATATCTCTATATACAGCTATCTGATTTACCATGATTCTGAAATAATCGTAATAACCATGATACTACATAAATTGTACTGTTATTCATACGTCATAATACTAAGAACTGTATAATCATAACACTGAAACTGCATAATCATAATACTAAAATTCGTATAATCATGGTACTGAGATTCGTATAATCATGGTACTGAAGTTCATAAAATCATGGTACTGAAATTCATAAAATTATGGTAAAACATATTCGCAAAATCATGATACTGAAATTCATAAAACATATCCCCATACTATACTCATAATCTCAAGCCACACCATATTTTAATACATAATTTTCATAATTTAATAAACTGTATAGTATTTTAAAAATACCTAACATAGCATATTTCCCTTACCTGACTACTCGAAAGCCCCTATAGTTTACTGGCCTAACACCCGTAGGGCCTTCTACACAACACCCTAAAAACAACGTTCTCCAGAATAAAATATCAGTATTTATTCGCCTACATCATTTCCTATAACTGTCATAAGGCCAAAAATGGGCTAAAAGGCCTTATCCTGAATTTGGGATGAATTCCAACTCGATCCTACCGACGATCCATCCTAGCAAACTGGAAGAGAACTTCGCCAAGAACGTCGTGGTGGCTCCAGATCTTCGATCCGACGAGGAATAGGCCCGAAAACGAAGAGAGAAGTGAGAGAGGGATGTAGAGAGAGAGAGAGAGAGAGAGAGAGAGAGAGCGACGTTGAAAATAGATAAAAATCTAGTTTTTAGCTATTTATAGGGCCAGATTCGTCGACGAGACATGTCACCTCGTTGACAAGTCCTTTATTAAATTCGTTGAAGAAACCCTGTATTCGTCGATGAAATTCAAAGCAGCCCATTCTTCGCTCAGTAGTTTCTCGTCGACGAAACCCTATATTCGTCGATGAATTTCCTAGCAATTCCTTGAAATTATTATTATTATTATTATTATCTCCAAAACACAGAGAAGTCTACTGCCTCTTTCTATTCCTATTTCCATTTTCCTTCCTTTTTATTATTAAAACAATATTATTCTTCGGGTCACCACATTCTCCCCTCCTTATAAAATTTCTTCCTCGAAATTTACTGTCTGTATTCTCTTCTATCATCTCATAAGGCAAAATGGTCTACTTATTTTATTACCTGCCCTCACTTAGGGTGGAGGAATACCGTGGTTACATGGGTAGTTCTGGAAGATTACAACCATAAAAGAAAATTTCCCCCAAAACCAAAATTCTACCTAACCTATACTCTACATTATAATTACACTGGACTCAACAAAATAAAATTACCATCTAAGCATATACATCAATACTATAATTCATCAAATAAATAGGGATATTTCTGTCTAATTTCATTTTCAAGGTCCCATGAGACTTCTTCAATTGCGTGATTTCTCCATAGAACTTTTACCAACTGTATCTTCTTATTGCGCAATTCCTATTCTTTCCTATTTAGGATCTGTACTGGAGCTTCTTCATATGCTACAGCCTCACTGACTTCCAATTCTGCATGGCCGATGATATGGGAAGGATCTGGGACATATTACCTTAGCATAGAAATATAAAATACATCATGAACCCAAAATAGCAATGGCGGCAAAGCTAGCCGATAGGCTACTGACCTGATCTTCTCAAGTATCTCAAAGGGGCCAATGAACCTAGGGCTCAACTTACCCTTCTTCCTAAATCTCAAGATCCCTTTCAATGGAGTTATTCTCAGAAAAACATGATCACCTACTCCAAATTCCAGTTCCCGGCGGCGAGTATCTGCGTAACTTTTCTGCCGACTCTGTGTTGCACTGATCCTATCTCGAATAAGTCGGATTTTATCACATGCTTGCTGAATTATCTCTGGACCCAAAACTCTCCTTTCGCCTACTTCATCCCAGAAAAGAGGAGATCAACATCTCCTACCATACAATACCTCGTAAGGTGCCATGCCGATGCTAGACTGATAACTATTATTATAAGCAAATTCAACTAGCGGTAAAAACTGAATCCAGCTACCTCCAAAGTCTAGCACACAGGCACAAAGCATATCTTCCCATACCTGGATGGTTCTCTCAGTTTGACCATCGGTCTGAGGGTGGAAAGCTGTGTTGAATGCTAGCTGATTCCCTAGTGCCTCCTGAAAACTCCTCCAGAATCGCAATGTAAAACGTGAATCACGGTCCAAGACTATGGATACCGGCACTCCATGGGATCAAACAATCTCCTGTATATATATATATCTCTACTAACCGGTTTATAGGGTAGCTAACCTTAATAGGTAAGAAATGCGCTGTCTTTGTCAACCTATCAACCACTAGCCAAATAACATTATGACCATGCGGTACTGGCGGCAGCCCAGTAACAAAATCCATGGATACATGGTCCCACTTCCACTCGGGAATGAAAAGTCGCTACAACTGACCAGCAGGCCTCTAGTGCTCAGCTTTAATCTACTGGCACATCAAACAATGCTACACAAACTCTGCTATTTCCCTTTTTATGCCACTCCACTAGAAATAATCTCGTAGATCCCTATACATTTTCGTATCGCCCGGATGAACAGTGTATAGATATCTGTGTGCCTCCTCTAGAATCGTCCTCTAGATGCTATCATCTGCAAGCATACATAATCTGGTGCGAAATCTCAGAGCCCCATTGTCAGAAATGCTGAATTCTTCTCCCTAACCATCCTGTATTCTAGCAATCACCTCCACAAACTCTAGATCATCTCTCTGAACAGTTTTAATCTTTTCATATAATGTGGGTTGTACGACCAAACTGGCAATAAGCGCCTGAGGATCATCTTCCACTAACTCCACACCGAGTCTTTCCAAATCCATCTAAATCGAGTGCTGAACTACCGCTGCCAGTTATGCTATGTCTCCTGATTTATTACTCAAAGTATCATCCACCACATTTGCTTTACCTGGGAGGTAACTGATGGTACAGTCATAATCCTTGATAAGTTCCAACCACCTCCTCTGTCGCATGTTCAACTCTTTCTGTGTAAAGAAGTACTTGAGGCTCTTATGATCAGAGAATATCTTACACCTCTCACCATATAAATAATGCCTCCAGATCTTCAGTGCATGTACAACTGCAGCCAATTCTAGATCGTGAGTAGGGTAGTTCTTTTCATATTCTTTCAACTGCCTGGACGCATATGCTATCACCCTACCATGCTGCATCAGCATACAACCTAGTCCTTTCAAGGACGCGTCACCATAAATAACATAACCATCACCTCCCGATAGAATCGTCAAAACTGGTGCAGTGATGAGCCGCTGCTTTAATTCCTGGAAACTCTACTCACATTCTTCATCCCACACAAATCTGGCATTCTTCTTGATCAACTGCGTGAGAGGACCCGACAAACCTGAAAACCCCTTAACAAAATGGTGGTAATAACTTGCCAATCCTAAGAAGCTCCTAACTTCCTGCACATTTCTCGGCCTAGCCCAACTCACCATTGCATCAATTTTGCTGGGATCCACTAAAATACCGTCCCTTGAGATTACATGGCCTAAAAATGCAACTTTCTCAAGCCAGATTTCACACTTACTAAACTTGGCATAAAGCTTCTCCTCTCAGAGTGTTTGCAGCACTTGCTTCAAATGCACCTCATGCTCCTCAAAACTCCTTGAGTACACCAGTATATTACTAATAAAAACTACTACAAACTAATCTAAATACTGGTGAAAAACTCTGTTCATCAAGTCCATGAACACGGCTGGAGCATTTGTCAAACCAAACGGCATAATAAGAAATTCATAGTGCCCATACTTGGTCCTGAAGGCTGTCTTCGCGACGTCCTCCGCTTTTACTCTCACTTGATGATACCCGGATCTGAGGTCGATCTTGGAATATACTTGTGTACCTTGGAGCTAATCAAACAAATAGTCTAGACGGGGTAGAGGATAATTATTCTTAATAGTAACTTTATTTATCTCCCTGTAATCAATGCACATCCTTATGGACCCGTCTTTCTTCTTTATGAACAAGATTGGAGCTCCCTATGGCGATACACTGGGTCGTATAAACCCCTTATTCAATAAGTCTTGCAACTACTCCTTTAATTCTCCCAATTTGGTTGGAGTCATACGATACGGGACCTTAGAGATTGGTGCAGTCCCTGGAGGTAAATCTATAGAAAAATCTACCTCGCGCACAAGAGGTAACCCTGGTAGCTCCTCTGGAAAAACATCTAGAAATTCTCGTACTACTAGAGGGCTATCAATCTTCGATTCATTTTCAGATGCTTCTTTCACAAATGCTATAAACCCCTAACCTCCGTCTAGGAGTAATCTGCCTACTTGCATGGCGGATACTAACTACGTTGGAGCACGTACTCGTGAACCAACGAATCTGAATTCTTGCTCCCCAGGAGGTCTGAAAATTACTTATTTCTGGAAACAATCGATGCTGGCATGGTTGACATCCAACCAGTCCATACCAAGTATTATATCGAACCCACACATATCAAACACAATAAGATCTACTGGTAGTACTTTCCCCTAAATTTCTATCAGATAGCCCCTAAGTACCCTCTGACATCTGATCACTGACCCTGATGGTGTAGGTACTCATAGCACTATATCTAATGATTGTGTCTCACTCTCAGATAATTTAACATAAGATACAGAAATGAAAGAATGAGTAGCACCCGAGTCAAAGAGAATAATAACTGGATATGACAAAACAATAAATGTACCTGTCACCACATCTGTAGTAGCCTCTGCATCACCTAGCGTTAGAGCGTATACTCGCGCTGGGGCCACATTCCTCTGCTAGCCACCACGAGGCGCCTGGTATCCTCCCCGAGCTACCTAATGTCCTCCCTGATAGGGCCTAGGAGCTAGAACCTGGTCCTGCTAACCTGGGCATTCATGTACCACGTGACCAGGTCTCCCACAATGATAACATACACCTTTGCCTACCCGGCATTCCCCCAAATGATGTCTTTCGCATGTCTGACACACAGGGTAAGTCGGCGCACCCTGGTTCCCATAAGGTCTTGCCATCTACCTCTGGTCTCCCCTATCGCAACCTCCTCTCCATGGACCCCTACTGGAGCCATCCCGAAAACCCTGAGGCGCAGGTCTCTTCCTTTGATTCTGAGCTGCTACACCCCTCTGTATACCACTCTCAATAATCGCAGCTCTATTAATAACCTCTATGAATGTTTGAGCCCTGAAACCAATCACCTGCTCGCCTTTTTCTCTTCATCAGGTGCCAGATGTGGAGTAAAAGTGACAACTCAACAAACTGAGCTGCGTACTGAGATACAGTCATCTGCCCCTGTACCAAATGTAGGAACTCTGCTGCCTTCGCACTCCAAACAATAGTAGGGAAATACCGCTCGAAGAATAGATCCTTGAATCAATCTCACGTCACTAGAACTGGAACCGGCCTCTGCTCCTCTATCAGAAGCACTGCTCTCCACCAGCGCTTCGCCTCCCCTGTCAACTTAAATGTGGCAAATGCTACCTTCTGCTCATCCGTACATGGAAGCACCGCCAATGTTTCTTCGATATCCTGGAACCAATTCTCAGCTACAATCGGGTCATCTCCTCTAACAAAGGATGGGAGCTTCATCCACGTAAATTGCTCAATCGAACAGCCACGCTCCCCAGAACTCCTAGCCATCTCAGCCATCACCTGCTGAGTGACACTGCGCAGTACAACATTAGTATCTCCTCCACCTATGCTGGAAGGTCCTGGCTATCCTCCCTAGCATTCGTGCCACTACTTCCTGGGTCCATCTTGAAAACAGAAAAACACACTTAAGTACCTCATCTCCTACACTGACCTATCATGTACCAATTTAAAATTAATTACCTTCCCTAACCTTAACTCAATATCCAGTTCCGTCACCTAGACACACGACCCGAAAATATTTTACTATGGTTTTCCTGAAATCGTCACCCCAAGAAAAACACATAAACCACCACGATAATCCTGTATCCAGACAACCGAACAAACCCCAAATCCTTTTTCCTATAATCTGGTATTGCTTCTGCTGCACTCTATAGTCTACAGAACCTAGCAACCTAGGCTCTGATACCAAACTATAATGACCTACTTAATTTCCATATTATTTTTTTATACTATGACAAATAACATGCTCTGATACCATTATGGGAATAAACCCAATCATTAACCTAAGCAACGAGAAACAGAAATCACATAGATGTAACTATATGAATATATATATATATATATATATATATATATATATATATATAATAGCAATACCACACAATACCGAAGTACTACATGTTTCCTAAAATATATACATATATCTGTTCCCCAAAATACCCTTAACTATACTGGGATATACAAAAATCCTCTCAATACTCACTTCGCTGACAAAGCACTACTGAAGCCCCTCTATCTGCAAGTCTAGTCTGCTCGCCTACCTAGATCACCTGAAAACTGATTCAACACTAGGATGAGCCAACGCTCAGTAGGACGAAATATGATATTACTAGTGTGTGGAAAATGAGCTACCATATTATGAAAATCTGTTTTCATATAATCATGTATAGTTGAACATGTAAATACAGTTTAAGTAATAAAATCCACCACCCCTTTCCATGTTACTTAATATAACAGTATTGAAGATTTCTATTCAAAATACTTCTAATATAAGTAAGTATGTTCCCTATTTCTGTAAATCTGTATATACGTAATAGTAACTGAAAATTTTTCCTGTGGATAACTGTATGTCATGATTTAACCCCTCATGACAGGGTTGTGCGGCTCGTAGGCGGGATTTACCCTGGCTGGCCAACCAAGAATAAATCACTATACTCCATCGGTCTGATCTGCCCACCTCAACCCATATCTGATGGGGAGCCTGTCCACATCAAGGGCCTAGGTGATTGACCTACTACCACGTATTATCTAAATAGGTGGTTGCACTCATAACATAACGTAATATATGTAGCAACAGTATCGTGCTCTGTAACTGCATAGTCCAACAAGGTCTGATATTATATAATATATCTCTATATACAGCTATCTGATTTACCATGATTCTGAAATAATCGTAATAACCATGATACTGCATAAATTGTACTGTAATTCATACGTCATAATACTAAGAATTGTATAATCATAACACTGAAACTGCATAATCATAATTGTTGATTAAGGTGTAATCCCAATAAGGGGGGTGAATTGGGTATTTAAAAAAAAATTCTTGAAACCTAATTACCAATCAATCCCTATTTCTATATTTAATTGATTAATGGTATGGACTTATGTCTGAATTAAAGTTATTTTATCAATGAATTCCTTTTTACCCAATTAAGTGCGTATAAAGTTATTCAACATACACAAGCAAGCAGGAAATTAAAATACGATGCGGAAAATAAAAAGGATAAGGGAAGAGAGAATGCAACCATGATTTTATGAGGTCTAGCCAACCCGGTCTACGTCCTCGCCTTGAGCAACTCACTCAAGGATTCCACTAAAATCCTTGCTCCTTAAATTGGGATAGAGCTTCCTTTACAATCCGCTGCTTACAAGAGGTACAACTCTCTCCTAATCTACTACTTACAAGAGGCACGACTTCCTCCTAATCCGCTCCTTACAAGAGGTACAGCTTCCTCCTCACACTTGGTTCACAACCCAAACCGTGTTTACAATTTAGGCTCAAATCTGCAAACACTCAATGTTGCTTCTAACAAAAGCTGGTGAGTACAATTCAAAGTCCTAGTACATTAACATATGATGTAACTTGAAGCTCAGAATGTATGGAAACGATACAATCGTTTATATATGATATGCTTCAACACAAAAATCCCTATTTAACCAAAACTCCCAAGTAAAGAAATATTTGAAATGCTTTGGAGTATATTAGGGTTCTAGTTCACTTTGCAAAGATGCACAAATATGTCTAATGTGAACTTGATAAAAGTCTTATCTTGAATATTTTATCAATCTATATCAAAAAGCTTTCTTTCAAAATTTTTAATCACAACCCGATCTTTGTAATATGTAAATAGATATATGATATGTAATTCAAAGATCAAAATATTGAGTATAAGGTTTTCCAAACAAAGTATCCCTCAATAAGATAAATATTTATGAGCACCAACGATATATATATTCAAGTGTTTTAAAATATCTAAATTATGAATCAATTAATTGAAAAACACACTTGAATCAATTCTTTCAATCAATCACACAACCTTAATCAAGTAATGATCTTGTTTAAAATAACTATGTATATGTATAGGCACTTTCAAGATCAATCTTTTAATCAAAATGGATTTTTCAATAATAAGCTCTATGAACAATATATATGTATATTTATATACTCTTGAATCAAAGACCAATGAACCAATAGCAAAAAAAACTTTATCAAGTAATGATCTCGTCAAAAGCAATTTTTATATGTATGTGCACACTCAAGATTAAACTTTTCTAATGATGTTGAATAACAAGTAATGAGATGAAAAGTTCTTGAAAATAATAACTTGAATGATCAAACCTCAATACTAGATTGAAGTACAGTAGAGTAAACAAATTCCCCTTAAAAATCTAAATTGATTTGCCCAAGCTTTGAAGATATGAGATTGATGTATAGGCAAACAAATAGCACTAAGAGTAGATAATCAACAAACTTACAACAAGGTGTGTTCTTCTCTTTCTTGTGTGTCTCTCTCTTCTAGAGTTTAGATATTCATAATATATAGTATATTACCCTTAGAATTGATCTCAGTGGTTGGATCAATAAGATACCTCGCGTGTCTTTTTAATAAAGAACTGATTTTTAGGCTTTCCCGCGAGTTCAGGCAACCGAACTCTACTTAAGGCTCCTGAAGTGTCAACTTCAGGTGCGTGAGGTTCCAAGGTCAGGTGACCGAGGTACCTCTGCCAGGTTTTGTCTTTCCCATTTAATTCTTCAGGCGACCGAACTTAATCTTCAAGCTACCAAAGAAATTCTTCAAGCGCCTGAGGTTAACTTCAGGCTACCGAAATCCCCTTTTTCACACATATTCATTTCCAATTTAAAATTCTACTTTGACTCTTTGCTTGGGCCTTTTACAAAACAAGTTTTCATGATTTTAAACACATTTCTAAGCCCATGTAAGTACTCTAATGATGTACATGAAATGCATGAATCCTAAAATCATTCTAAGTTATATTGAGCCTCAAGATAAATCATACAAAAATGTAGATACATGAGTTCTAAATACCCATTCCCAAGACATTCTTGAACTTTACCGCTTGCATCTTGATTCTCATACTCTTTGAGTTCCATGGTACTTTCTAATATGTATAAGCTTTACTTTACGGCATCCATGACTTGTTATCTTTCCGTGCATGCTCAGTGTAAGTCCTGTTCACACACTCAATGCACAGATCAAATATCAAGTGATTTTTCATTATCAAAATTGGACTGGACTCATAGAGTCAACAATAATACTGAAATTCATATAATCATGGTATTGAGATTCGTATAATCATGGTACTGAAGTTCATAAAATCATGGTACTGAAATTCATAAAATCATGGTAAAACATATTCGTAAAATCATGATACTGAAATTCGTAAAACATATCCCCGTACTATACTCATAATCTCAAGCCACACCATATTTTAATACATTATTTTTATAATTTAATAAACTGTATAGTATTTTAAAAATACCTAGCATAACATATTTCCCTTACCTGACTACTGGAAAGCCTATATAGTTTACTGGCCTAACACTCGTAGGGCCTCCTACACAACACCCTGAAAACAACGTTCGCCGGAACAAAATATCAGTATTTATTCGCCTATATCATTTCCTATAACTTTTATAAGGCCAAAAATGGGCTAAAAGATCTTACCCTATATTTGGGATGAATTCCAACTTGATCCCACCAATGATCCATCCTAGAAAACTGGAAGAGAACTTCGCCAGGAACGTCGTGGTGGCTTCAGATCTTTGATCCAGCGAGGAATAGGCCCGAAAACGAAGAGAAAAGTGAGAGAGGGACGTAGAGAGAGAGAAAGAGAGAGAGAGAGAGAGAGAGAGAGAGAGAGAGAGAGAGAGCGGCATTGAAAATGGATAAAAATATGGTTTTTAGCTTTTTATAGGGCCAGATTCGTCGACGAGACACGTCACCTCATCGATGAGTCCTTCATTAAATTTGTTGACGAAACCCTGTATTCGTCGAGAATTTCCTTATGCACTCGTCAACGAAACCTTATATTCTTCAACGAATTTCCTTATGCACTCGTCAACGAATTTCTTAGAAATTCCTTGAAATTATTATTATTATTATTATTATCTCCAAAATGCAATGTCATCGACGAACGCGGAGAAGTCTACTGCCTCATTCTGTTCCTGTTTCCATTTTCCTTCCTCTTTATTATTAAAATAATATTATTCTTAGGGTCACTACACAATGCCCCAAGACTAAGGTTGAAAAGAAGGAAATGCAGAAGATTCCTTATGTGTCAGTTATAGGAAGTCTTATGTATACTTAGGTATGTACACATTTGGATTTGGCGTACATAGTTGGAATTTTGGGCAGATATTTGAGTAACCTAGGATTAGATCATTAGAAGGCAACTAAGAGGGTTATGAGGTATCTTCGAAGAACAAAAGACAGCATGCTCACCTATAGGAAATTAGATCAACTTGAGATCATATTAAGGGTATTCTGATTCTAATTTCACTGGATGCCAAGATAGCAAGTGATCCACTTCGGGCTATATCTATCTGCTAGCTGGAGATGCTATTTCTTGGAAGAGTGTTAAGCAGACTCTTATAGCTCCTTTGACCATGGCAACAAAATTTATAGCATACTATGAGACATCTAATCAAGGAATTTGGTTGTGGAATTTTGTCGCGGGGATGCAAATCTTGGACAGGGTTGAAAAATCACTCAAAATCTATTGTGACAATAAGTCTGCAGTATTGTATTCAAACAACAACAGAAGTTCTACCAAGTCAAAGCATATTGACACCAAGTTTTTGGTGGTTAAGGAAAGGGTTCAAGTGTCGATAGAACTTATTGGGACAAACTCCATGGTTGCATATCCACTTACCAAGGGTTTATCGCCTAAGGTGTTTTATGAGCACACAGCTCGTATGAGTGTCGTCTTGTTTGATGATGTTGCGGTTTAATAGGAGTTTGTGTTTGGTTATTTTCTTTTCTTTTTAATGTTCTTTCTTGTAGACACTTGTTTTGGATTATTTTCTGCAAAAATAAAGTAACAAATGAATGCATTTTTTTATGTATTTGTGACTCTAAATGTTATCTTCCTTTTGGAAGAGCTAAGGATTAAGGAACTAAGGCTGATCTCATAAGGAATAAGGTAGGATCAGTTGGGATATGCATGTTAAGGTTAAGGAGCATGCATATTACCATGCTACACATCCATACTCGATTTATGCCATTGAGTGTATTAGTGTGGTGACCATTAATGGGTTTAGTTACAAATATGAGTGTAACGAATGCCGCTTTGATCTCATGCTAGTATGAACAAGATTGAATTAAGGAGATGTTATAAGGATAATAGTCATATTGTGTACACTTAAAATTTGGGTAACATAATTGTTTCCGATATTTATGTGTCGCTCAAGTGGGAGATTGTTAGGAAATTTTAATCTGCTATTGTGAGCTCACATATTTAAAACCAATTATGTTACTGGACTATTTTAATATCTATTGGGTATGAGTTTTGTAATGTGTAGAAACTCAATACTAAGTTAATTTAAGATTGTTGAGCTTCTAAAATAACTTAATATATAAGGAAAACCTAATAAAACTATGGTCTCCAAGTCAACTTAGAAACAGTTTCACGTTATTTCTTTTTCCCATCTAAAAAGAAGAACACAAGTGAGGTACTTAGGGATTTGATTATGGAAAATCAAAACTCTTTGCTGAAAGTTGTTGGACAATCAAACCAGACACATTTATGGATCCAGGTATTTATTCCGCGTTTAGTTTTTTTAATTGAATAACATGATAATCTTGGGTTTATGGGTTAAAATTATTTCTGACAAATTCTCTCATAACTTCTCTAAGTTTATGCACCAAAATTTCAATACTATTCTACGAAATCGTTGATCCATAGATAATTACTCCTATATTTTGTTCGCTAGTAAAAATAATTAATTCTATATGGTTATACCAAAAATATTCTTGGGGGTAATTGAGAGCATATATTTAAGAACAAAATATATTAATTTGATTTCCTTGTGACAATAGTGACCACTGGGTGGGCAAGAAGGGATTCAAAATCCAAAATGCAAACTCTAAACACAAAATTAGTGTACTTTCTAGTTTTAACTTTTATATCATTGATGTGTTTATAGGAGAGAACAAGTTTTAAATTGTATAAATGTTAATTAAGTTATTTAATCTTAATTTGGTTAATTAATTGTGTCAGTATTTTGGTCAATTTATTACTTTTGTAAAAATTGTAAAACTATAATATAATATACTTTAAGAGGCACATAGGGATTTACGATCCTACTAACATGTGAAAGCATAAATTTTTAAATTTAATTTAAATATATTATTTTAAAAAAAAATTTATTTTATATCTTTACTCTATATAAAAGTATGAATAGTGTAAATCATTTGATAAACGAAAATATTTTTGTCTTTTGAAATAAAGACTAAAATCTCTTGAAGAAAATAATTATAGATTAATTTGTTGACTAAAGTGTCTACATTATTTAGATAAATAATAATATAATTTTCAAAAGATAGATTTTAGAAATGAAAATGGAGACCTAGAAGTGCCCTCTAAATAATAAATTTTAAATTTATTTAAAATCTTTAAAACTAATTAATCGATCATTAAGTTAAAAAATAATCAATTTAGGTAGAAAATTGCAATTTAAAAACTATAATAAAGTTTGTAGACATCCCATTTTGTTTGGAGCTTATATAACATAAAATTGGGCAAAATTTATTAGTGCAATAAAGAGAGAAAATACAAGGAAAATGAAGTTTTTACCATGACAATTAATACAACAACAACAAAATCAAGCATTAGTCCCACTAAGTGGGGTCGATTATATGAATCATTTTTCGCCAATTTATACGATTATGGACCATTTCTTTTGATAGATTCAAGGATATTAAATCCTTACTCACTATCTCCTCCCAAGTTACCTTGAAAATTAATATACATAAATTCTGAATTAGAGCATGTGAATCAATTTAAATAAATTTGATTGATCAAATTGGGTGCAAATTGATCTAATCAGTACTAAATGGAGTGGTCCTCAGACCTATGAATAGTGGGCTTCTGACACATACAGATAAGTCACCGCGGTTGAGACACAGAGAGTGAATTGTTTATTTAGAGTTTTTTGAGAAAGAATTATGAGGAGTAAGAAGAGAAGTTGGTAGATTTGGAATTAAGAAAGAAAAGAAAGATAAAAAATTCAAAGACTTGAATTGTGGAAGCAGTGAAGAAGCAGTAGTTGAAGAGTTCAAAAAGGCTGGGGCAAAGGGGAAAAAAAAAAGGTTGCAAATTGAAAAAATTTAGGAAACAGAGGTTGGTATTTTTAAATTCTATATTAGAGTGAACTGTTTATTGAGAGTTTTTTGAGAAAGAATTGTGAGGAGTAAGAAGAGAAGTTGGTAGATTTGGAATTGAGAAAGAAAAGAAAGATAAAATATTCCAAGACTTGAATTGTGGAAGCGGTGAAGAAGCAGTAGTGGAAGAGTTCAAAAAGGCTCATGCAAAGGAAAAAAAAGAGGTTGCAAATTGAAGAATTTAGGAAACAGAGGTTGGTATTTTTAAATTCTATATTAGTCTTATTTAAGTTTCTGACATGTTGAATGTTAAACTTAAAATTCTGTAATTTGAGTTTAAGTTTGAACAAAATTGGAATAAAGAAATCCAGAAATTTTCTTAGAATTCTAAACAAAATCCGAACATTTGACCCAGAATACCCATACCCATATCCAAATCTAATAATCTGGATTTGAATGCCCTAGGTCCTGCCCGAAGACCAAAGGCTCAAGTCCAACTTTGATATGAACAAATTGACCTTTCACCCTGAGCCCAATACCCTTACCAAATCTAACCATAGTTAGCTTAACCTAGCTTAAGCCCCTATTAAACCTATTTGGTTCCCTAGAAAACATAAGAAATTTCCCAAGGAAAAGTCAAACTAAAATATAAAAATGAAAATTAAAAGCAAGGAGGAAGGAGATTCATGCACCTTAGGCTTCGAGTCTGTGCTTGGGGAAACTAGGATTGATTGGCATAAAGCATGAAGCTCTTTGCCACTGAACTCCATTTGGAAATCTGCAAAAGAAAGAGAGAGAGGAGATTTGAGAGAGAATGAGATTAAGAGAAAGAGAGAAGGAAAGAGATCCAAGAAGAAGAGATAAAGAGAGAACATAAATCAAAATAAGGGGTCTTGGCAGGGGCCACCAGAGGAGACAATGACCAAGTCGGTTGGCACTTGAGAGATAGACATAGAGAGAGAGAGAGAGAGAGAGAGAGAGAGAGAGAGAGAGAGAGAGAGAGAGAGAGAGACATATTGAGAAAAGAAAGGGGAAAAAAAAAAGAAACTAAGAGAAAAAGTGAGAGATAGAAAATTGAGAGAGAAAGAGAGAAGAAACAAAGAGAGATTTGGGGGGGAAGTAGAGAGAAAGGGAAAATAGAGAGAACAGAGAAAGAAAAGAAAATAGAGAGAAAAAAAAAAGGATTTTGTATACATATTAGTGGGACACATGTCACCGTACTGATGGTGACATGCGGCAGAACCAGATTCGCGTATCCAAAAAGCAACATGGCGCAATCATGGTTGTCTGATGTACATTTTCTTTGGATGATCAAATCACTGTCACATCAACTCCCTGCGTAAAATTCCCTAAACAAACCATATTCTGCCACGTGATAGGTGACTTCATATTGATGTCACCATGTGACAGAAAATTCAAAAAATATATATAAAAATAAAATAAAAAATAGTGTCAAGTGCCACCATTACAAATTGACACTTGGTAGCTCATCCCTTCCCAATCGGGTCAACTTGGTCCAACTCGAGTCAACTTGAGCTGACTTGTTGACCCGGTTTAGACCTGTTGAACCGTTATGTCTCTTTCGAACCACCTATTCAGTTTATTTAATTTTAAAATTAATTTTAAATTTTTAAATATTGGGAAAAAAATTATTAAAAATGAGAGAAAATTATGAAAAAATATTTTAAATTAGAAAAAAAAAATTACTTGAGTTATTTTGACTTGGATAACAACAAAATGGAAAATAAAAACATCAAAAATGAAGAAAAAAGTCTCTAAAATTTTTAGAAAATTGCAGAAAAATGTTGAAATTTTTTTATTACTTTCTAAAAAATTTGAAAAATAATCTATGAATGTTTTAAAAACTTTTTTAATCAAATTTAATGAACTTTTTAAATTATTATCTATATATATTCTATTTTTTTGTGCATCCCAATGATTAAATAAAGAGAAAAAGGTATTTTAGACCTCACATATATTAGTTTTTGGAAGGGTTGATCTAATAATATTCCCTCATTTGGAGGTCTTATTAGACATTCATAAATCACACCTTATTTCATATTTTCTTTTAAGATTTTAAGATTTATTAATTTATTTAAAAGAATTTAATTAAAGACCATTATATTCAACTTAGAGATAACTAGGACTGGCTCACTGTATAGGCCATTGAATTTCTTGCCCATAATTATATGTATTTTATAAGGTTTACATTATTTAATATATTTTGTAAATCTTAAATGATACAAAATCTCTTAGTTATTTAATTTTCAAAAAGCATCCCACAAAAACCTCACATTCTCACGGTAGCTTACAAATTTCTCTCACATTTAATTCCCAATGCGCCCAACCCATGCCCTCTTTATTCTCTCCTATTCCCCATGCATTTTCTCTCCTCTCTCTGACACTTTCTCATTACTCTCCCTATTTTCCAAATATGTAATGACACTTCTCACCTCTCTCTCTCCCACTCTTTCAAATGCAATAAAGATCTCAATAATTCCCACCGCATCTCACTTTCTTTGTCTCTCCGTCTCTTAAAAAATCTCTCCATTTCTCATGCTCTCTCTCACTCTCATCTCTCAGTCTCTCTGTGATTTTTGCTCTGACTCTTGTGTTCATCGTCTCCGAGCCTCCGACTCTCTATAATTTTCATCAATCCTAATTTTGATTTTAGTGTTTGTGCATTATTGTTCTATTGTTTTCACTCTAAATTTTTTTTCTATTTTTTCTTAGATTTTGGAAGCTTTGAGGCTAGAACGTTGTATCCGGAAAGAATCTAATATCTCTTAAGTCTAGCTCACCGATCGATTTGCAATAATAATAATTAAGTTATATTGTTTCAATCTATTATTTTTAT
This sequence comes from Malania oleifera, assembly GCF_029873635.1. NCBI lineage: Eukaryota > Viridiplantae > Streptophyta > Magnoliopsida > Santalales > Ximeniaceae > Malania > Malania oleifera. The sequence goes on from NC_080425.1 coordinate 19,516,241, forward strand.
AGATTTATTAAATTTATTTTTATTTGTTTACATAATTTGCCAATTTATAATTATTGTTAATTTTAAAATTTAATTATGTCAACGAGAAAATATGAATCCGAATATGAAAAAAGAAGAAAGGAAAAAAAAAAAAAAGAATTAGTGTCATCTCAAAAGGGAGCTCTTGATAAATTTATTACTACTTCTAAACAAAATATAAATGAGCAAGATGAAAATCCTCTAAGAAACGAGCAATCAATTCCAGAGATAGAATTTGTTGCGAGGTAAAATTTGTAGGGATGCTCATTCGACTTTTGCTGACCTGAAAGGGGAGGAAAAGAAAGGCTTGGAGGACCCGGGGTGTACTCCAGGAGATCACTCTGATGTCTAAGTAAGAGGAATGCTTTTAGAAAGGCTGAATGCAATAGTAGAATAGTGTTGAATGACTTACCTTGGCCTCTTCTCCAGATCCCTTCTTATAGGGGCTCGAGTTAACCGTAGGTTGGTTTGTCTTTATTGCGCGGGGGCGTGAATCGCTCCCCAGTCATAAAGTGCTTGCGCCTATCACTCGGCTATTTAAGCCACTGGTGTGGATCTCTCCTTCTCTTTATTAGGTTGGAGCCGATCACTCGTCAGAATGTCTGACCTGAAGAAGGCGCAAGATAGGTGTTGACCTACTCTCATTGGCTAGATTATTTTAGGCGTATCAGTTGTCCCCCCCTCAGTTTCAAATTTCTGGATGGAATTTTGAATAATTGTTTTGTCTGCATTTTTCCCCTTAGAAGGTTTAATACTCCCTCTTCTTTTTCTTCTCTATTTTTTTTTTTTTTTTTTTGTCGAGCTGCTATGTGGATGATTTTTACCAAGCTATTGTCCCGAGCTACTCCGTGGAGGATTTTTCCGAGCTGTCCGAGCTAATGTTGTCCCGAGCTACTTCATAGAGGGCTTTTTACCGAGCAGCTCCATGGGGCATTTTTTTTTTTTGGTGCATGGCTTACCGAACGAGTTGCCGAGAAGTTCGTGCCGAGCTGTTTTTCTGAGCTGTCTGAGCTGCTCCATGGAGGGCATTTTGCCAAACTTTCCGAGCTAATATTCTAAGTTGGCTTACCGAGCGAGTTGCTGAGTATTTCATGCCAAGTGGTTCGTGTCAAGCTGCTTCATGGGGAGAATTTTGCCGAACTGTCCGAGCTAATATTCTGAGCTGGCTTACCGAGCGAGCATGCCGATCAGTTCGTGTCAAGCTGCTTCATGGGGCGAATTTTGCCAAACTGTCCGAACTGATATTTCGAGTTGGCTTACTAAGCAAGTTTGCCGATCAGTTCATACCGAGCTGCTTCATGGGGCGAATTTTGCCGAACTGTCCGAGCTGATATTCCGAGCTGGCTTACTGAGTGAGTTTGCCGATCAATTTGTGCCGAGCTGCTTTATGGGGTGAATTTTGCCAAACTGTCCGAACTGATATTCCGAGCTGGCTTACTGAAAAAGTTTGCTAATCAATTTGTGCCGAGATGCTTCATGGGGCGAATTTTTCCAAACTGTCCAAGTCGGCTTACTGAGCGAGTTTGCCGAGCAGTTTGTGCCGAGCTGCTACTTGGAGTGAATTTTGCAGAACTGTCCGAGATGATATTCCCAACTGGCCAACTAAGCGAGTTTTCCGAGCAGTTCGTACCAAGCTGCTACTTGAAGCGAATTTTGCCGGACTGTCCATGCTGATATTCCGAGTTGTCTTACTGAACGAGTTTGTCAAGCAGTTCGTGCCAAGCTGCTACTTGGAGCGAATTTTGCATAATTGTCCGAGCTGATATTCCGAGCTAGCTAACTGAGCAAGTTTGCTGAGCAGTTCGTGTCGAGCTGCTACTTGGAGCGAATTTTGTCGGACTGTCTGTGCTGATATTCTGAGCTGTCTTACTGAACGAGTTTGTCGAGCAGTTTGTGCCAAGCTGCTACCTGGAGCAAATTTTGCCAGATTGTCCATGCTGATATTCATGGTTCTAGGCCTTTTGGATTAATGATCCGTGCTCCACTGCTGGGCAATTTTTGGCCTTACGAGTCGTGCTCGCCATTTTAGCCTTTGTTGCTTAATGAGTCATGCTCATCTGTTGGGTTGTTGCCTTCCGAGTCATGCTCGGCAGTTTGGCCTCTACAACTGATGAATCGTGCCCATCAGCGGGGCTGTTTTTGGCCTTACGAGCCGTGCTCGCCCTTTTGGCCTTTGTTGCTTAATGAATCGTGCTCATCTGCTAGGTTGTTGCCTTCCAAGTCGTGCTTGACAGTTTGGCCCATGCGACTGATGGGTCGTGCTCATTAGCTGGGCTGTTTTTGGCCTTACGAGTCGTGCTCGTCCTTTGGACCCTTGATGCTTAATGAGTCGTGCCCATTTATTAAGGGTTTCATCTACTCCTTTTTCCGAGGCATCATCCCCATCCTTTCTATCCTGTGAAAGTTTGATAAATGCATGTTTAAATGCGCCATACCTTAGATGAAACGTTCTCATTTATAGGTTGTCGATCTGACGTTGCATTTGAGGCGATGTGGTCCTTCTGAGGCGCCGTCTGTCCTTGGGAAGTCGTGACTATGCACATGTTAAAGATTTTCTGTACGTTCATGGATTCTCTGTGTCCTTTCTCTCCCTCGAGACACAATCTTTTTTCTGCAGATGAGAGTTTTGCAGATTCCCACCTCAAGGATTCATGCCATCCTCTCTTTATAAAGGCCAAAAGACTCCCTCATTCTCTACTCATCTTCAGTCCAAAGGACTCACTCATTCTCTTCTCTTCTTCAATCCAAAGGGTCCCCTACTTGTCGTTAGGTACGCTCTCCCTTTCAATTGTATGTTTGTTTTATTGTTCTTCATATTCTTCACTGTTCTTGCTTTCACTTTGTCTGCTTGATCTTTTTTTGTATGATAACTTTACTATTTATGTGTGGAATTTTTCTATTTTGATCTACTTTGACATCTTTCCCTCTTTGTTTTTTCTGGGTGCTTGCTCGTTTGATCCATTTGTAAAGGTATTATTTTGTTCATGCTTTGTTTTCCTAATGGAGTCTTCTTCGCTGCCTTTGAGGGTTCCTACTATAGTAAGGAACGCTCGTTGCGACCTCACCCCCTCCAATCTGTAGAATGTTCGTTATTTTTTTACTATACCACAGAGTATTACTATTAGGTTACACTTTGTCTCTGAGTCAGCCCTTGATTCGGGCTCCAAGAAGCTCTACCTGTATACAGATTACTTAGATTTGGGTCATAGACTCCCTTTTCCCCCCTTTGTCTCTAATGTATTGCGTTTTTACTTAATGGCACCCTCCCAACTTGTTCTGAACTCCTACCTCTCTCTCACCTATTTTGCCGTCCTTCTACTCCGCCTAGGTCACCAGCCTATAGTTCCTCTCTTTAGGAGTTGTTTCTAGATGCGAACGCATATTTAGAGAATAAGTTGTACTATTTTAACTCTCTACCAGGTTATAAACTTTTTTCGCCAGGCAGTTCTTCCATACATAACTGGAAGTCCTGGTACTTCTTTGCCACGGGGGAATTGAACTACATGGGCTCTCTAGTCTGGTCTGCTCCTCTAGATGGTAACGTTGTCTATCCCTTATCCCCCTTCTTATGCAGGGCTTCAAGTAGGTTATCCGCTGACTCACTTTTTTTTCCTTTCATCCCTTTTTTTCTTTTGTAGTTCGGATGGCCACCTTCTTCCAAGGCTTCCTCTAAAGAGCAGGCCATCCCGAAAGAGCTGCGAGCCCTTGGCGAGCAAGGGATTGTCCCTCATGAGGAGCTACTCCAAGAGCGTGTCCTTGTGCAGTGGGGGATCAGCCCCGTCTCCCCAAGTTTTACCTCGCCTTTAATTTCTATATATGTGTTCGGATATTATCTCTATTGTTGGTGTTTTTACTTCTTCTCTCCCTATCTTTGTAGATATGGACTTCAACAAATATGAATCTCTCATGGGGGAAGCCAGGAAGCAAAGGGTGAGTAAGAGTAGGAAGAAAAGAAGGGAGATCAAGGGGGAATCCTCCTAAAGGGATTTACTTGTTGTAGGTGATTCTGGTGCCCTTGCTGATGAGATCAATGTTGCTCCTCCTTTGATCCCCCAGACTCATAATGAAGCTATTTTTCACGAGCCAACCCATTCTGCCTCTACTCTACGTCGGGCGGTACACATTGAAGATTTTGTGCATGCTGAGTGCACTCTTCTTGATGCTCTTTCAGCAAAAATCCGCCACACCTCATACTAGGTATACTCTTCAGCTGGTTTATTTTTCTCCTTATACATTGTTTTCTTATATGTTCTGTCTTTTATACTCCTCCGCAACTGGCGAAGACGGCTTTAGCCCAAGAGGAGAAGGTTGTCAAGATGTACTAGTAGACCTTGGATGCCTGGGAGAAGTACGTTGTTGCTTAGAACAAACTTCGTGAGGCCGAGATCCATGGTTAGGCTCTGCAAGCTGAGGTTGAGCGCCTTCGTAGGGAGGAGTTACCTGCCAGAGAAGCTACTGCTGCTGCTACTGCCTCCCGAACCGCAGTAAAGGAGTACAAGGACTCCACCCATTTTGTCATTGATACCTCTAAGGATTATCAGGTGGGGGTTCAGGAGGTGCCGGGATCAGGTCAAAACCAAACACCCTGACCTTCCACTGGACGGTGTGATCTCACACAGGTATGGCAACGAGAGTCCTGAATCCGTAGAAGATCTGGACGAGGATGAGGAAGGGAAGGAGGAGGAAGCTGGCGAGGGGAGTAAAGCAAACTAGTTTAGGAAGGGGAGGAGGAGGAAGCTGGAGAGGGGAGTAAAGCAAACTAGTTCGCAGGAACTTTACTTGTAATATATATTCTCAAACTTTATTGGCGTAGTACAATTATTGTAATGGGTACCTTATTACTGCACTGTAAGAAGCATTTTCAAGAATAGTATTTTTTTTAACATATTCGAGTTCCATGTGTTATTAATCTTTTCCCCCCCTACATCCTCCAACTTGTATGCCCCCAACTTTATCTCGGTTGTGACTCTGTATGGACCCTCCCAGTTTTGCTTCAACTTGAGCGACCCCGACTCTGTTGGGTTGTTCCATGTCTTCCTTAGAATTAAGTCTCCAGGTTGGAAATTCCGTACTCTGACGTAATTGTTGTAGTACTTTGCTACCTTCTGTTGGTATGCTGCAAATTTTAGACTCGTCTGATCCTGTCTTTCTTTCAGCGGATCTATTTCTGATCTGAGCTCTTCGTTGTTGGTGTGCTCGTTAAATTATTGCCTTTGCCAGGAGGGTATCCCTACCTTTTGCTGGGACGACTGCTTCTGCGCCAAAGACAAGCATAAACAGGTTTCCCCTATTGCCGCTCTCTTGGTGGTGTGGTATGCCCATATGAGGGAAGAGAGTTCCTCTACCCATCTACCTTGCATAGATTTGAGTCGCGTCCTCAATCCGTGCAGTATCGTCTGGTTCATCTTCTCTACCTATCCATTGCTCTAGGGGTGCGCCACTGACGCGAAGACGAGCTTAATAGATAGGTCTGAACAGAACTTTTTGAAGCGCTCGTTGTTGAGCTGACTCCCATGGTCTGTAACTATTGCCCAAGGGATTCCAAAACAACAAACCACTGATGTCCACATGAAGTGCGTAATGTTCTGCTCGGTTATGGTGGCTAAGGGTTCGACCTCTACCCACTTAATGAAATAATCGATTGCTACCAACAAAAACTTTCTTTGACCAGTCGCCTGCGGTAAAAGTCCCAAGATGTCTATTCCCCACTGGGCGAAGGGGCAGTGACTAGTTAGAGGGGAGAGTAGATTAGAGGGTACGTGTGGTACTACTGCGCATATTTGACACTTGTCACATTGTCACATCGTTTGACGAGTTTGATCGCGTCTTTCTTCATCGTGGGCTAGTAAAATCCCTGCTGCATGGCCTTGTGGGCTAGGGCCCTACTGGCAAGGTGGTTTTTGCACACTCCTCCGTGGATTTCCCTTAGTACGAATTTCCCTTCCTTATTGTTTAGACAACGAAGGTAGGGTAGTGTTAGGGATCGTCTGTACAGCTCCCGGCCTAACAGCGTATATCTTGCTACTCTTCTTCTCACTTTCAGAGATTCCTTGTTGTCCTCTAGTAGGGATCCGTCCTGAAGGTATAGGAATAGAGGCGCCCTTTAATCGTCCTTACTGATTTTGGATTCTAGTGAGTTAATTCTATCCTCCTCATATTAAGGTTTCCCTATCCGCTCTAGATAAATAGCGTCCTTCCATTCCGAACCGATTGCTGAGGCCAATTTCGCTAGTACATCGGCCTTTTTGTTCTCTACCCTTGGTACGTGTTCTATATCAAACTAAACGAACCCTTTCGCGTATTCTTGGGACTTAGCAAGATACTTCTTCATTCTTTGATCTTTAGTCTCAAATTCTCCTTTTAGATGCTCAACCACTAGCTGGAAATCACTCAATACCTTGATCTGTGCCACCCCTAATGCTTCTGCCAAGCGTAGACCTGCTAACAAAGCTTCATACTCGTATCGTTGTTGGTTGTCCTGAATTCTAGTTTTAGTGCGAAAAGAGTTTCACTATCGTCCGAGGCTGAAAGGATGAATCTAGCTCCCCCTCCAGCAACGTTAGACGACCCATAAACATGTAATGTCCATACATCTGACTTAGTGGATGACTCGGGGAGCCTTTCTGCTAGGAAATCAGCAAGCACCTAGGCCTTGACAGTGGGCCTTGGTTGATATTGTATATCGAACTCACTTAATTCGATTGACCACTTCGTCATCCTTCCCAAAATCTCCGGCCGTTGCAGAATTTGTCTCATTGGTAGATTTGTTAACACAATTACCCTGTGGGCTTGAAAGTAGGGCCTCAATTTTCTGCACAGATGATGGAGAAGGCGGCTTTTTCCGCCGTGCAATAGTTCCTTTCGGCTCCACTCAGCACCTTACTAGTGTAGTGTATGGGCTGATGCTTCCTACCTTCTTCCCGAACCAGGACTGAGCTGATGGCATTTTTCGTGGATGCTATATATAGGTAGAGGTCTTCCTTATTCTTTGCCTTCGTCAAAAGGGGAGGGGAACCGAGGTATTGCCTGAGCTGTTTGAAGGCTTTGGCCTACTCCTCCCCCAATTCTAATCCTCCCTTCTTCCGTAGTGCTTTGAAGAAAAGTGAGCCATTGTCCCCTAAGCAGGAGACAAACTTGCTGAGGGGGGCTATCCTCCCTGTCAAAACTAGATCTCCTTTTTTGTCCATGGAGCCTCCATTTCCAGCAGCGCTCTTATTTTGTCCGGATTTGCTTCTATGCCTCTATGGGTCACCATAAAGCCCAGGAACTTTCCTGCAGAGACACCGAACACACACTTCAATGGGTTCAGTTTCATGTGGTACAAGCGAAGGAGTTCGAACATTTCCCTTGAGTCTTTACAATGTTACCCTGCTTTAGAGCTTTTACCAGCATATCGTCCATGTACGCCTCCATTGTTTTTCTAAGCTAATCTTTAAAAATTCTATTCACCAACCTCTAATATGTGGCTCCTACATTTTTTAGCCCGAAGGGCATTACCCAATAATAATATAGGCCCCTTTGGGTGATGAAAGATGTTTTTTCTTCGTCTACTCGACTCATAGGGATTTGGTTGTATCCCGAGTAGGCTTCCATGAAGTTGAGGAGCTCGTGCCCCGAGGTCGAGTCCACTAGTTGGTCGATTTGGGGAAGAGGGAAGCTGTCCTTTGGGCATGCCTTATTCAGGTCAGTGAAGTCTATGCAAGTGTGCCATTTTCTGTTCGACTTCCTTATTAGAACCATGTTGCTCAGCCCCTCCGAAGAGTCTACCTCCCTGATGAAGTTGGCTTGTACCAGCTTCATCACTTCCTCATCGATTATTTTGGTCCGCTCCATTGTGAAGCTCCTTTTTTTTCTATTTCACAGGTCGGTGGTTGGGGTCAACCTACAGCCTATACTCTATGATTGCAGCGTCGATGCCAGGCATGTTTGCGGCCGACCAAGTGAACAAATCAGCGAATTCATCCAACAGCTCACTCAGCTCTGCTTTCAAGGTGTCGGGCAGGTGATTTTCAATCTGTATACTTCTCTCCTTGTGGCCCTTCAGGGGTATGTGCATAATGTCTTCATCCACTATATTGATCTGGGGATACTCTCCCCTTATTTCTAGATCTTCTACCGTTAGAGTTTCTCTAGCCTCCATCTTTCCTTTCAGGGCCATTACATAGTAGTTCTAAGCAGCGGCTTGATCTCCCTTGGCAAACCCTATCCCGTGCAGTGTAGGGTATTTGATTTTGAGGTGGTATGTTGACGTTTTCAGCCCGAACTGCGTCAAGGAAAGGGCGGCCCATAATAGCATTGTACACCAAAGGTCGGTCGACCACGAGGAACTCTGTCAGCATCGTAACTTGCTATGGGGTCGTCCCTATTGTCACCGGTAGTGTGATTGTACCTAAGGGGTGAACAATGTCTCCACTGAATCCGACTAGGGGGTTCGAAACCGGCTTGAGTCGTTCCTTGCCGATCTTCATTCCTACTAGGACTGACCAGAACATGATGTTAGCTGAGCTCCCATTGTCTATCAATACGTGTCTGACCATGTAATTTGCCACAAGTAGGGAGAGCACCAGTATGTCATCATGTGGCAGTTGCACCCTTTCTTCATCTCCGCTATCAAAGGTTATGACGTCGTCTTTTTTGTTTCGTTTGCTACTATTTTTCCTTTTCCGTTTTATACTACTTCCTCTCGTATCCATCATCTACTCCAGGTTGATGTATTTCTGTGCTCGGACCATCAGCTCCCCCATATCCACCAGCGGTTTTTTCCCTAGGGAGTATAAGAAGCTTTCGGGCTGGACAGCCGTTGTCAAGGTTGCCAAAGCCACCCCCATGTTTAAGTTGTGGATTTCTAGGGTTGCCATGTTGAAGCAATGCATGAAGTTCTTTAGAGTCTCCTGCTCTCCTTCCACCATGCTCATGAGATGGCCTGTTGTTTTAGCAATTCTCTGGCTACTAAGGAAGTGGCTGGTGAACAGTTGTACCATCTCTGAGAAGGAACCGATGGATCCGGGTCACAAAGTTCGGTACCAATCTCTAGCAGTACCCTTAAGGGTAGTTACGAAAGCTCAACACATGATGGCGTCCGGAACCCCTTGCAACTGCATCAACATCTTAAAGTTATCTAGATGATCAATTGAGTAAGACAAACCTTTGTACCTTTCAAAGGTGGGCATCTTGAATCTACTTAGCAGTGGATCCTCCATGGTCTCCTTATTGAATGGTGGCTCTGAGGACCTCCGGGACGCTTCCCCATAGTAGGGTTTGGTTCTGCCCTCTTTCATCATTTTTTCTATATAATCTATCTTCTTGATCCTTTCTTCGAGTTTTGTGGATCTTTGGTGGTAGACATCCACGCTATTTGCGTCTTCTACCTTCTTGTTGAAGTAGGTTTTTTCCTCGTTCTCCACTAGTTTGTTAGCTTTCTTGTCTGGACTAGGGTTCTTTTGCTGTTAGTGGAGGACGTGCCCTTCTTAACTCTTTTGCTATAAGAGTTGGTTGAGCATATCCTTTATTTCCTTTTGGAAAGCGAGGAACTCCTCCCTACTGACACCCGATGATTTTGCAGGCGTGGAGTGGATGGATTGCGATGATTCTTTCGTAACAGGGATGGAGGTAGAACTGTGTGAGGTCGACATTGCTTGAATGTCGAAAGCCGAGAGCAAGATATGATCACCTCTTAAAAGCAGGTTCTCACAGACGGCACCAACTGTTGCGGGGTAAAATTTGCAAGGATGCTCATTCAACTTCCGCTAACCTAAAAGGGGAATAAAAGAAAGGCTTGGAGGACCCGGGGTGTACTCCAGGGAATCACTTCGATGCCTAAGTAAGATGAATGCTTTTAGAGAGGTTGAATGCAATAGTAGAATAGTGTTGAATGACTTACCTTGGCCTCTTCTCTAGATCCTTTTTTATAGGGGCTCGAGTTGATCGTAGGTTGGTTCGTCTTTATTGTGCGGGGGCGTGAATCGCTCCCCAATCATAAAGTGCTTGCGCCTATCACTCGGCTATTTAAGCCGCTGGTGTGGATCTCTCCTCCTCTTTATTGGGTTGGAGCTGATCACTCGTCAAAATGTCTGACCCGGAGAAGGTGCGAGACAGGTGTTGACCTGCTCTCATTGGCTAGATTATTTTGGGCGTATCAGAATTAGAATCTAATATAATAATAATATTGATATACAAGAAATGCTAACTAATGATGTTTATTTTGAAAGACATTTTAAAAATATAGAAGAAGAAAAAATAAATATTGATGATAATATTTATGATCTAAAATATTGAAAAAATATAAATACCAAATTACGTAATTTATTAGTTGAAAAAGGTCCTATTAGGGATAATGATTTAATTTCTCCAAAAGATGAAAATTCAAGACATTTTTAAAATATATATTATATTCAAAAATTATCAAATGGAGAGAAACGTGATAGGAAATGGCTTATATATATTCTAAAGATTTAGATAGAACATTTTTTTTTTTTTTGTAGGTTATTTGGCCAAAAATTAAATAACTAACAACTAGCTAATGAAGGGTGTAAAAATCGAAAAAATCTTGGTACTAAGCTTAAAAGTCACGAAATTAGTGAAGAACATTTTTTCAATATGAGTAAATGGCTGATTTAGAGTTAAGATTATTAAAAAAAATACAACAATTGATAAAAATAGGGAAGAACAAATTAACAAAGAAAAAGAACATTGGAAAAAAGTATTATTGAGAATTATTTCTATTGTGAAAACTCTAGCTAAAAATAATTTGACATTTCGTGGGAAAAATGAATGAATTTATCGAGAGAATAATGAGATTTTTTTAAGTTTCATTGAAATGATGTTAGAATTGGTGTATTCCCAAGAAGGGGGATGAATTGAAATTTTAAAACTTTTGCCTAGATTAAACCAGATATTAGTAATCCACAACCAAGTGCCTTTCTAAGCATATACTAATTGCGCAGATAAAAGTAATATGCGAAAATTAAATCATGCATAACATTCACAATATATCGAATATAACATACATGTGTAGAAATATAAAATGTTGGAAATTAACAGTAGACACACGATATGTTATCGGGGTTCGGCCAATATTACATACGTCCCCGCCTCAGCTCAAAAGCCCAAGGATTCCACTAATGCTCGTTTACCGGGTTGAGCAACACCATTTACAACCAGGTCAAATTACCAAGGTTGACCTCAACCTTTACAACCGATCCTTACGGGCAAGATCAACGCCCCCCTCAAACCATGCCTGAAATACAATAGATGATCAATACAATTTTGTATACAATTTCAATTGTTTCTCAACTAAGCAAATATGTACCAATACGCACAAACAATAATTGATGCACTCACAAATAATAGTATTTATGCTCAAGTGAGATATTGAAATTTTAATTCAAGATAATTTATATTCAACGAGTGAATATTCAAGGTTGCATCAAAACCCTAATCAAGTATCACATAAATATTTTATAAAATATAATCATAACAGATACATAGGGTTTAAGCTTGCAAAAGATTTATCAAAATAAAGTATGCAAGTTTTCAAGTCTTCCAAGTTGAATGCAAAGACTAGGAAGTTAAAAATAAGTTATTCTCAGTCAAATATTTATATAAGAAATATTATGGGAATAAACAATCAAGCAAAACTCTCAAAAAGGTTTTTCAAATATGTATGAATATGAGAGAGTAATGCCAAGGAAATGATTTGAAATATGCTTACAATAAAATAATCAAATCTTCATACACCTTACAATTGATTTGTAAGTGAGGAACTAGAAAAACAAACTCTCTATTACAAATTGATATTTGCTAATAAGTATGTAAAAGAGTATGAAAAATATGCTTGGAATATTGAGTATATAGCAAAAGAGGAATAAAAGATTTGGGAGAATTTTTCTTAATTACTTTTGCTAATCTAGTTGCTAATCAAGGCAAATGAGGGGGTATATATAGATATCCCTCAAATTTTGACCGTTGGGGACCTATTGGGAATTTTCATAAAGTTTAATTAAAAATTAACCTCAATTACCGCAGTGTAAAATGTGATAACTCGAGAGTTTTGGTTGACTGTATTTTAAGTTTGGTCGGCTATATTAATAAGTACGATCAACCGAGGCACTTTTGAACTACAGATATAGTTGACTGAATTAAGGCAAATTTTGAAAACGTTCGAGGTTCGGTCGACTACATTTGAAATTTAGTCTGCTATTCATATGTTTCGGTCAAATCAATCATAAATGAACTAGAAGTTCGGTCGGGTGAGCAGTTGAGTGTCAGACACGTGCCAGTTCTGTCAACTGTGGAAGACACGTTAAAAAATGTTTGGTCAATTGAACCTTGGTCAAACTGTTGACCATTGAATGGTTTGGTCGACTGAGCTGAATATAACTAGTTGGGTTCAGTCAATTGAGTGACTTTCAATTATTATTTTAGGTCCTGATTCTTATTAGAATTCACCCATGTTACTCATAGTATAACTTTAAAGTTGAAAAGGATTTTTAATGAAGTGTTTATGAAGACCTAAAGTCAATCTACGGTCATTAAGAGTTAATCCCAAAAATCTGATGTCCATCAACCGTTGATCCCTAAGGTTAATCTATGGTCTTGAACATTAAACCCTATCATGCATAAGATGCAGTTATTACAGATCATAAAAAAACTTACTACAATTACAATATAACTTGAAAGAAAAACAAAAGAACTTCATGTTTTGTTCCTTTGCAATATCATGGATTGCACCGAATAATGTGCTCGTTTAAGTGCTTCTTGACTTCCACTTCTCATCTGTCATCCGTGCTTAGAAAAGTAAATACACTTAGCACACAGATGAGATATTGTGGTTTGTCATAATCAAAATAGGAGACAAACTCAAAAATTCAACAATCTCCCTTTTTTGATGATGACAAGCACATGAGCAAAATTTGAGTTTACCTGACAAGGCTCCCCATAACAATATCCATTAAAAGAATGATATTCAATAAAGTTCACATGTAAGCATGAAACTTCAGAATTATTCAAGTTGTGCATTTAAGTATAGTTATCATCTTCCATTTTGAGTAACAAAAGTTTAGGGAGAAAGGACTAATTTTGCTTTCATAAAACATCTTCCCTTTTTGTCATTAGTAAAAGGGTTAAGTTAAGAAAAAATTGATTATTATAAAAGAAGTCTTAACTTAAAATAGCACTCCCCCTTTCTAAAATGATTTTCATTTTGTTTTTTTTTTAATGCTCCCCCCTTTTTAATATAGCATTTGGGCAAAGAAAAATATAACTGTTTTTGAAAAATATGGCAATTGAGTACACAAAACAGTATAATTGGTCATTTAAATTTAAAATGACATAACAAACCAGGTCAAATTAGAAAATATTCACAAATCATTGCAGTTTAAACAATACATAAGACCTGCAAATAGAGTGGAATTCAGATGCAGCATATGATAACAAAGAGTGGATTTGCGAATAAAAGTAGTTTAACAGGTTTGTATACATTTTCATGTGAAACCATCAAACCAGTCATGCAATTCAAAAACATATAAGTATATAATAATAATAATAATAATAATAATAATAATAATAATAATAATAATAATAATAATAATAATAATAATAATAATAATAAGGCAAGAGATAAAGAGTTTTAGTTTTGAAATTAGTTCTTGCCATAAAGTATTAAAATAAATTTCCATTTTTGATATTATCAATGAACTACTGAGGGTGATGCTTGCCAAAAAAAAATGTTAAAGATCATGTAAGCAAGCAAACGATATTTTGGTTTAGCATTTAAGCATAGTTTCATAAGATAACTAGAATAGGACAACCATAAAGATCTTAAGAATTTTAACACTCAAATACATGATCATATGGTGACACGAGTGACAATGGCTAACAATATATTTTACATTAAGATTTTGAATAAAATTTTCACATTTAAGCACAAGTCACAAATGATTCAAAATAGATATAAGCTAAAAAGTGTTGGTGAGCATAACAGGATAGGAATTTTAATTCTAGATGCTCCCCTTTTTGATTGGAAACCAAGCTTAGACGCAATAAACTACTTATACCAGTTAAAGACTAATTTCATTATGCATGGTAGTATAAGCCATCAATTTAAATCTTTAAAATCAGCTATACTGAATATTTATCAATTGCATTTGTCACTTGATCAGTATAGTTGTCCCTATAGACCATAGATGCATCAAAGAATGTATATTAAGGCATGTTATATAGTTCGTGACCCACAGACATTCCATATCAAATCATAACGTTTTAAGCACAAGATATACTGTTCGGGGATCCTAGAAGAGTCTCAATACACAAAAAGCGAGGTGATGCATATAAGTTTTTATGCTTTTTTCTAGGGATGAAGCTGAGATCCCTTAATCATTTGATGATTATGTGAGGATGAAATTTAATATTCAATTAGTTTTCACTCATCCTTTTAAAAAGATTTTAACATCTATTCTATCATAATCATCTTTGTACATGGTTTTATTTTGGAAAAATCCTAACGAAATTTCGGCAGCATGCCGTCTATATATAGGACATTTTCCCATAAAACCTGTACCTGATAACTGGTTGTTTTCAATAGATAAAAAAATTTAGGTATGCAACAACCTATAATCCACTACCAGCATCCAATTCACATCCACTGCATCTGCCATGCATGAGGCATTCTTGTAATGCCCAAAACCCAAAAACCTGGTCTGGTACGTTATACCTGATTAAATCGTGCTTCGTGGTGCCCCGAACCCGCTTTGTGGGACTCGGGTGCCATGTCATCCATTCAGTTACCTAATACCTTACATTCCATTTTCATTTATGCAGTTGAAAACATAGATATAATCCTCCAACAATATAATACTAGAATTTTCTACATCTATCTACATTCCAAAATAAATAATTCATCCACTAGTATCCATATATATACATATCTCCAAAAATATAATCTACAACTTCCAGTATTCACAACTCAGAAGACTTAAAACATAAAACATTAAACATAAAACTTATACATCCCAAAAGTATCATCAAAGTTTATACCATTTTTCTTTCTATATCCAAAAATCCTATAACAACCCCGAGCTCTCTAAGCTTGGTCATGTGGAGGTCCTAAAGAAAATGAATTTGTATTTGGGTGAGACACATTTCAGTAAGGGAAGAAACAATATATTAAATCAGCGTGTGGCTAATATAAGGTTTGTAAATAACATATAAAATCATCATTTGCATTTAATCATAATTCCGAAATCATTTCTATTCCTAATCAAACAAATGCAAAGTATTTTACCAACAAGATTTCCTAAGGATTTGGATGATTACCCACACATACAAGTAGCACCCTTCTGCTCTAATACTTTAGGCAACCCATAGTCACAATTGAAGCATATTAGGGCACTTACTTTACTCAGTAAGCCCTCAGGTGAAAAAGTAATCTCATACTCGCACAATTTATACAAAGGTTTACTAGCAAAGGCTTCCGAGAATCACGAAATTTACCTACACATACAAGTAATTTATCTCTGCCCTAATACGTTATGTAGCCTACTGCTACATCTGATACCTACTAGTGCACTCACCTTTCTTAGCAAGCCCTCGGATGAAGAGTTTGCCCCGCCCATATAAATACATATCATACTAGCATGAATATTGATACTACAATAATACATTACTCTGTTTATCATTTATTCTGTATTTCTCATCTATTCATGTTCTCAACTTTGACATTTCGTAGCATTTCTCTTTACATGGCTCTTTCCCATTTTACATTGATCATATTTCACATTTTATTTCAATTTCATTCACATTTCATTTCATTCTCATTTTCATTTCATTTCCCTTGCATTCGTACTACAACTCCTTTCAGCTATACATCAGTTAGTCCACATAGATATGCGCTAGCCTGGTACTAAAGCTCCTTTCAGTTATCATTAGTTAGTCTACAACTCATTTTAGCTGTTCATTATTTCCATGATTACATTAACAATCACATGCAGCATAATTCATAACACATTTTCATTCTCATTGCATTTCTTGTATAACCTGCATCGCATACATATAACATAATTTACACAGAATTTCCATTTTACTTATGCCACACAATTTAGCAGTAAAATTCATACATTTCTTGTAAAATAAGCCAACCTATGTTTAACATTCATATACTGAAACTATACCTTTAATTTTTTACATAATTATCCTAAAAAATCTTTCACTTTCATCAGTCCATTTTCACATATACATAACTAATAAAACAGCTCTAGGCTCAGAAATCATAATTTAAAATTGACATTTTAAAATCCATAAGAAAACATATACATATACACATAAAATTATCCATTTTTATCCGATTAATTTCATAAAAACCTAGTTTAATATATTTCCCCTTTACCTGGTTTCTTGAACTACGTCAATAGGGATACCGAAAAGATGCCTGCAATGCTCACCCGATCCCTGAATCACAAATCCTAGTTTCATTAAATCAACCCTAAATAAAATACTATTTTAACATTTTCTAGGCCCATGAATTCCCAATAAATAATTAAACTCTCAAATATAACCAATTTACTTATTTCCCCAAATCACTCTTTCGCTTTGGAGTGGTGTCTAAGATACCCAAATTAAAAATTTACTCTGACCAAAATGACGACGATCAAGATTAGGATCCCATGGTGGTGCCCGATCGTCGATTTAGCTGAAGATCTAAGGAGAAATTGAGTAAAAAGTGAGGGTTTACCTTTCCCTAGGAGTGGTGCCTACGCTGCTCTCACGACAAATCCGCTTCTGTAGAAATATTGGTGGCGAAGATAGGAACCTAATAGTATCTTTTGTTTCCTGATCGGCCAAATATCCACTGAGAAATTAAGGAGAGAGGGAGAAGAGACGAGGAGAGAGACAGAGAGTGAGAGAATGCTGGGGGGCCTCTTCCTGCAAAATTGAAAATGTGGATTTCAATTTACTTTATTATATATATATATATATATATATATAATATCTACTTTAACTTTCCAAATGTCATTCATGCATTTAATGCATTCGATTTATGTATACTTATATATCCATTTTATTATTAAAAAATTGAAACCTATAACAATTATATTAGCCATTTAACTTAATTCACAAAGATGAAACTCTAATGGTTTTGATTTGAAAGCTGAGAGCTATGCGTGAGAAGTATAGGTTAAATACTCTTAAGGATTAAGATTTCTGTTAAGTTCGAAGAGTATTCAATATGTGTGGACATGATCCAAGATATTTGCATGGAATAGAATATGTCCAACTGCTTAGGTAAAGAGCATTTATGAGTATATGAATTTTCTTAAACAATGCTCTTCAGAGAATGGAAAGTATCCTATAATTATAATCACAATTTAAAGTAAGGATACGAACCAAGGGATAGGTGACTCTTTACCGAATGTGTTCATGGTGTGGTAAAGATTTTCCATGAAGGAGAAGGTGAACCAACATTAGAGAGTTTTTATAATTTAAGCACATAGGGAGAATTTTATTTAAATGGATGAAAATTTGATTCCCTTAGTGGATGCCTCTAATTTGGTTGACAATATGTCTTTTAAATAAGCACTTGTAGAATAGGAATTTATGATCAATAGTGCTTATACCTAGAGCGATGACTAGATTTTGATTTAAGTTTTTCATATTCAAAAATGAGTTTAGGGTATAATGATATATGATATTGATGGACCCCTAAAACTCAAACTTGTACAATGGACAATAGTGGCTTAACTTAAGGTGTTATATTTAAGCATGAGTTAAGCATTTGAAATTAATTACCAAGCATGAGTGCCTTGTCCATTTGGAAGTGAATTTTATTCAATTTTTGTATTGGCTTGCTAATCTTATAATTCTTAGTATGACAATAGTGTATGGTGAATACATATACTAAGATTTGGAATTTTAAGCACGCACCACTTCCCGATCCAACAGTCATCACAACCCTTAAACCTAATCCTAAGATCTAAGGAAGTATAAAATAATTAGGTTATATATATTTGACTCAGGTCTTCCTCAGGTCCTAAGGGGTTTGCCTTCAAAATCACCCACATCATTTCTTTGTCTATACCTCTGACATTTCTAAGTCAAATACGCCCTTTCATTTTATAAGATAAACGAAATATATATGCATGTGACAGATTATGCTTACTTATTTATTTTTATTTGACGACGTATGACTGTGGGACTTATAATATGAACCCTTTTTGAAAAATTTAATTCGTTTGGCTCTTAAGGGTTTATTATGATTATTTTTTTCATATTCTACTTTAGGTGAGACTCTAGAATAATCATTTACGTCTTTCCTTAAGCAGATAATTTTCATTATCTTTTCATTCTTTTTCTTTTCTAAGGTGGTATGATAAGCTTTCAATTCTTTTAATTCTTTTGCCACCTTCTTATTTTCGCGTTTCAAGATTATTTTCTACTTAGACATCCTAACTAGAACCTTATGCATTTTCAATTAAGTATTTTCTAGTTTTTTAGGAGAGGACATGCTTTCATTATAAATCTCATTGCATGATTCAATACAAGATTTAATACAATAGTTTTCACATGAATTATTGCATGCAACATCAGCAGTATTATCACAAAGTTCGACAAATCAACACATGATATTTTGCAACAATCAACACAAGAATCATCAGCTACATCATAAACTGAAATAGGAGGTGAATCATATATCTCTTCATTGATTAGCATTATTAATGCATGATTTACCTCCTCTAGACCATTTGAGCTTAAATCCTTCAGAGTGATGGTTTTCTCTTCTTTTGCTTCTCCATATTTCCTATCGAGCTCCTCCCAAATATCCTTTGCATTAGAACATGCCATGATCTCAAGTAGAATATTAGAATTTAAAGTGCAATACAGTAAATCCATAACATGTGAATTTTCATGCATCAAAGTAAAATCATTTTTGTTTACAAACATATATATATATATATATATATATATATATTCTTTTATCAATCACGTGCGAAACCCTCCAGTCCATAGATTTTATAAAAATGCTCATTCGAATTTTTCAGTGGGTGTAGTTAACACCAAAAAATAATGGAGGACTAGTAGGTGATTGTCCCTCGCCAAATGGGGATACACCGATGTGAGTCATTGCGATCTTTTGCAAAAACGTTTAAGTCTATGCAACGAGGCTCTGATACCAATTGTTAGAATTAGTGTATTCTCAAAAGGGGTGGGGTGAATTAGACTTTTAATACTTTTACCTAGGTTAAACCAGATATTAGTAATCCACAGCCTAGAGTCTTTCTAAGCATATATCAATTGCGCACATAAAAGTAATATGCGAAAATTAAATCATGCGCAACATTCACAATATATTGAATATAACATACATGTGCAAAAATAGAAAGTACAGGAAATTAACAATAAACACACAATATGTTATCAGGGTTCGGTCAATATTGCCTACGTCCCCACCTCAGCTCGCAAGCTGCTTGAGGATTCCACTAATGCTCGCTTACCGGGTGGAGCGACACAATTTACAATACCAAGTCAAATTACTAAGGCTAATCTCAACCTTTACTACTGATCCTTATGGGATAGATCAACACCCCCTTGGGCCACACCTGGAATACAATAGATAATCAATATAATTTTTTGTACAGTTTCAATTGCTTCTCAACTAAGCAAATATGTACTAATTCGCACAAATAATAATTGATGCACTCACAAATAATTGTATTTATGCTCAAGTAAGATCTTGAAAATTTAATTCAAAATAATATATATTCAACAAGTGAATATTCAAGGTTATCTCAAAACCCTAATCAAGTATCACACAAATATTTTATCAAATATAATCACAACAGATACTTAGGGTTTAAGCTTGCAAAAGATTTATCAAATAAAGTATGCAAGCTCTCAAGTCTTAGAATTTGAATGCAAAAAATAAGAAGTTAAAAACAAGTCATTCCTAGTCAAATATTTATATACGAAATATTATAAGAATAAACAATCAAGCAAAACTCTCAAAAAGGTTTTTCAATATGTATGAATATGAGAGAGTAATGCCAATGAAATGATTTGAAATATGCACACAATAAAATAATCAAATCTTCCAACATCTTGCAATTGATTTGCAAGTGAGGAGAACTAGAAAAACAAACTCTCTATTTCAAAATGATATTTTCTAATAAGTATGTAAGAGAGTATGAAAAATATGCTTGGAATATTGAGTATATAGCAAAAGAGGTATAAAAGATTTGGGAGAATTTTTCTCAATTACTTTGACTAATGTAGTTGCCAATCAAGGCAAATGAGGGGGTATATATAGATATCCCTCAATTTTGACTGTTGGGGGACCTATTGGGAATTTTGAGAAAGTTTAATTAAAAATTAACCTCGATTATAGCAGTTAAAAATGGACAACCTGAGAGTTTTGTTCGACTTTATTTTAAGTTCGGTCGGCTATATTGATAAGTACGGTCGATCGAGACACTTTTGAACTACAGATATAGTCAACTGAATTAAGGCGATTTTGAAAACATTCGAGGTTCGGTCGACTATATTTGAAATTCAGTCTGTTATTCATATGATTTGATCGATTCAATCATAAATGAACTAGAAGTTCGGTCGGCTGAACAGTTGGGTGTTAGACACGTGCCAGTTCGGTCGACTGTGGAAGATACATTCAAAAGTGTTCAGTCGACTGAACCTTGGTCAAACTTTTGACCACTGAATGGTTCGGTCGCCTGAGCTGAATACAACAAGTTGGGTTTAGTTGACTGAGTGAGTTTCAATTATTATTTTAGGTCTTGATTCTTATTAGAATTCACCCCTGTTACTCATAGTATAACTTTTAAGTTAAAAGAGATTTTTTATGAAGTGTTTAAAGTCAATTTATGGTCATTAAGAGTTAACCCCAAAAATCTGACGTCAGTTAACCGGTGATCCCTAAGGTCAATCTATGGTCTTGAGTGTGACACTCGATCTTTCATACCAATTATTTTTTATTTATATAAACCATACATATAATAACATATCGGCCACGTGAACCATTGATACCATAATACATAACCCGACCCGCAAGTGGGGTACATGGTATACAATCATATCCATTCACAACCCTAACAGCGAAAGTCATTTCAAACATATAACATACATACCACAGCGAATACACATACCAGAGTACTACCATCCATATATACAAAATACACAGAAACTCTAGGGGAATCAAACCTCCCTAGCTCAAAATACTCACCCCGACTACTCAAGATATTTGCTCCCCACTATCTCGGAGCTCATTCACCGGGTCTATCTCGGTTCCCTGTAATATTTAAATGGTTGGGTAAGATACATTTCAATAAGACGGAATAAATTATCTATAGTGTGTGGCAATATGAGATTCATTATATCATAACATATAAGCATACTAGTGTTACTATTTTCTGAGAAAAAATACCATTCCACATTTACTATCAGATATGTAAAATAAGCTTTCAAAATGCTTTTATTTCCATTTCCAAAATCATTCAGTATAACCCAAATTTACCTACGAAGTTCTTGAGAATAAGGAAGCTTACCCGCTCATACAAGCAACTACCCTTTGCTCTGATATCATTTGTAGCCTAGCCCGATTAATTCGGGTTCAGCTACAGCTGATACTTATCAGAGCACTCACATTACTTAGTATGCCCTCAGATGGTGTGTTTTATTTCTCTTTAATTATTTATTAACTCACGCTATTCATTCCCCATATCATTCTTGTTCCCATTTTCATGTTCATTTCCATTCTCATTTCATTTTCATTTTCCATTTTCATTTTTATTTTCCATTCCCTATCCCTTTCCATTTCCATATCCAACTTATGAGTGTCACCATATTGAAGTATTCGTATTTGCACTCATGGCTGTCCTGAGGATCTCGCTCCAGGTCATGCTTTCCCCTATGAATAGTGTTGTGTAGCCCGAAGGCTAGACCTAACCAATGCTGGCCGACCCGGTTAGGTCAAATATCATCACATATCTCATGTCTATAGTACGATTGGCTGGCCAAAGACTTGATCTAGACTCATGGGACATAGCAACTCTACTATACGGCTCAGCCTACTGTCATGCCACATGCTCCACGAGCTCATGTGGTTGCACTGCTCCACTAGCAAAGGTACCGTGCTCTCAATATCATAACCCATCATTAGGGTTTCCATATTCATCCATTAGGGTTTTCACTGCCACATACCAACAATCATTATGTGGTACTAACATTTCATCCATCACATGTTTGTATTCCTCATGCAGAATTCCACATTTCATTTCTCACAATTTAGTATTCATATAGCAGAATTAACGGTGCAATATTCACCTTTCCCATATTTACATTTCCCATAATCATATTTCACATTTTCAAATTGCATAATTAACATTACAATATTTTCATTTCCCATATTCACATTTCTTATCATCATGTTTCACATGTTTACATTCCTCATATTCATATTACAAAATTTTGTATTGCAATATACACACTTCAAAATTAGTATTTTCAACACATTTTATCATTTCAATGATTCTTCCTCAGTTAATGATTCATTTCACCACATTCTATTATATAAATATCTCTTTTCACAAATATTCAGTATTTCTCAAAGTACATTCACATATTTCACATTTCTTCATTTTCTCAAAAAATACATTTCCTGCATATTTCTCTTTCATAATTTCCCCACAATTCAATTCCCATATCATAACACATTTCAATATCACATATTTCACAGGGTAATTCATTTAACCCAATTTAAACATTTCCCAACATAATTCATATGCCACACAAATTTCATCTGATATTTATATCATAAATAAATTTCAGGTAAAATATTGTGTACCATTTTCACATATTTCTCAACCTATAATTTACGTAAAAATACTGCTACAATTTATTCCCCTTATCTGACTTACTGAGTTGCTCACAATTTTATCCAAACCTACGTCCACAGTGTTCCTAACTCAACACCCCTGAAATTTACATTTTTCCCACAAAACACTAGTATACACCCATTTAACCAAGAATCTTAGTTAAGAAAAAGCTAGTAATTCTGAAAATACCAAAATAACCTACTCACCCTGATTTTGGATGGTGCCCAAGTGCTCCAAATCAAAATTTTAATCTAGCAGTATCGTAGAGAATCTTCCCAGGAGTAACGTGGCGGCTTTCGATCATCAAACCGGCGAGAATTGAAACTAGAATTGAAAAGAGAAGGTGAGGGAGAGAAATTTTTAGAGAAAGAGGGAGTCTGCTTGTGTTTTGTTCGCCGAAAATGTGATTTATGCATATTTATAAAGAGTTGTCCACGTGGCCTCGTCGACGAGCCACAACCCCTTGTTGACGAGTCCAATAAGGGAGTTCGTCGACAAACTCATACCCTTCATTGATGAACTTCAGACCCTGAAATCACCCTCTCAGTATCTCTTCATCAACGAGACGCATATCCTCATCGACGTGCTTAAGAAGGATACTCGTTGACGAATATTCTACACTCGTCGACGAGACCCCGTTGAGCTCCCCTTGGGAAATCTTTTTTTTCTGTTTTCCTTTATTATTTAATTGATATAATTCTTCAGGTCTCTACATTGAGCATTAAACGCTATCATGCATGAGATGCAATTATTACAGACCATAAAAAAACTTATTACAATTACAATATAACTTGAAAGAAAAACAAAAGAACTTCATGCTCTGCACTTTTGCAATATCACAGATTGCGCCGAATAATGTGCTCATTTAAGTGCTTCTCGGCTTCCACTTCTCATTTGTTATCCATGTTTAGAAAAGTAAATTTGTTCATATACTTAGCACACATATGAGATATTGTGGTTTGTCGTAATCAAAACAGGAGACAAAAAAGTCAACAAATGATAACATAATTTGATCCAATAATGAAAGAACATATTCGACGTTTTCAACATGGTGAAATTCATAATCATTATCTTGGTCATAATATGCAAAATGAATTTATAAATTTGTCAACTCTTAATATTAAAAAGAAAATTATGAAGCAAATCAATGAAGCAAAATATTATTCAATCATACTCGATTGCACTCCGGATGTAATTCATCAAGAACAAATGACTTTAATGATATGATATTTGAATCTTTCTACCAGTCCAATTAAAATAGAAGAACATTTTATAGAATTTCTAAAAGTAGATGATACATCAAAAGAAGGACTTTTTAATAAATTAATAAATGTCATATAAAAAGATGAACTTGGTATTGAGAATATAAGAGGGCAAGGACATGATAATGGATATACTATGAAAGGAAAACAACAAGGTGTACAAAAGAGACTATTAGATATAAATCCTAGAGCATTTTACATTCCGAATGGTTGTCATAGTCTTAATCTAGTACTTTGTGATAAGGTTAATTGTTGTTTTAAAGCTATAACTTTTTTTAAAGAAGTACAACGAATATATACATTATTTTATTTTTCTACGAAATAATGGAAAATTTTAACCGAATATGTACCAAATTTAACTATAAAATCATTATCACAAACACATTAGGAAAGTTGAATAGAGAGTGTTAAAGCAATAAGGTTTCAAACTTCTCAAATTAGAGATGTCTTACTTCAATTAGAAAAAACTAGCGATGATCAAAAAACAAAGAGTGAATCTTATTGTATAGCAACTTATGAGATGGAAAATTTTGAATTCTTACTAGTAATGATTATTTGGTATGACATACTATTTGCTGTTAATTGTGTTAGTAAAAATTTACAATCAAAAGATATGCGTATTGATGTCGCCATTAATCAATTAAAAGGTCTTATTGTTTTTCTAAAAAATTATAGGGATAATGGATTTATATCTTCTATGATTTCTTGAAAAGAGATTGCACTTGAAATGAATATTGAACCTGTATTTCCTAAAAAACGTGTAATTAGTAGAAAAAAACAATTTAATAAGAATGCTAATGATGATACAACACACTCAACTGAAGAATCTTTTAGTATTATTTTTTTCTTATACATAATAGATCAAACTATTATTTCACTTGAGAGTATTTTTGAACAATTTCAAACAGATGAGAATATTTTTGGTTTTTTATATGGTTTAAACATATTAAAATCATTAGAATAGAATAATTTGAAACAAAAATGTTTGACACTTGAGAATATTTTAAAATTTGGAACACATTTAGATATTAATGGTTTTGATTTATTTTCAAAATTGAGAATTTTGAAAGAAAGTTTGGAAGAAACGAGTATACCAATTGAAACATTGAACTTTATAAAAAAGATAGATTATTTTCCAAATGCATTTATTGCTTATTGAATTAATGATAGTAGCTTATATAGAAAGAAGTTTTTCAAAACTTAAAAAATTATTTGCAATCAACTATTTCACAAGAAAGATTAAATAGATTGACTATGTTATCAATAGAAAAAGAAATACTTGAAAATCTTGAATATAAAACTTTAATTTGTGATTTTACATCTCAAAAAGTTAGAAAAATTAATTTTAAATAAATATAAAAATAAAACAAAATATTAAGGGCTCCTAATTAAATAATTTGCTTAGGACCCCATATTGTGAAGAGCTGATCCTCAGGATAATTTATAATTAATTAAGTACTATTCGTAAAACAAATGTGTAGGAGGTGCTAATACATTCCCTTCGCATAACTGAACTTACGATCTTAACTCTAATAAATGCAGACCAAAATTATTGGTTCCTTGACCTAGGTTTAGTCTAGATACTAATCAATGAATAGTAATTAGGTGAACTAACCTTATCTAAGAAAATAATAGGTTAGTGGTGACTCCATCGAACTTATATTATTATTATCCCTCGTCATTATGGACCCTTATTCGAAATGTTGCGACAAAGTTATTCATATTTTTATTTAAGAAACTCATATATTTAGATTTTTATAAAATAAAAAGTAATAACAAATATTTATTAATTTTTATTTATAAAATTATGTAAATATTTAAATTTCATATGTCTCATAATTCTAATTAAAATATTTCATATTATAATTTATATATTAAAAAAAATTCATGTCTTAATATTTAAATTACTTATGCATAGGACATATTTACTAAGTAGTCGTTTGGTAACCCTATCAAAAACTACAAAAACAAAAATTAAAAACCAGAAATGTACATTAAAAAAAAAAAAAAAACCACAACCTAGTTAGTTAATACTTATAAAACTAAAATAAATTCTAAACTTAATTAAAAAATACTCAATTTTGTCATTAAATCAAATAATATAATAAAAATATGATTAAAATAATAAAATTAAAAAATAATGCACATTAAAAGAATATGATAATAATAAAAAATTATTATAATTGTTTTACTTAATTGTTATGTTTTCAAATTTTATTGGACATGACAATTGAAAAATAGTAAAAATATTTTGTAGTAGACTTTATTATTTTTTGAATTTTTTTTATATTTTTATTTCAATTATACTTAAATTCATATGAGCATTTTGTTAAATTTATTTTAAAAACGTATAAAATGAATGGTGTAATCCAATAGAATTATTTTTGGATATTAAAATTTATAACAACAAACAACCAAAATAACTGAAAAATATAAAATTTGGTTTTCAATTTTTTTGCAAATAATAAAAAACCGAAAATAGAAACAGAAAACTAGCGACATAAACAAAAGCATTTTTTAAACAACAATGATACTAAATAAATTCCAATTTTATCAAAATTTACATGAAATATTATAACTTTTCGATAGTCGCAATACACGCAAATATTTTCTCCTTATCGCATATCATATGAGAGAGACGACTAAAGAGGAAAAAATAGAGGCAAAACTCTGTAGTGCAAACATCGAGGGAGAGAATCTTTAAGGAGGAGCAATTTTAGTCGTGTGAGGTATTTATATCATTCTTCATTTGTTAATACAAGCATGGTAATGGTTGTTGAATTTAATTTTTTACCTTTTTTTTTTTTTCTAGGCTTTCTACTCTTCTTGTTATTCTTTTTTCAAGGAAATGTTTCTTTGTACTAAGCCCCAAGAAAGTTTTCATGAAAATTTATCTTAATTTGTGTATGGGAGCAAAGAGTTGGAGTCATTGTAAAACTCAATATTGTTAGGAATATACGAACAAATTCCCGAAACCTGTGAGAAACAAATAGAGAAAGAATATCGCCAAAGAAAAATTCAATCATACGCACAAGACAATATTTACGTGGTTCGGTAATTTTGCCTACGTCCACGGAGTTGCAGGGATTTCAATATTATCAGGAAGAAAGCACAGAAAGTGTGGCGATACAATTCTCTCGCTCTCGTTCTCTCTCGCGGATACAACCACCGAAAACCTAATCACCCGAAAGCAACCTTTTATATGTTGCGCCTAGGGTTCCGTTCCGAATGGGCTCCAAAAATTTTCCCGACTCAAGCCTTCGCTCCATGGACTAAGCCTTAGGATAGAAATCTCTAATTAAATAGAGGTCGGGTCGTCATCCAAATCAAAACATAACTAGGCTCCACAAAAGTCCAACAAATATATTATTAATATCACAAAATCTAGATGTTATCTTAAACTTGTCTCTTGTGGTCATAAAATAAACTTTCATACGATTTCATTGTCATATTTTAATAAGTTATTTGTACGACTTAAAAGCAACATTTTATGTCTACGTGATTTATTAAATAAAATAATTCATAAATTAATTACAAAACAATTGAATAATTATTAAGGGTACATAAAATCTAACTTCTTATTAATGTCCGTTTAGTTTCATATCGTTTCTGTGAGCAGTTTCAAGGCCAGTATAAAATCCTCTTAACTCTCTCTCCTTAATACTTAGATTTTGAGGATGAGTTCTCTAACATTTCTACTAACAATACTTCATATTAAATGGGAATATTTTTCTAAATTATATTGTATAATTATTTTGAAGGACTATGCATAAAACATTATGTTACATCTCATATGATGAATAGTTTAAGTTGCTTAGGTAAAAGTCTTAATTTTATGGATACAAAATAGGAAAATTATATCTTAATTTAAAAAAATTATAATTTGAACCGTATTTGGAGAGTTAACAGACTATTTAAAAAAAAAAAAAACATAATATAAAAAATTTCACATATATTATTTTTTTCCAAAATTAGTTTAATTAAATTTTATTAACTTATTTTAAAGTCAAATTTGACTTCTATATATTTAAAAAATTTAAAATTTAAAATCATATTAAATTTAAATAAAAAATAACTTTAAATTATATTAAAATTTACCTAAATCTATTCAAATCTAAAGCTAATGTCCCATATCACACACCATTACTAAAGTACATAAATCTAAGAAGGTGCGGGTTTGCTCCAAAAGAATCTGAAATTGAACTACCTAAAATGACGTCAAGTCGAATTCGGAAACTATACTATGGCAAATTCAACCGTTGGATTGTGAAAACACAGCCACCTACCTTCCGGAGAGAATCAGCGGCCAATCTCTAAGGAACGCCAACTCCTGCGCAGCACCGCAGCGAATCCAGTTTTTTGATTATTTTTTGTTCCTGCGAGCCGAATTGCCAGGCCTGGGGAGTGAAGTTGAAAGTAGAGGCGACGCCGTTGTTGCTGGAGGTTTAATTCAATTCAAGTGTCGATGTTGTTGTTCCTTCTTCATCTGCTTCTTTAGCTTCTTGATTGCGACTCGATCCCTCCACTTGCCAGGCAACGCCTTCCATTTTCGCATTCCTACGATCTGTAAGTATCGATCAACATCATGATGCTTCATTCAGGTTTTTCGCCCCCCTTTAGGGTTTTTGAGTTTTTTGTTTTTGGATTTCAGGTCTGGGTTTGATATTTTGGGGGTTTTCGGTCTCATTTGCTAGGGTTTGGGTAAAAGTTATGGATCTTTGCGTTTGTGGACTTGATTTGTGGAGCTGGTTTTTAGAAAATAGGATGTAAGAGCAAGTAGAGGTGAAATGGATTTATTTAATTATAACAACCATGAGGTGTAAAACAAGTGGGTGGACAAATTTTAGCCTAAAGAGCTCAAAAATAGAAACTTAAATTCTTGAATTTTAAGTAGAGATAAACCTCTTTTTTTTTTTTTTAAATGCTAACACGCAGGTATTTGAAAAACTGAAACCCTAGCTATGGCCACCGGTAATGCACCTAAACCCAATAACAGTCGGCATATGTACAATGCTCATAAGTATAAAACAAAATGTAAGCATCACACATAAAGGATAATATAGTTGGACAGAACAAAAGAGTTGGGTATCTAGAATTCTTGGAATAAAATCCAGATAGTTTAGAAAAGAAGATAAAATAAATGTATGTATGTGACTAAATCTCCATACAACTAGTTTTATTCTTGGAAAGCACTATTCCTGCTTGAAGGACCAATTGGGAAGTGTATTTCCAATGCTGAGCTGATGTTTGAGAGAAGATTCAATTGAACATATAAATTCATGTAAGCTGACATAAATATAAGCACAATCACAAAGAAAGTTCATTTTATGACCTAGGAAGGGCCAATTTATGATGAAATTATTTAAATTTCGTGTTATTAATAATATATGGGGTTTTTCAATGACTCCAACTCTCTACTCCCAGATATGAATTAAGATAAATTTTCATTTCTGGGGAACATTTGAAAACTCTCTTGGGGTAATGTACGGAAAAACATTTCATTGAAATAGAATAACAAAAAGAGCAGAAAACCCAAAAAAAGTACAGAATTAAATTTGACAACCATTACCAAGCTTGCCTTTTCAAATGAAAAATGATGGGAATACCTTGCACTACTAAGATTGCTTCTCGGAGTCTCTCTCTCCTTTGCCATATGTTGTTCGCACTTCAGAGTTCTGCCTCTGTTTTTCCCTCTTCAGTCCTCTCTCTCATATGATATGTGATAAGGAGGAAATATTCACTTGTACTACGGCTATCAGAAAGTTATGACATTTGGATTAGTGTAAATTTTGATAAAATTAGTAAATACATCCTATGCATAAGTAATCTAAATATAAAGCCATGAAATTTTTTTTAAAAATATATAAATTATCATATGGCATAAATATTTTAATTAGAATTATGAGATATATGAAATTTAAATATTTGCATAATTTTAAAATAAAAATTAAAATATATAATTTATTACTCTTTTGTTTTATAAAAATCTAAATATATGAGTTTTTAAAAAAAAAAATTAAATTTATATGATTTTTAAAGAAAAATTATTCTATATCCATACTTTATATAAAAGTATGAATAGTGTAAATCATTTGGTGGACAAAAATATCCTTGTCTTTTGAAATAAAGGTGAAAAAATCTTGAAGATATAATTATAGATTAATTTATTAACTAAAATGTCTAACCTCATGGATAAATAACAATATAATTTCCAAAGGAAAAATTTTAGAAATGAAAATGTAGACCTATAAGTACCCTCTGAATAATAAATTTTAATTTATTTAAAATATTTAAAATTAATTAATTGATCTTTAAGTAAAAAAATAATAAGATTTTAGGTAGCAAATTGCAATTTAAAAACTGTAATAAAGTTATTAATATTTTCTTAAATTTCTATCTATTACACCTCTACTTGCTCGTACATCCTATTTCCTAAAATTTTTATCTGTTACAAAGATCCATTTGTAGTATCTATTGCGCGTTTACGTTTTGTAAGTTCTAATCTGTTGCTTTTAATTTTCGCTAAACTAAGTGCATATTTGGGCTTCCAGTGATAAGAGTTACAGGATAGACAAATAACAGACAAGCATTTCTTTCCTTGCTTGTAGATTGTGTTGCAATGTGTAACTAGCAATGGAAGCCAGAGTCTGTATCCTTAGCCTAGGGTTTAGCCCGAAGAAATACCTCCTGAATCAGAGTAATGGTCAGTGGTAAGTTCCATTCCTGCATTGTACTTCTGAACATTTTATACCTCCCTAAGTAGTTAGAAAATGGGTTTCGTGCAATGATAATAATTTATTGTTGTTTTCTGACAATGATTGCCGTTACCTGTATTCCTATATTCTAAGATTTCAATCACAATGTTTGGGCAAGTTAGGACTTGCTCTACAATGGAGCAAGTGATCATGTATATTCTGAAACATATTACCCTCACTCTACTGTTGGAAAAATGGATTTAATAACATTGTAGCTAGAATATTAAGGGAAGGTGTAAATGGGTTGGTTTGGCTCTGCTCTTAAGGATTTTGACCATGAATTGAGATGCTCCAGTTCCATTTAGAACTGGAACCTACCTGAACCATCCTTGGAATAGAACCAACCAAAGTTTTAAGGTTTGTTTTGATTCAGTTCCTAGGAAAAGTTCCCTGGGTAAACCAGACCTAGCATATTGCAAAATTATAGCCCAGAAAATGACCCAACTACAAAAAAATTAATTTGAGATATGAGCCTTTTAGCGCTAAAATTGATTAGTTTATTGTAGAAAGTAAAAACTGTGGTGGAAAAACTCAAAACATTCTATTTTCTACTAAAAACAACAAAAGAGCTGCATGTTTCTTAATTTGACCAAATTTAATGTGCTTAATTCATTCACCTTGCTGGGTATCAGAGCATTCACCTGCATTGAGCAATACTTAAATCATTGTGAGTTTCAATTTCTTAGTTGAAAGATTACCAGTTCGCAAAATTGCAAATGATAAAAATTATCTTTTCAAGCCAATAAAAGAATGGCTAAAAAATGCAGTATTCCAATGAAATTTAACTGAAGATAACTGACCTGAATTCGAAGTTCCAAGTTCTGAGTTCTAAATTCCAAAGTCAGAGTTTAGATTGCATGCAGGGAAAAAAGAAAAAGGCACAACAAAGCATCCAACTTCAATTCTCAGGTTAAGATAACTTAGTGATATTACAATCTTGCCCTTTTAATTTGTTCCATTTAATTTTTGTAATTTATTATTTTTATTATCCTAATATAAATGCAAAACTCCTTTGGATTGGTCCTACATGAAAATTGAACCTCTTGAGTCAAAGGTTTGAATCTTAACTTTACCACATCTAAAAAAATGTAATTTCATTTTAAAAATTTTGATTCATTTCCTTTGGGTTGGTTTGGTTGGGATTGATTTGGTTCTAATTTGGTTTTTCTAATGGTTCACTCCGATTGCATTTATTGCAAAAAAAAAAAAAAAACTGAACCAAAATGTTCACTCTTTAAGTTTCTAAACCAAAACATGCCCAAATACTTAAAGAACCAAACTGTTAGGTTTCGTTCTGTTAGTTCTTTGGTTTACTAAGTTCACTCTTACAGACTTACATCCCTATCCTAGGTAATACACACCCTCTCCATCCCCCCAACCTCCTGTGGCAAAAAAAAAAAAAAAAGATTTAAGATTAATAAATTTACAAATTCGAGTTTAATTCAATGACTCAATGCATTCAAATTGAGATAAATAGAAATTTATCAAAAAGAGATTCTTGGATGTATGATAATGTTTAAGAGTAAAATATTTTGAATTAAGCAATTATATATTTACAGTAGCAGAGTCTTGATCCCAACTGTTTGGATTTGGCTAGATAAATCCTTTTTTCTATTTCAAGTTGATTTATGACTACCTTCTCTATTTAGTTTAGTTCTTTATTAAATCTTTTCACTGCCTGAACTAAGAATTAACACTTTAATGGGAAAAAGGTAATCAATTATATGAGGAAGTCAAATAAAAACAGATAGCAGATTGAAAATTCAAATCTCCATGCATTTGAGAAGAAAAAGTTGTCTATTAAATTTTTTTTTTTTTTTGGGGGGGGGGGGGGTGTGGTTGACCACAAAATGTCAGTTACAATTTATTATTTGGTGGTCAGTTCTTAGAATTTTCTATTTCGAGGCATTTGTTTTTATGGCAATTACTTTGTCCATCCTTTTATCAGTTAACACTTCCAGGAAGGGATATTCCTCAAATTTGGTTCTATTTGACATTTATTGATTAAATTTCCAAATTTATTCAGATCAACTCGTCCAAAACCTTCTGATTGGTCCAAGAAATACGTGGATAAGTTGCTTTTGTAGTTAACCCTACATTGTATGCCTTCTGGAGTGTATGAAACCACCTTTCTGGGTGTAGCACTGATAAAAGTAACTATCATCTGAAAAACATTAATTGCAGTCCTTAAAATTTTACAACTGATATTTATTGGTGAGTGTGAGATGATGTAATGAGAGATATGGTGCCTGGACTTTGTTCCTTGGTGGCTAGACCAAAGTTTAAAGTAATTGATGCCACAATTATTTATTACTTTCCCAGCTTGGTTTGGCTGTACAAAACCATTCTACTTTAATTTACGTGCACACATTGGAGAGAGGGCGAGAAAGCATGGTCTTTATTTGTGCATTAGTTGGGATTGTTCTTAGGTCTCAACAAATATTAAGCCATTTAAATGATATTGAAAGGTTATAATGTTTATGTTGTAGTGCCCAAAGATTTTGCAACAGGGCTTGTAGAAGGCAATTGAAAAACAAGAGACATCACCCATGTTGGAAGAGTTCCATCGAGAGCTGTGAGCGGTCCAACACTAGTCATGAAGAGATAAAAGAAAAGAATATTTCTAGGGCAACCTTGATTTGGAGAGCAATCAAATTACCTATTTACTCTGTTGCCTTGGTTCCTCTATCTGTGAGTTTTCTCAACTTATAGTACCTTTCAATTTGCCATTAATTTTTTATATGCAAATGTTGAAACATTAATGTATCATGACAAACTTGATTTAAATCTTCAGTTTGTTTTTGATGAAACAATTTTGTGGTACAGCTTAGAAATCATGCTTCTAACCCTCACATAAAAAAAAAAATAAAAAAAAAAATGGAAGCATTTTACAGTCAACTTGGTCGAAGGAGCCTGTGTTGTGCTGCAATGAAAGATGCAGTGCAACAATAGGAACGGTGCAGATGAAATATTGAATATGCTGTGAATTTTTCTGTGGATGCCCCATACTGGACTCGTTCTTGAGTGATACCTTTATGCATTCCCCAGTATGCAATGTTGCGGATGATATTTAATACTTGAGGCCATTTAGACAGGGGGAAATTGTGAGGGCTTTGGGATGAAGGTCCTAGCTCAGATGTATGGTGCTGGTTGCTTTTTTCTAGAGGTAGTTAGGGAAGATGCAATGAGGTGGTTTAAGAATTTCATGATGGGGGGTTTTGTGGCTGGTAGCACTGTCAGCTTCATATATTTGACCCTGTTTGGTCCCATCTTTCCGATCAGCCAAGTGCAATATCTCCGCAAATAGTGGGCTGAAGTCATGGAAAGAAGGCTGAAGATAATCTTCTCTAGTGAACACACTTTGTGGTGGATAGGCAGATTGTTAGTGCTACTTTAATTGCAAATGAATGTGTGGACACCAAGTCAACATCAGGCAGATCCTCCGTGCTACTTTAACTGCAACTGAATGTGGGCACCAAGCTCAAAATGATGTTAATTTGAAGTTTCTCTTCTTATGCTGGAGTCATGGCAAGAAGGTTGAAGATTATCTTCTGAAGTCAGCAAACTTATGTGGCAGATAGGCAGATTGTCAGTGCTACTTCAATTGCAAATGAGTGTGTGGACACCAAGTCAACATCAGGGAGATCCTCTTTGGTGCTACTTCAACTTGAAGTGTGGACACCAAGCTGAAAAAGATGCTAATTTGAAGTTCTCTTCTTTCTGTCAAGAAGAAGATGCTTTGGAGAATTTGGGCCAATTTGATTCGTTCTTGCATATCCTTGGGTAGTTGGTCCTTATTAACAGTCCAATGGCTCTGGCTAGGGTTTTCTCCACTGTCCAATTGGTTCAAGAAAATGAGGTCCATATCTCCTTTTTAATTTTTGTAATGTAGGTGTTCATCAGGATGTTGGAGAGGGCCATGGAAGATGGTTATATTGGAGGATTTTTTTTTTTGGACATCTGAGTGGAATACCATCAGTATTCACATTTTCTTTTTGCAGATGACACCATTATCTTTTGTGGGGTGGAAGATGAACAGCAACTTTACTTGAGATGTATGCTGCTCTGGTTTGAAGTGGCTTCCTGGATGAAGATGAATCCATGCAAGGGTGAATTCATTCTGTTGAGGAATTGTGGCAATGGCGCCAAATTGGAAAATATTTGTGCGGATAAGATGGAAAGCTCCCTATCGCTTATTGTGGCCTTTCTTAGGTGCTATAAATGTGACATGTGACGATGTAAGGATCTAGGATCCTGTAATAGAAAGGTTTGAATGCAGACTTGCTGGACAGTGGATGCAGTCGTTTATATTTATCCAAAGGAGGGATAATAACTTTCATCAAGGGCACTTGGTTTTGTCTTCCACTTATTTCTTGTCCTTTTTCCCTGTTTCCACTTCTGTGGCAGAGAGTTGGAGACTATACAAAATCATTCCCTGTGGGTTAGCTGATGGAAGGAACATTGGAGGGTAATTTCTCTTGATCAATTGAGGAAGCTTTGATTTTAGATAATTTATCCCTCGTGGCTAAGTCATTATGGCAATATATGCCATATAGGGCTGTCTCAGGAGGATGGTGATTTTTCCTTTTTTGGGGGGGAGGGGGTGGTGTGTTGTCGTGGGGGGATGGATTTCCTCTCATTCTAGGTTGCCTTGGAAGCCCATTCACAAACAGTGGAAGGGTTTTATCATGCTCATGCATGATAAATTTGACATGGGTAGCGATTGTCCTATATCATTTTGTAATGATTTCTCTCTTTCTGGTTGGTTCCTTGCATTGTATTTATTTGCTGCAAATTGGGAAGCTTCAGTGGCAGATATTATTGAGGAAAGAGGAGTTATGTGGACTTAGTGTCCCTTGTCTGCGGGAACTGCCCACTAGACATTTGATGACTTTGATGATCTTTTGATATAATTCATGAAATTAATGCAAGAAGAGGAGAGGATACGGTTATTTTGAAGCATGCTACCAGTTGAGGCTTTGCAGTTTCATATTAATATATTCTTCGTGCACTGCACTGTCCTTGCGGGAGACCTCTTGGCATCAGAATTTTTACTTGTGATCATCTTCAACTGAAGGAAGATTTTGGTGAAAACAGGTGTTAACATTGTAATGGTGCAGCAGAAGCTGTTGAGCACTCTGAATTGTATACTCAATGAATCATTGTGGAAGTTGGCCACTGCTTTATCTGGTATTTAGAGAGTGCAAGAAGAGTTCATTGAAAAGAGAAAAGGAAAAAATAGAGATATTTGGGAGAGAGGTCCTCCTGGCATTATGTGGATTATTTAGCAGGAAGGGAAATATAGCTTTTGAAGGGAATGAGTATCTCTTGAGAAAATTTAAGAGCTGGATCTACACTCTTTACTTATGGAAAGAGTAGGATTGTGGGAATTCTTATGGCATTCGTAGAATGCTTGGATATATTTTCTTTTTGATTTGGTTTTGGCTTTGTAGAGCTTTATTTGTTTATTTATTTATTATTTATTTTTGTGTGTTCCATTTGTACATGGGCTGCAGTTGCACCCCTTTGATGCTTTTAATTAATAGTCATTTCTTGCTTATCAAAAAAATATTGGATACTATGTGCCTTAAAGCTTGGAATTAATTTGTTTCATCCACGAGCTATAATAATACTATAGGTTTTGCTTTAATTGTTTTGGATGGTAAACCTTTACTTCTTGGTTAGAGATGTCAGATGTAGTCAAATATTGGCATTTCAAACAGATGATTAGTGAATTATTTTTTTATAACAAAAGAAAATGTATTGAGAAAATGTTACAGCTTGATATACACCTTTGGCCCACAACCTAATAGCTTTAGCTTTTAGGTGAAGTGGTAATCTGTCTTGGTATCAAAGCTTGCCCGCATTTATTGTGTGGTGTTTAAAAATTATTGTATATGTTTATCTTTCGGTTCTTTCCACATACTGACAGGCTGCACATGTGGGGGAGTGTTAAGGCTTGTTGTCCCATTAATAGCTTAAGCTTTCAGGTGAAATGGTAATCTAACATGGTATCAGAGCTGGTTACTAGGTCTTGGGTTCTAGTCTCGTTGCCTGCATTTGGTATGTGTTGTTTAAAAAAATTATTATATTCCCTATGATGGGTGTTATTTGTTGTGTCTTTATCTCTCCACGTGCTTTCAGGCTGCACGTGCGGGGGAGTGTTAAAAGCTTGATATACATTGTTAACCCACAACCTAATAGCTTAAGCTTTTAGATAAAGTGGCAATCTAATAGAAAGAAAGAGAGCAATTGCAATGAATGGGAGGATGAGAAATCCTCGAAAGAGATAACAAAAAGGAATAGAAAAACCTGAAGAAGGAAAGAACCAACACATCCTAGTTAAAAATCCCCTCTTTAATCCTTTGCCATCATAATTCGCAGAATTCTGAAATTTTGCCAAATTCATTGGCCTTTCCTCACTTAATTTTACCACCGACCAGGCAAATTTCTTGTCTTACAAGATTAGACATCCATAGTCCCAACTTATCCATTATAGATAATTAGTAATATTGATTTGCCAAATTTGCACAATGAATGAATTCTTGGTACATAAGTGATAAAATTCTTGTAAAGGAAAAATGACTGCAAATCCCCCACTTTGGTGAGATTTGACGACTTAATGGTCAACTGATTGGCATCAACGAATAATCTGGGGGCAAGGTATCCGTGCAGTAATTATGTTGTCACAAAGAAGTCTAATACTGAGATACCTCCTCTTCACAAGGGTTTAAGACTCAGAATTGAAAAAAAGGGTAATGGGTTGTTCAAACATTGATACTTGAAGTTTGATAGCATGCTATATTTCAAATTTAGAGTGAAATATTCAATAATATATCAAAGATTACCAATATGTTAGCATGCTTGTATTAAGTATACAACAGAAGCAGTTCAATAATGAGATATTTTGAGACTAGAATGAGTTGTTAATTGGGTTCAATTATTGCCTTCATCGCTTAGATCCTTTTCACCATTATCTGAGCGATAAGCTTTTTAAACACTTCCAATTTTCCTCAAACAGGTTGGCAGTGCAGCTGCTTATTTGCAGACAGGCATCTTCTCTGCTAGGCGCTACTCTGTGCTCTTGGCTTCTTCAGTTCTTATAATCACATGGCTCAATTTAAGGTGAACTTCATTACTGGTACTCAGATATTAAGTTGAGTTGCATTGCTGGTCTTAGCACAATGTAACTATGGACGAGATGTTGCATTACTATTGGCAAGGGTATTGACAAATAAATTTTTTGCTTCTCTCAAAATTGTTGCGAGAAAATCAATAATATCCTTATTGATAGTAATAAACAACATAAAAGGTCGACCAGGTGCATAGTTCAAGTAAGTTGTACAAGCATGCAATGTAGAGCAGGAAAATGCACGCATATGCAGTATTATTGCATTGAGACCGCCTGCTGGTTATCTTGTTTAAAATTGCCTAGACCAGTTGTCTGAATTGCATCCAAGCACTTTGTCTTTCTCAGATATCCTTTCTTTTTTGTGGGCTCTAATGGTGGTCTTCTACACTAGGATAGTCATCCATTATTTTGGAGAATGATTCAACTAAATTATTGTGGTGCTGGATAGGCTATCCTAGTGCCTTGCAGCTATACTTGCATTCTAAGAGAAGTTTCTTCCTAAGATATAAATTATGTACTCTCTTTGCTAGAATTAATGGTTTTTTCTTTATGCCACCTTTTATTGGAAATGGTATCTTCATAAAACACTTGCCTGGTGAGGAAATTATTGTTCTTTAGTGAGTACCTTCAGTGGTGCACAGAGAAAATTTGTCCATTTTA
The DNA here is from genome assembly GCF_029873635.1 of Malania oleifera. Taxonomy (NCBI): domain Eukaryota; kingdom Viridiplantae; phylum Streptophyta; class Magnoliopsida; order Santalales; family Ximeniaceae; genus Malania; species Malania oleifera. The sequence goes on from NC_080425.1 coordinate 19,554,942, forward strand.
CCCTTGTTTTTTTTTTCCCCGTTGTGAATTTCAAGAATTGTGTCCAGAAAGTTAGGAACAATAATTCTTGTAAAGAGGATTCTTGAAAGAAGAGGAGAGCCTACATTATACACCAGGAGTGGATGTTCTGAGAGAATAAGGAAATCCCTATGAAACTGATGGAATCAGAGTATGTGAATGTCCCTTGTTATTAAGGATGTTATTTGGATGGGACAATTGTTAGACAGGCTTATTTCATTGGTTCAAGGACCAATACAACTAGTCACAATATTTTGTGACAACGAGGCTACAAATCCTCCTCTTGAAAAATTTGAAGTTTACAAGTAAATCGAAAGACACATCAAGAAAACACTATATCATAGGAGAATTAGTCATGTTAGAATATCTACCAACTAATGTGATGTTAGCTGACCCTCTTACTAATGCCCTTCCTGGAGAAACAACTTGGAAATGTTAAGGGAAATGGGATTTACCAGTATTGAGGGATTGTGCTTGAGAGCTAGAGATATTTGTAAAATATATCAAGTTAAAAGAGTTCAAGAGAGATTTGACCATAGCTTGGTCCATTGGGAAGGTAACATGCGTACTTTCCATGTATATCAACTGTTGGATTTAAAATCCTAAAACAAATTCCATTTTTATTAGGTGTACTTTAATTTTTGTAAGATATGGAAAGGTTGAATGAATGATTCTTAATAAGCTTATAGACTTCTGTAACTTGAAAGTGGGTGAGGAAAACCTTGAGGGAAATGGGATTATTACCACAATAGAGCGACTACCATGGCTATAACTCAATTTTGTTGGAGATCTAAAGATCTCAAGTTAAAGGAGTTCAAGAGAAAGTTTAACATGGGCTGTACAATTGGAAAGGTGACAAGCATAGATCCCAAGTTCATCAACGATTGAATTTAGAATCATAAAAAAAATCCATTCTTATGAGGTGATGTACTTTAATTTTTTGTAAAATATGGATGGTTGAACCAATGATTCTTAAGAATCTTATAGACTCGTGCAAGTTGGAGTGAGTGAAAACACTCTTGATAAGCTTGCCTGGGTCATAAAATAAAATATGCATGCAAACATGCAATGGAAATTAAAATTTTAATATAAGCATGCAATTTGAAAAATGTCATCCATGGTTGATTTACAAAAAAAAAAAAAAAGGAGAATGGAGATAAACCTACCTATTTCGACTATTCAAGCTTTGAAACACTCTCTGCCACTCAATTGCTTGGCCTCTAAGCACGTATCGATGCAGATCTTAGTCAGAAGTCATTCACAAGGAACACTTAGCATACAATTAACTTGGTGGAGAGAGCAAAGAAAAGTGAGAGGGGGTGGAGTTAGTGAGGGAGTTCTAGCTCTCTTGCTGGCCCCTTTACCCTTTTATATAGGAGTTTAGGCTTGCATGGAACGGCCAAACATGGCATCTCCGAACTTTGGTTCTTAAGCTTTTCCTCCCTTGGGAAGTTGAGATTTCCTGAATTACCTTTTTCCCTCTAAATGCATCTTATATATTCAACTCTCCTTTTCTTCTTAATCATCACTTGCCTTTATTGAATGTGATTTAGGGTTGCAAATGAGCCATGTCTTGACTAGCTTGAACTTGGCTTAAATGACTTGAAAGAAGCTTGAGCCTGAATCAAGCCTGAAAGGAACTATTTGGGCTTGGCCTGCTCAACATCTATACTGCTTGAGCTTGACTCACTTGCAGCTTGTTTCATATTTATAAAAAAGATGATCTTGAGTATAGCTTGAAATCTCGATTTAAGCTAAAGAACTCGAGCTCAAGATTAACTCACTTCCAAGTCCCTAATAAATGATAATTTGAGGACATATGCTCTAAAATAAAAAATTAAATATGTAAAAATATATCAATTTAAATGAGTTACAAGCTGAGTTTTTAAATTAGCCTCTAAATAACAACTGAGTCTAATGATGAGCCGTGAGTCTAATAACGAGTCTATATATAAGAATGTTATGGGATTATTTGACAAGGTAGCTCACGAGCCTACTATTGAGCTATTAACGAGCTAGCTCTAAAGCTAGGTAAGCAAGCTAATAAACGATCCAGCTCATGAGTGTAGCGAGCCAAGCATGATTAAGCTTGAGCTTGGTTTATTTAGCTGGCGAGCTTCAAATGTAGGCTCAAGCTGGGCTCATTTGTCATAACAAATAGGTTTGAACGAGCTAGTATGAAGCAAGCAACAAGTAGCTTATGGGTGTCTCGAATTATCTGCAGTCCTAAATGTGACCTCTTAGGTTCATCTTATTCTTGTAGTGAGTGATGATCTTCATCTTTGTCAACATCTCAATTGGTACTCCTAATTTAGTTGATTTAGAATACTTTCCAATTAATTTTTACCAAAATTTTTCTATAGGATGTTTAATATCCATGAGTGACACTAGCAGCATATCATGATAATGTAGATAAGGTTGAATGGAGAGCTAGGAAGCATTGATGCTGACATGAGACATGGATACCAACATGGTGATACGACAATTTCGAAAAATGAGGATAGGACATGTTAGGGATACGTTAATTAATTAATGTAAAAGTACACACACACACACACACACACACACACACACACACACACAGAGGCATGTTTTCCTTTTAGAAGACAAATGTTGTAGTAATTTTTATTTTAAAGGACATATAAGCACTATTTATGAGAAGTTATCAATTACACGTTTTACAAACATACTTATACAATTGTCAACTACATTCATATTGCGGAGTATTGGTCCAACAAAAAAAAACACAACACAAGGACATGGCTAATGGTGGCAATGGGCATGTCTTATCAAGAAATATTTTTAAGAAAATGAACAGAGATTGACAAATAAATTATGGTTTTATTTTATTTTACAGAGGGTTGGGGTTTCTAGGGGTGGTTAGGAGGTCCAGCGGTGCTCTACAAGGTTGGCACACAGGCACTAGTGCTTCAAATCCTAACCACTCATATATCAAAGAACCTCTTGACTCTCAGTCTTTCAACTTCTCCTTAATTGTTTTATGGGGTTTTATTAACAAAATTAAAGAGGGCAACCAAACATATCATTCTAGTGCAAGAAATGTCCTAGAGGTGTCGTAGTTGTGTCACGGAGTGTTGGAAAGTGTTTTAACCTTGTCCAAAAATAAAAACAAATAAAATAATAATAATTCCTGACATGTGTTGGATACGTGTTAGGGAGTGTTAGGCAGGTATCGGTATCCGATACATGTTGGACATCGACACTTCAAGCTTTCAAAAGTGTTCGTGTCTCCTATATGCATAAGAACCTATTTCATGCAACGCCTTGATGATATGCCTCCTACTATCAAGCCCCTTGCTGAATGCCATGCAGTTGATTCTTTATCATGATCCAAATAAAAACAATAAAGAGAATATATTCTCTTTTCTTCCATACCTTAGTCAAGGATTTCCTAAGTTATACCTAGAAAAATTACATAGGACATTCTCTTTTAATGAAGAGCAAAGGATCCTATGTTTACATTCACTTACCTTCCTTCTAATTTGTACATGTTCAATCCTCTTGGTTAAGGGATAGCACATGTGGATTGATTAAAGCATAATAGCTAGGGTTGCAAAACAACCAAACTGCTCACTAGTGGCTCAGGAGTTCGGCTCGGTAAGGGCTTGTTTGGGCTCATTATTTATCTAAAATGAGCTTGAAGCCCAATTTTTAGGCTCTATTTGTAAACTAGTCGAGTATGAGCACAGCTAGGCTTGGATCATGAGCGACTTGATAACTGGCTCGAATGGGCTCGTTTATTAGGCTTGTTAAGGAGCTTGGTAATAAGCTTGTTAATAGGTTCATTAAGTTGACACAATCCCAAGAGTCGAATGCTAGTCCAATCGCCCAAGGAGAAAGACACAAATTCTAGCCCAAACAAAATAGATGGATGAAATTGTTAGATAATTTATAAAATTTTAGCCTGAGCCTCTGAGCCTATGCTCGAGCCCGAGCATGCAAATGAGTTGAGCCCGAGACAATATTTTTAATCTTGAGCCGAGCTCGAGCCCAACTTTCAGAGCTTGAACCGAGTTGAGCTCGAGCTTGAGCCGAGCTCTAGCTTTGCCTAGTTAAGCCTGAGCATGCTGAAGTTCGGCTCAACTCGACTCAGCTCGTATGTAGCCCTAACTACAACTTATGGTAAGATAACATGTAAAACTTCATTTAGGAGTTCTAAAGGTTGATTGTACTTAGGGTACATGTTTTGCATCATGCACCCATGTGTTTGCCTTTGTCTTGCTACACCAATACATTCTCTAATTGATAAACATCACACAAGCTGGTAAATCTGGATTATTAATCCCAATTGATAATTCTATATCTAGAGCAGTCCATTTAGATTGTTAGTGTATAGATGAAAATCCTACATCTACGAGTACTTCTAGAAACAAATGCTGGATTATCAATGCCCAATTGTAATCCTATATCTATGGTCAGTACCGTCAATCTATTTAGATTATCAAAATCCAATTGCTTATCATACATTATGAGTCCTCCCAAAACCAACTGCTCAAGAATATAAGTTCCATGTCCTTAATCTCTTTAGGGGCATATTCCCTCATGTAGATCCTTTGATTGATTCATGTTCTTTGTTAAATATATGGATGTTTAAAAATTGCCCATATTATTAATTAAGTGAATGTGGAAAAGTATAGAGGCAAGTACCCTTTACATGGTATCATTGATTCATTATGATTGGATTTACAACATACAATGAACTGGTTGCTTCCCATAGGATTAGTGGACTATATCAACTTTAAATATATCAACCGCTCCACCGTAGAGTGGCAGACACGTTTTTGAGGAAGTGGAAATCCTCCATGCCATAAAAGAATGCAATGGAAACAAAGTGCTAGGGTCAGATGGGGTTCTCCTTGTCATTCTTCTAGTCAAATTGGGGTGAGCTCAAGCACGACTTTATTAACACTTTTGAGGAATTCTTTCGATCAGGTATATTTGTGAGCAACATCGATGCCACTTTCGTTACCTTGATCTCGAAGAAACCTTGGGCAACCAACATTAAAGACTTTCATTCAGTTAGCTTGGTGGGAAGTATTTATAAGATCCTTGCCAAAGTCCTTGCTAAAGGATCAAAAGAGCCATTCTGGAAGCCATTGGATAACATCAACACGCCTTTGTGGGTGTGAAGACAAATCGTGGATGCAAACTTCATAGCTGACAAGGTGGTGGATACTTATTAAAAGAGAAAAGAAAAGTGGGATGGTGTGCAAGCTTGACATGGAGAAAGCCTTCAATCACATTGACTGGAACTTTCTTTTCTATGCTCTTGGGAAACTGGGCTTTGGGGAGCAATGGTGTAGTTGGATCACTCATTGCATGAATACACCTAGTGTCTTAGTGTTAATCAATGGGCACCCTGCCGATTTCTTTTGCTTCTCTAGAGGATTGAGAAAAGGGGACCTTTTATCTTCTTTTTTGTTCATTGTGGTGATGGAGGTGTTGTGCCTCATGTTGAAAAAAGCTAACGGAGAAGGGCTAATCAAAGGCCTTAGAGTTGGTAGGCACAAAAGGTCCATGGAGGCCACACATCTCTTGCTTACAGATGACATGATCATTTTTTGTGAGGATGACCACCTCCACATTCTGAACCTGAGATGTATCTTGGTATGGTTTGAGGCCGTTTTAGGTTTTAAAGTTAACCTTGGAAAAAGTAGAATCATTCTGGTTGGAGAAACTATAGACAGGTCTCTCCTTGTCTGGCCTTTTGGGTTGCAAGATGGGAACTTTCCCTATTAATTACCTTGGGCTACCTCTCAACAGCAAATTCAAAGATGAGGAGTGTGGGACCCCATCATTGAAAAATTTGAAAAAAGGTTGGTTGGATGGAAAAGGAATCTATCAAAAAGTGGTAAGACTCACTCTCATTACAAGCACCTTAACAGCTCTCCCTAGTCACTTCATGTCTCTCATTCCCTTTTTGGCTTCAATTGCCTAGAGGCTTGAAGGAATTCAAAGGAGGTGTTTTTGGGGGAGCTTTGGGGTGGATTTCAAATTTCACCCTTTCAAATGGGGCATGGTGAAACAACCATTCATTTAGGAGGTTTGGGTTGAAGTCCCTCCACATTTTTGATAAAGATGTTTTAGGGAAATGATTGTGGAAAGATCACCATTGGTGGGGAATCATTGCTGCGAAATATGGGTTTGAACTTAATGATTGGATCTCATAGGCTAGTAGAGGACAACATGGTGTAGTGTAATGGTTTTGGGCCCAACTTTGGTGAGGTAGTCCGCTTTGGCCCACTGACCTCACATGTTTGCCCTCTAAAAGGCACCTCAAATAATTGGAGCACAAACCATCCTTGTAAGTCCAAGATCTCCCTAGTACACATCCGATGTGGGACCGTGTCATGTAAGGGTGTGGAATTTCATCAAGAAAGGATGGAATGATTTCTTTTTGTGTATTAGATTTTAGATGAGGAATGAGGACAATATTTATCTTGGCATGATGTGTGGTGCAATCAAAAGCCCTTAGGGGATCTTTTGGAACATCTCCTTCCTTAGAAATGTGGAAGGTTGGGAACTCAACTTGCTCACAGACTTCTACAACTTTCTCTACAACTTCTAGCACCACAATAGTACTAATCTTCTAGTTTGGACCTTAGATGAGAAGGGGGCCTTCACTGTTGGATCCTTCTACAGGAAGTTCTTTCATTTGGTGTCAAACAACTTTAATTTCCTTTGGACTCAGATTTCGAAGGCAGCTGCCCCTCCCTTATCTTATTTTCAACCGGTGTTATGTCTAAATTATTACGTATATGCTTGTTTCTTTATCTTTTATTGTAAAACCACTTATACATCTAAATATTCCCATTTCAGCAACTTTTTCTTTTTGTTCATGTTTTCTATTTGTCCAACATTTTGAACCTTAAAGCATAGTTGGCCTTATAACTGTCTTATTAAACTTTCCTTTTAATTTTAAAGATATTCTACAATTTCATGACACGCTTGATGCTCTCCTCCATTTTACCCATCCTGTTTTAATTATATGTACTACATCTTCTTCAATTTTCATTTCAACTTGCATGATAGATCCGAGATATCTAAATTTATTAGTGTTATTAATCTTTTGATTATCTAGTTTAATCTTCTTTTTTTTGCTACTCCTTACATTATTGCAATTACATTTCATATATTTTGGTCTTATTCCTATTCATCCCAAACCTTTTTAATATGTATATCAAATACTAAGACTCTATGTTGTGTAGCCAAACTTTCACCTGGGATGACTTCATAATCCTTACAAGATAGACGATCCCCATTTCTAGTAAGAAGAGATCTATTTGGCTTTTGCTATACCCACTCTTGAAAGTTATTAAGTGTTCTTCTCTTTTTATAAAACAAGTATTCAATATAGCCAAATTGTAAGACATGGCAAAATCTAAGATTGCATCACTGACCTCATTTTTATCTCCATATCCATGACTTTCATATATCGTCTCATATCTTGTATTATCCTTTTCCAACGTGACCATTCAAATCAGTTCCCCTATGAATGTCTTTTCAGACGTAGGTACCCCTTGTAAAATACTATCCATATCTTCCCAAGAGTTTCTTTCAAGATTTTTTGCTAAGCCTATTTCAGGAGCGTACGCACTAATGACGTTCACTATCTTTGGGCTTAAAGCTATCTTGATTTTAATGATCATATTCCCTATTCTTTTAACATTTACTATATTATGATTTAGGTCTTTATCTACAATAATTCCTACTCCATTTTTTTGTTTTATTTACCAGAGTACTAAAATTTAAATCTTGATTTTTCAATTTCTCTAGCTTTCTCTCCTACCCATTTCGTCTCTTGAAGACATATTAAGTTAATTTTCCTTTTAAGCATTATTTCCACTATTTCCATACTTTTGCTCGTAAGAGTCCCTATATTTCAAGTTGCTAATCTAATCTTAGTTTCTTGAGCTAACTTATTAATCCCCTCCCTTCTATATTGATTCAGTCTATTCCCTTCATTTAAGTCAATTTGGCAAGAATTCATGATGATAAATTTTGGCAAAGTTTTACATTGGCTGTCAGTTACCTAACACAACTCTACTCCTTTATTTGGGCTTGAGACCGATTGTGTGTACAAAGAATGTGTTACACAGGCGAAGTACATGTTTGAAACTTTTTTTTTTGGGCAAACTTATTTCATATAGACAATTTTCTAAATCACACCCTATAACTAGTAGAAACCACACACACAATACAATGCATTAAAAAAAAATTAAAAATTAAAGCTTACAATTTTGGGTGTAAATCCAAGCTAGACTAAGATTTAAAAAAAAAACCATGCAATTGTAGATTTTGAAAATTTTTGTTTATTCCAAGACTAGCAAATGAAAAACATAAAAATACAAAAATGCATATATTAAGCCTATAAATCATAAACACAAAATCACCACTACTAACCAACTATTTGGAAAAATATTAATAATAGTAATAAGAAAAGAAATAATAAGAGAGGAGAAGATCTCATTGGTGGCTGAAACTAATAGGGTAATGATAACCGCCTAAAAATACTATAGTAAGTACCCTTGATGCAGGAAATTTTGTGTTGCTAACGAATATCAATCAAAGAATATTTAAGCAACAAGGTATTGCAAGAATTCTTCAATCTGAATTCAAGATTTTTCCAGCACATGGTAATATCTCAACTTTGGATAATTTGCAAAGAAGGGGTCCATTAGTCACCGACAGATGTCCCCTTTGCATGGCTGATGCAGATCAGTAAAACAGATCCTCCTGCATTGCACTAAGACCAGGAATTTTTGGAATATGGCGTTGACTCTGATTGGACAATGGTGGGTTATTGCTAACTTCGTGAGAGGGGAACTCTGGGCTTGGAAAGGGATTTGGGCAACAAAAGAGAGGAGAAAGGCTGTGTCCCTCATTCCCTCTGCAATTTTCTGGTGTGATTGGAAAGAGAGGAATATGAGAATGTTTAAAAATTTAACCTCAGCACTCTGGATCAACAAAGAGCACTGGTTTACTGTGGTCACTAGATGGTATGGTGGGACAGTTGTTAATGACTATAATGTAATCTTTGATTTTTGTGGGACCCTTCAGGGTGATTGACTTCTTGTACCATGGGCTGGCATCCCCTTGATGTCTATTCAATCAATTTTCCTTTATTTATAAAAAAAAGGTTCTTTTAAAAAAGGTTTATCCTATGGTTTTAAGAACTTAATAACTTTTGTTCAATTCATAGGTTTAAGTGTATTTTAGATATGCATATGCATCATGCTAAGACTTGTTTCTTTTCTGATAATATAAAGTTTATTTATTTTGAAAATGACTAAGTTGTTAGAATTAATGTTTTTATTACTAGAATTAATGTTTCTTTTTTTAACATTGTTTATAAGGTTTTCAAAGTGACACTTACATGTCATTAAAATTAATAGCGGCTGTTTAAACCACCACTATGCTTCTTGGGAAAAGATACTACTTTCATAAACTGTATCCTATAAAGTGTTGTGCATAGACCAAGCTTTTGTAATTTTCCTTTGTTTATTTTATGCTGGAAATTTTCAAGAATTACCCAATGTTCTTAGCTTTGTTACCTCAGTAAGTGAAGTTCCTTCCTTAGTTGACAATTTCTAGTTTTTGGCTGGGGAACTTACTGTGGCTATTCGTGTGCATATTTTCATTTTATAGCGCATTTTAAAAATTTGATAGGGCTTGTTTGTTTCTGGTTTTCACCTCAGGAGGGAATATCTTGCACTTTATTTCGAACTCATAAGATAATTTATTTCATCTTGTTTTTAAGTGAAAAAGAAGTAGTGTAATTTAGACGAACACCCCAAACTAGGTTTGCCACACCTTGAGCTTAGTGATGCATGTTTCTTAAATTGTAGACATTTTAACATTGGCGGACTCTTTATTTTCACCTTTATGTCTTTGCCAAGGGCTTTGACATTAATGTGGTTGTGGACAGCAACGACGTGTACGATTACGATACAGGAGCAGACAAGAACAAGAAAGAATCAGTTGTTAACATGGTTGGCAGGTAAATTTTCCATTTTTTTCTTTTTTAATGATATTTATTCCTTTTTTTTTTTTTTTGTTTCTATCTCCTATTTTTGATTTACAACAATAACAATTTGCCAATTGTTGGCTATACTTCATTCTGGAAGTCGTACAACAACCCTCGCTGCTGCCTACGTATTACTTGTTCTTGGTTCCTTTGGACTTGCATGGGTGTCTATGGAAGCAGGAAGTATACATTCATTATTATTATTAGCTTCTGCAATTACTTGTGGTTATATGTATCAGGTATGTTCCTCTTGCTATTTGAAAGTATTCTAAAATATTTTTTGAAGCATTATATATGACTTCTGTTATTATTTTCTGTATCCACCATAAAATTTAGTTGTTCTGGTTGCCTCTAGGCAGAGTTGCAGCGTGGTAAAAATGCTCTGCGATAATAGATGTTGCTCTTGTAGTGGCAAGCACATCCATTAATGAGTCATACTAAGAGATTCCATGTAGTTATCCACAAGAAGATCCTTAATTATGCCTTACAACAACTAAGTTTAATGTTTCTTTGATTAGTGTGCAGTTTAGTTTGCTGAGTCTCATGTGTCTCAATCACTTTATGTTTCGCTATTATTATCCTTCTTTTTTCTCTGTAACCCCCATTTATTGTTTTGTTTTTCTACTATTTCCAGAGGTCTTTTATTCATACAATTTTTCTTTGGCTAATGCACTTACATACCAAAGAACCTTAGCCCAATTAAGTGTGTGAGCAATCTAAAATGTTCAGTTTTTGAATTCTAGACTCCCAACTGCTAAATCATGTCATGCTGTGGCGGCTGATTGATATTTTTTTTATTTTTTCCTTATTAGTTCATTGTTTCCTATATTGTTCACTCTTTTTTTTTTTTTGTTGCAAATTCTTAATCCCCTGTCGAGTGCATTTTAATGAGTTTACCTTTATTCAATTGAAAATAAGTTCATATTCATTGTATTTTTTAATACAAATGCACCCAGCATGTAGATTTTTCCACCAATCAAATTGGCCGTAGGAGAAATTAGCCTTTCTCATATATACACTGCCTTGTGTTTTTGTAGTGCCCACCGTTTAGATTAAGTTACCAAGGATTGGGAGAGCCCTTGTGTTTTGCAGCATTCGGACCATTTGCTACTACTGCTTTTTACTTGTTGCAGAGCAGTTTAGGGTATGGTTTCTGGTTACCTGCCACTATGGATTTGGATTCAAATTTGGTATGTATTCTGAACATTAGTCTTAGTGGTTCACAGTAAGGAGAATTGTCTTCCTTTAACTCCAACAGTATTTTCTGCATCACTCCTTGTTGGCTTCACCACTGCCCTTATCCTGTTTTGTAGCCACTTCCACCAGGTATGTGTGTCTGTGAGTGCATATCTTCATTCATCTTGTTCGCTGCTTTTATAGGTTTCACTCTCCCATGGTTGCTTTTGTTTTTGTTGACAAATGATGTACTATTTGTAGATAGAAGGAGATAGGGATGTTGGAAAAATGTCCCCTCTGGTGAATACTCTTACACTGCACCTTTATATTGTTAAAAGTTGATTAAAAATGTCATTTTTATTTTTTTTCATATTATTTGCATGTAGGTTAGGCTGGGTACAGAAGCAGGTTCAAGGGTGGTTAGTGTGGCCATTATAACCCTCTATTCTCTTTTGGTCCTGCTTACTCTTAGCAAAGCTCTTCCTTTAACTTGCATTGTAAGTGTTTCTTGAATTCATGGATGGTATATTTCACTTATTCATGCTCAAACTGGTATTTAATTCAATGTTTCCATGCTAAAATTCTGAAATATGCTTTGTTTTGCATTTGAATAACTCTTTTCTAGTTTTGTTGCGGATTGACCTTGCCAATTGGAAAATTGGTGGCTAAGTATGTTGAAGAAAACCACAAGGTGAGCTTTGAACTTGCATGTGATGCCTTCGATTTGGGATTTTAACCATCTTCAATTCCTTTTCTTCCTGATTTGTGGTTTACAATCACGGTGCTGCAAAAGCAATGCCTGAAATTTACTGAAATGTGCAAAGGAAGTGAATTATTTATGTGCACTTTCTTTTACATGGTTAGACCATTCTTCTGTGATTGGGAATCAACTAAGTAGCGTGAAATATAAACCAAGAGAAATATGTTAGAATTTGACTTAAAATACATTTTGTCCTAGTTTCCTTTATGGAGTAATTCTAATGGGTAAGAGTTTCTTGAAGTAATCAAATTGATAAATAGTGAGGAAAGGCTTGGAGAGCAAGTTAGCGGTTCATCTTTTTGTGCGAGTAAAGAGTTCTTTTTTGTCTTTAGACCAAGAGAAGGGATTGTCCTAAGGGAAAAGGGGCTTTGCTCATTGTGTGAGTAAACATCTTGTGTGATGTAAAATTGAGTTTGGAGAGGTCTTATTTTGGCTACATTTAACGTGATACTTAAATTGCAAGTTTGTGAAGTTGTTTATGAGTAGTGTGGGATTTTAGGTGTATGGAGATTTGGATCTACTATTTGAGAGTGACTATGAACCCTTCTTTTTTTAAGTGGATTGTTCTTGGGAGGATTGTGGATGTGTGCCAAGTAAAAGAAAAGCATGGAGATATGGAAAGCCAGGGTGGAGACACTTGGAATATGCCTGAAGATTGAAGATTTTTGTTATTGCTTTCGTAATATTATGAATTAAGGTTGACTGATTACATATGATTTCTTAAAGCAATTTGAGCCAAGGTGGAGATTGTTAGAATATGCCTCAAATTTCTTGTTTGACTTGTAAAGTCAAAATTTTGAAAGTTCTCAATTTATGGGATTCTTGATAGGAGCCGTGTTTCCTATTTTACTTTTAAGTTGTTTTGGAAAATTTCCTTAAGTGAACCAACATACAAGTAAGGACTTAGACAGCAAGCTAATGCTTCCACTACTTGTGAGACTAGGATACTTGAAGATTAAGACTCAAAGGTTAGAAATAGAGAAGTGCTTCAGGATGGAAGATGATTTAGCTTGAGAGAGGGAGTTGTTCCAAGTGGAGGGGTGCTTCCTCAATTCTAGGAGGGAGCATCCAATGTGATGCAACTGTTTATTTGGAGGGATCTCATCTGGGCAACATTTGACAGGACTGCCAAACTGCAAGTTTATACGTTTTGTTTGTAAAACATGCGAGATTTGGGTGTCTTTTCTTTGTAATTATTGGATTGTTCTTGTGAGGACCATGGACATAGGCCAAGTGCAAGGGACAAATAATGCCAAATCTCTCCTAATGTGCTTAATTGTGTACTTGTGTGTATTTTCTATTTGGACCAACACGATATGACTTGCTCTCTCTCTCTCTCATTGGATAAATTTGTCATGGTGTTCGGAAACATAGATTTGGAGCATTGGATTTGGTATTGTGTCGATTTTCACAAAACTAAATAGAACTTGATATTGAGTTTTGTCGAAATATGCATAAATCAAATCTAAGGCCAAATCCATGTTCCTGAACAGAGCATCAATATTTCTAGTATTTCATTTTGAGCACCTATTCTTGCAGAACAAAACAAAGATCTTCATGGCGAAGTATTATTGTGTGAGATTGCATGCTTTATTTGGTTCTACATTGGTTGCTGGGCTAGTGATAGCAAGAATGATCTCTAATCGACAACTTCCGCATTTAATGTTCCCTTGATTTAGTTACATGCCATAAATTTGGCCTATGATAGAAATGAGCTTGTTAACTATTGTGGTTATCATAATGCTTTTAGAATTTTAAATAGCTAGTCATGTTTTACCCTAGGCTAAAGAATCATATGTATACTATTTGAATCTTACTCATTATCAAGTTATAGTTTATTGTGCTAATATATGTTCTACAATTTATGACCCTTGAGGAAAGACTATTTGAATCTTACTCATTATCAAGTTATAGTTTATTGTGTTGCCACACAATATACTTTGAACCATATTACCGAAATTGAAGAAAATGTTTTCATGGATGATCTCATTGTGTGTGTATGTGTTTTTTTTTCCTAAATCTCTATTCCTTTTGAGTTACTATTAGAAATCCAGAGGTAATGCAGTTTTAGGTGTCTTTGGAGAATACTAAAGGGACAAGCACAACCAACTTGCTAGCTATTTTTGGAATATTGAAGAAGGGAGACGTATACGTATTTTTAGACTATTGAGCCCTAGTGTAACGTCAAAATTTGTGCCTTAAAATTAAGATAAGAAAAGTTTGTATAAATATGGCAGTGGTGAATTTTTCAAACGATCAATTTTAAGATCCTTGGTGAATGAATTTATGTTGATCTTTGATCTTGTCAAAGGGATCTATCGATTTAAGGGGTCAAGGAGCATGTTCTCGAATTAGCCATGTGAATTTTCTAGATGACAAAAATTTGGCAATTTTCCAAAAGATAAACTCTTATCCATTCTTCATGGGCATAAGCCTAATCATGAATGATGAATGTTTGAGTGAAGAGTAGATTGTACAAGTATGATCCAAGTTCTGCTGATGTTCTTTAATTGCAAAAAAATGATAAAGAATGGATATTAGATTGATGTATGCTGTCTTTCCAAATTCTTGTTATTTTTTTTTTCTCTAGTCTCCCTCTGCGAGAGGAAACAAAGAGTATTTATAGTTAAGAATTAGGGTTAAGTGTAATCTTTTAAAATAATTAGCCTTAAATTTATTTATTTTGACTAATTAAATTAATGATAAGCATTTATATTTTTTTCAAACGCTTACAAGGGATTGGGGTTGGATGAGTCCAATAAGATAATTAGTCATAAGTTTATTAATTTAGACTACTTAAATTAATTATGAGCATTTATATATACCTTTTCCATGTGTACAAATGCTCCCACTTCAAGTTTGACCTGCGGTAAGGATAGGGCTTTAAGTCTTTCTTTGTTTAATGGATATATTTTTTTTATTGGATGCCTAATACAAAGCTTGCACTGCATTATAATAACCCATTTTCCATACACTTATTTTACACGAAGTATAAATTATTATGGTCCTTCGGGTTTTAATACATTAAAACCTAGTTGTTTCCCCATCCTGTGCGCATAGAAAGAAAGCAGTCGTTGTCCACTGCCATTATGACACCATGGTTGAATTGGGGCTACCGGCACTACTGCATCCATTCCATACACAAATGAGTGTGGAATTGCCCATATTGAAGTCTTGATAGCTGTGCAATAAGACAAATGACAACATCTTAATGCTAATCTTTGTGGGTAACTGTCACCTTTACCATTATCTTCTTTTCATTATTATTGGCAACTTCAACAACTTCAGTCATCTGAGGACGATTAGTAGATGAATTTTGATGTTGGATCTAGAACTAATTGCATAATTCTTCCATCATCTTGTTGATTAAATTCTTGGCATTGTCCAAGATAATTTGTTCTGGTAGGCTATATCTATAGGCCATTTCTTTCTCGATGAATTTGACTACGAACCATTCTTGTTATGCTTGCATAAGACGTAACTTCAACCCATTAAGTGAAGTAATTAATAGCCACAAGCATAAAACAATGGTCATTTGAAGCTTTGGGTGGGTTGGGCTGATTACATTTGTGCCGCAAATTGAGTATGGCTATGGGGCTACCATGGAGTGTAATGAAATAGGTGGTGCCTTTAACTTGTCTGCATAGATTTCACCTATAGCATCTTTTGACAAAGTCTATACAATTGATTTCCATTGTATTCCAATAATAACCCGCTCCGAAAATTCTCTTTGCTAGCATGTACACTTATAGGTGTGTTGAACATGATCCTCCATGAATTCCTTCCATGATCTGATTTGCTTCCTTTGCATCCACTCATCTTAACAATGTCATATCTGACCCTCTCTTGTATAGGGTATTTCCACTAAGATAATATAACATTGATTGTTTTTGAATTTTCTAACAATCATTTTTAGATGCATGTATCAGATATTGTTGATTCTACAAGTTTTGCTTAATATCATAGTACCATGGCTTCCCATATATCTCTTCAATAATTGTGCAGTAAGCAAGATCATTTTGTACATCCACACACAATGGTTGGATTGTTTCTTTATCTGTAATCTTTATCCTAGAAGCCAAAGTTGTCAATGCATCAACAAACCCATTTTTTGATCTCGATAGGTGTTTAAAGGATATGTATATGAACTGTTGTACAAGCTTCTTTATACATTGTTGATAAAGTATCAATTTTCAATTTTTTTTTTAGCCATTCCCTCACAATTTGACATATTTAAAGAGTTGAACCTCCATATACTTCTAAGTCTTGAGTTTCCATTTCTTGTGTTGCATTGAATCCTACTATACAAGCCTCGTATATAGTAATGTTGTTAGCGCAAGGAAAAGTTAGCTTTGTTGCAGTAAAAAAACCGTTCCCCTTGAGGTGATACCAACATTACCTCTAATCTATATCCATACATATTTACTGCTCTGTCAAAGTGCATCTTCCATTTATTTTCATCTTCCTTTATAGCTAAGACATCTTCATCTGGGAAACATGGATTTTATGTTCCCTTTTCTTTTATTGCATGATTAGCGAAGTGATCAGCTACCACTTGCCCCTTGATCCCCTTAGTAGATTTGTAGACAATGTTATATTCTTTTAGAACATGCTCTATCATGCTATTCTTCTTGATACTGCTTATTTTTCAATGATATAATTCAATTGATCCATTCAAGAAATCAAGTGAGTTGTGTGATACAACATGTATTGTCTACCTGTGAATAGCTCAAGCTAATATGTAATGTGTTTTCTACATTGCTAGATATCTTGTCTCACATTGATTAAACTTCTTGCTAAGATAGTAGATTGCTCTTCCTTTTTGTTTTATCATTCTGACATAGCATACAACCTATAGGTTCCTCTAATATTGTTAAATAGAGGATCAATGACTTTTTAAATATTAACGGTATTGGTACTAGTGAATTCTTCAAGCATTCAAAAGCATGTTGGCATTCGTCGTTCCAAATAAAAGAATCATCTTTCTTCAAAAGTACAGAAATCAGTTCACAAGTAGCGTTAGCTAAGTTATGAATCAAGATATATAGGTTAACCTTCCCAAGAATCCATGTAATTGTTTTTATATGGAAGGGGGTTCCAACTTCTTTATAGCTGAGATATTAGCTGGATCGACACCAATTCCGTTTTGGCTTACTATAAATCCCAATAGCTTGTTTAAAGTTATCCCAAAAGTGCATTTAGTTAGATTTAATCTTAGCTTGTATTTTCTCAACCTTTCAAATAACTTCTTTAGTAATTGTGGATGTTTCTTCATCTATCTTCAATCTTACAATCATGTCATTTACATACACTTCAACTTCCTTGTGCATCATTTCATGGAATATTGTAACCATGACTCTAATATGTAGCATCAGCATTCTTTGACCCCAAAGGGCATCACCTTGTAGTAGAATGTGCCCTATTAAGTGATGAATGTGGATTTTTCCTACCATCATGATTTCATTATAAACATAGGAACTATCCATGAATGAGAATAACTTGTGTTCACCTGGGTTATCTTCCAACCAATTGGTCAATGTAGGATAATGGAAAATTTCCCTTTGGGCTTGCCTTGTTTGGATCTTGGTAGTCAATAGACATCGTTAATTTTCCATCATTTTTGGGAACTGGAATAATATTTGCTACCCAATTCGAGTAATTGCTTACCTCTAAGAAACCTGCATTGAACTGTTTCTTGACCTCTTCTTTGATTTTTACTTGCCATTCTAGATACATTCTTTTGAACTTATATTTCACTAGTTTGTAATTTGGCCATATCGATATCTGATGATTCACCATAACGGTGTCCAATCCGTGCATGTCATGGTAAGACCATGTAAATATGTCATTGTATTCATAAAGTAGATCCATTGCTTCTTGTCTAATATATAGACTTAGCAAAGTACCAATCTTTATTTCCTATGGGCCCTACTCTATCCCTAGATTTACCACTTCTATTCCATCTAAATGTGGCTTGATATGTTACTCCTCTCACTCCAACATTCTTAAAAGCTCTTCAGATGGTCCTAGCTCCTTATCTCCTTCACTAAGATTTTGTAAGGTCTTTTCTTTGCAATCAACTATGTTCTCTAGGCTTAAGATGGGTTTTCAATAGGGATAAAATGAGCTACTAAAGGAAAAATCAAGAAAAGATTATCCTGTTAATGAATTATCCATCTTCAGCCACAAGTCAAACTCAAGATAGAGTTTTGTTTAGCCAGTTATACAAAGGCAGGACCTCAACGGTCTAATTATCAAGCGACCCTAATGCAAATTCTAGAGCATCCAACTGAAGCTTCTCTTGATCAACCATGTTGATAAAAAGTTGATCCTAGATCATTTATGCTAACTCAATCTCTTGTTGTGATATTGTATCCAATCCATAGTGTATATAACATGAGGGCTTTAGAAATGTGTAGCAAGTATGAGGGATCACTAACCCTAGCTTATTGGGATCCCTTCCTACCATTTGGCCATCTTTACTTCTTTATGACAAAAGTAAGCTTTTGCTTTTTTTTTTTCCTGGCTAGTTGGAAACTTAATCCAAATGTGTCTAAATGGCCTTTCGATGTAATTGGCTCAATGATTCCTTGTAAATGTTTTCTTCATCTTCTTCAAAGTTCATACTCTTAGTTCAACATTTGTATTGCGATCATCATACTCACTTTATTGAACTTAAAGTTAGAAACCAATTCCTCTTCGTAGTCAACATAGGTGACGTTATTTGTACTAGGTTAGAAGGACTTACGGTTTCAATTATGATATATGGCACTATTCTAGTCTTGATAGTACCACTGTATTCTTCTTCTTTAATGGTGATCAGGTGATCTTCTGACACGAACTTTATCTTCTAATCAAAGGATGAGGGTACTACCCCATCTATATGAATCTAAGCATGTTTGAATGAGGATGTGATCTCTAGCACTTGAAATGATACCTCAAATGTACAAAGTCCAATCTCAATGTTAAGATTAATTTCTCCTACTATCTCCCTCATATTCCATTGAAGGATTTTACTATCAAATTGTTGTTCTTTATGGTTGAATTGTCAACTCCCAACTTTACTAGTGTGGGATATAGACATACATTCAATGTTGACCCATTGTCGACTAATACTTTGTTATGATCTTCTGACTATGTTTCACAACAATGTGAAGAGAGCTTACATGGCCTCTTTCTTCTTCAAGTATCTCATTATTCGTGTATGCAATGTTATTGATTGTCATGATAGCATTGACTAGTTCTTTGAATAGTTGTAATTATACATTTTGTGGTATGTGAGCATTTTCAATACTTCTATTCAGGCATTTCTGTGACTTTCAAAGGATGAATAGAATTTTTTTCTAATGTCTTGTTCAATCACTCCATGATGTTGTAGTCACTAATTTTGAGTTGTTGAAGGAGTTTAACCACTTAATCGTTAGTAATTACTTGTACTTTTTCTTTTTCTGGCTCATTCTCTTTGTTTTCAACAATTTTGTCTTTCCATTTCCTTCTTCGTTCAAATTCTTTTGGAGTATAGCAACTTTCGCTCCTTGTCATGCCTCCAACTCTTGATAAGCTAGTTACCTTGGTCTCTTCCTCTAAGCTTTTTATTATCCCAACCTTATACTTCCATGGCACAACTTGGTTTGAAATATATAGAAATAGAAAATGTTGTTTGATGGTTATGGAATCCAATTGGTTGAGGATGGTACCTGATATTGGATGCATATGGTAATGGACAATGTGGAGTTTTGGACCTCACAGATTTTCAAAGCATTGATGGAATTATTATGATTAGGCAATGGATTGATTTTGATGTTGGGATTAGCAGCATCTCTCACTGGCTTCAAGATATTGACATCAATCAAGTCTTGCACTCAGTGTTTAAGTGCTTTTTGTGGTATGGCCAGGTGCAATATTGTGGTATTCACATGATACATTCGGGGTGTGGAATTTTGGGTTTTGCCCCTATTTCATTGGCACAAGGATGACCTTCCCATGTGACACCAATTGGTGATAAAGGTTAACCAGTGGTATTTTCAATGTGGTGAACTATCTCATGGGTTGAGGATTGGCATTATTCTGGTTAGAGTTGAAGTTGGGTTAATTGGAAGCGTTGGCGAGCTGAATTGTGACTAGTTGGGCGATGTAAGTGCATGTGGCTTAGGTAGTTTGATTCTGTACCTTTCCTTGAGATGCTGTCTTGACTTCTCCTCCTCCTTCTTTATGAAGGTTTTTTCTTTGCAATGATTTGCTCAACTATTTTCAGTGCAATGTAGTTAGTTAGTTTACCTGACTTCAATCCACTTTCAACTCTTTCTATTACAACCATGGTGGAAAAGTTAGATAAGCTTTAAGGAATTATCTTATCATAGTACATGCCCTCCAATGTTTGTACAAAGGTACTTACCGTCTCTGTGTTGGATAATGGTGGGTTTAATTGTGTCGCAGCTTCTCTCCACCTTTGTGCATGATCCTTGAAAGTGTTAGAACTCTTCTTTTCCATGTTTTGTTGACTCATTCAGTTAATTATAAAGGTACTTACCATCTCTGGACCTTGCTCTTGTTTAAGTAGGCATACTACTTTAAAACGGGTTAAGTTAAATTCTCATGCAAGACATGCATAATCAATTTCTAATTCCTTGCATATGATGCCATCTTTTTTGCTACATTTGCAAATGTATCTTTGGACAACCTAAGTCATTGTATTTATCAAAGTTGGGAACTTTGAATTTTTCTAGTGGTACCACATGCAAGAGACACAAGTCCTCGAAATCTTTAACCCCTCCATCCTGAATTCTTTAGATGGATCTCAATTGTTCTTGGATATAAGTTATATGGTCCTTATCTCTATTTGATTTGTTCTCCTTTTTGTTTGCCTAACTGGATTTTCTCATTCAATGTTAGTTCCTTGTCTTGTTATGTTGATGAAAATTGGTTCCCATGGAATTGGTTGAGTAGGTTGAGTTATCAACAAAGGGCGCCTTTCCCTTGATAAGTTGGACTAAGTCCATTACAATTTTTTTTCCCAAAGCCTCAGTTCTTTGATCCATTTGTCTCTAGCATTTCTATGTCTTGTGATTGAGCTCTTGTAATGATAAGGTTACGAGTTGCTTGATAATTTTTCTTTCTTTATTGAATTTTGATAGACCTTATGAATATATGACATAATTTATACAATTGTACAGAAGAAGAAAATAATACTAAAGGCACACACAACACAAATAGTTGAATTGGTTTTGTATACATGTCATATGATTCCTTATTATATAAAAGGCAAATGCCAATTTTTTATTCCACTAAGAATTCAAAGTACAATTATTCATTTGAGGGGAGTGATTTGGCCTTTTCCTCACATACATCATTAGCCCTTTTGAAGTAGGCTAACACTTGGTTCAATATATCATATACTTCCAAAGACTTTATTGGAATCATCCTTTCTTGTGTTTCCTTAACCAAGGGTTAGAGCTGCTGAGTTAACTTGCCAGCTTACTAGAGTATGGGATATAAGCTACGCACCCTCCCCTGTATAGCATGGTAGACTAGGATAACTATCTCAAGTTTATCCTAGAACTCTCCCTTATACACTGGAAATTGAGATATTTGCTTCTCCTTGTACATGATAATCTACCCCAACTCTCTTGTATGTGAATTTGTTGAGCTATTGTCTCGTCACTTTGTCCACGGATGTTTGCCCTTGCTTACCATAGTTTCTTTCCCAAGTTTTGATTCAAGACCAGGAGTCGGCAAATTTGCCTTTCTGAGTCTTCCACCTTGGATGCCTTTTCCACTAACTTAGCTTTTTCTACTTCCCATTCGATCTTTTGCCTCTTTAACTCTTGGTTCTCCTAGGTTAACCCATCCACTTCAGCTTAAAGCTTCCTTTTAGTGGTCTTGTACTTCATCTTCTTTGCCATGGTGACCTACCAATCTATTGCTCTTTCAGCTAATGCGTCTAGCTCAAAGAATCAACCTCGGAGAACTTCTCCTTCTTCAGTTTCCCTCCTTAGCATGTCAAACATCTTTCTTCCTAATTCTTTGAGTTAATGCATCTTCCCTCTCTATTCCTGATAATAATGTTGTTTCCTTGCTTAAAACTATTCATAGTAACCCTTAATCTCATCAAAGCGAGGTGTTAGGGAGTGACAATGTAATGGGGAAAAGGGGGAGAGAGATAATACTATAATTGTATTCTCCAGGGATTTAGAATGAATATATGATTATCTGTGTTATCATTTGTATGGTGATTCTATTGTAGTTGAATAATACAAGTAGTTCTTTTCATTGACGGGTTTTGTTGCCTTGGATTGTGATATCTCTGATTGTTATAGTCTTATTCGGTGTATAAGAATATATTGCTCGTGTGAAATCCTATTGTTCCTTGTTTTCCTTGAGTATTGAGACTTACCTGATGCTTGTGCTTGTAGGCTTGAACGTGTGAGATTTGATTGACTTGTCGAGGGACAGCTCTCAATGAGTGCCACACGACCCTTACTTGAGTCTCATTTTAGGGGTCCGTGACAGTTGGTATCGGAGCACAGTGTGTGTGAGCACCATGAGTGGTAATATGAGAAACAAATCAAGAAAAGTAGAGCACATTGAGGCGCTTGAGACAAAACTTGTAAGCCTGGAGACAACGTGCGGTGAACTCCAAGAGTTGGTGGCAACATTGATAAAGGAGAAAGGTGTGCCAACGGAGCTTGAGGCCGCTGAAGAAAACCCCAAAGAAAATCTCTATGGAGTATCAAAAGTTGTAGAGAGATTTGAAGAACTTGAAAAATTCATTCTACGTGTGAAATCCCTGGAGAAACAGCCAAGAGAGCATGAAGCCTTCCAGAAGAGTATCGACCAGTTGGAAGCCTTTGAGAGCAGGCTGGAACATGTTGAAGGCATATTGTCATCTCTTTCATCCCAACGGGGAGAGCCAATAGAGCTTGAGGCCTCCTTACGGGAGCTAACGGATAATTTTGATTTCCTTGCAAAAGATGTTAAGGAGTCCATTACTGCTTTAAAGGAAGATTTGAAGGAGATGAACAATGTCCAAAGTGCGGTGGTCCAGATCCAGAGGGATCTACAAGAGATAATTGTGAAAGTGAATGCAGTGACACAGATAGCCCGAAGGCCATGCATAGATCCAAGTGAGGGTTTTCGATTGAAGGTACCAGAACCTAAAAGTTTTAAGGGTACGCAAGATGCAAAGGAGCTGGACAATTTCTTCTTTGATATGGAGCACTATTTCACGTGCTCACGAGTGGATATAAAAGTGAACCAGGTAAATATTGCAACGGTATACTTGGTTGCGGATGCAAAATTGTGGTGAAAAACTAAATGGAATGATATTTAGCACAATAGATGTGTCATTAACACGTGGGAGGGGTTGAAACAGACGTTGAAGACCCAATTCTCTCCAGAAAATGTGGAGTACATAGCAAAGTGCAAAGTAATGGAATTGCATCAGACCGACTCAATAATGAGTTATGTACGGGAATACCAAACCTTTATGTTGGACATTATAGACATGACTGAATCGGATAGACTGTTTCATTTTCTTCGGGGTTTGAAGACATGGCAAAGGAATGAACTACGTCGGCAAGGTGCTGGTGATGTCTCTTCGGCCCTCGCTGCTGCTGAAGGGTTGGATGATTTTTCAAACAATTCTGGGAAGTGAAATTTCCCTACGTCCGCTAATAATGATTTCCGGCCCAGTAAAGTGTATAAGCTCACAACTGGGGGAAGGGATAGGGAGACAAATAGTTCTTGGAAAGATGAAAGAGCGCCCATAAATAGGGAGTGGAGGGGCGGACGAACGGGGGTTGGAGAGCGTCAAGTGCTGATCTCATGTTTTCTTTGGATGGGTCCTCATCGAGTGGTGGAGTGCCCTGAACGTAAGGCTTTGAATGCTTTAAAGGCCCTTCGAGGGACAACTGAAACCTTGAAACAACCCCAAAAGAACAACAGAATATGGTGGAAACATTGAGATTTTTGGGGGCATTAAAGCGTCAAGTAGTTAACAACAAGTCTCAGGAGAAGGAATTAATGTACGTTGATCTACTTTTGAATGGAAAGAAAATCAAGGTTATGATTGATACAAGGGTCACCCATAATTTCATTGCTGATTCTGAAGCTCAACGGTTAGAATTACAAGTAGATAAGGATGTGGGCAAGTTAAAAGTAGTGAATTCTCAAGTGTTAACCACGGTGGGGGTGACACCTAAAGTGGCATGCCAAATGGGGTCATGGTCTGAAACAGTTGATTTCCCCGTGGCACCCCTTGACGACTTTGATGTGGTATTGGGGATCGATTTTCTTAAATTGACATGCTCAATGCCGATCCCAGTTGCGGATTGTCTTGTGATAATGTGAAGTACACCTTGTGCGTTCCCCGCAACCTACAACAATTTCGATGAAAGGAAGTTGCTTTCAGCCCTCCAATTCAAAAAGGGAGTAAAAAGGGGAGAATCTTCTTTTGTGGTTCTACCGATAGTCTCAGAAGATGCAGAGATAGGGAAATATCCAATTGAGATTAAGAAAGTTTTAGAAGAGTTCAAGGAGGTGATCCCGGAACAGTTACCTAGGGTTTTACCACCTCGACGACAGATTGACCACGAAATTGAGCTTTTGCTAGGAGTAAAGCCGCCAGCACGTGCCCCTTATCGAATGGCGCTGCCGGAGTTAGCTGAACTTAGAAGGCAACTGAATGATCTAATTGCAGCAGGGTTTATCTATCCTTCAAAAGCTCCTTTTGGGGCCCCAATGTTATTCCAGAAGAAACAAGATTGTAGTTTGCGCTTGTGTGTAGATTATCGTGCTCTTAATAAGGTGACGATTCGTAACAAGTATCTCATTCCACTGATTGTTGATATTTTTGACCAGTTAAGTACAATTAGATATTTCACTAAATTGGACTTGAGATCGGGATGTCATCAAGTGCGCATTGTAGAGGGAGATGAACCGAAGACCACTTGTGTCACCCGGTATGGAGTATTTGAATTCCTTGTCATGCATTTTGGGCTAACAAATGCACCCGCTACCTTTTGTTCTCTAATGAATCAGGTTTTCGGGACTACCTTGATCAGTTTGTGGTTGTTTACCTTGATGACATGATGGTTTTCTGCGCATTCTTAGAAGAACATAAAGATCATCTTCGAAAGATTTTTCAAAAACTCAAAGAAAATCAGTTATATGTAAAAGAGGAGAAGTGTGTTTTCGCTCAAAAGCGTATTAAATTCTTGGGGCATATCATTGAGGAGGGCTAGATACAAATGGATTCAGCTGAAGTAGAAACCATTAAGGAGTGACGAGCACCTACATATGTTAGAGAACTGCGTTCTTTCTTGGGCCTAGCCAACTACTATCGAAAGTTTATAGAGGGGTACTCCAAAAGAGTTGTATTGTTAAAAAAATTAATAAGGAAGGGGGTACCATGGGGGTGGTCAGAAGAGTGCCAATCAGCATTCGTTGAATTAAAGGAAAAGATTGTAGTAGATCCTGTGGTAATTCTTCCTGATACGACAAAACATTATCGGTTTTTACCACAAATTTGGATCCCAAGAGATAGTGCCTCCACACTCGAAGACAGTGTACCACCGCGAGAAACTCCTTTTCCTGTGTTGTATAGTTCCGTTTGGCAATCGATAATTTTCTACTTTCAAAAGCAACTGGATGCCCTTCGTGCAAGAGAACTCCCCCTAATGCAAAGTCTGAGGTATCTACTTGCACTTCAAACGACTTTGTCACATCAGGAAGGATTAGCACATGATCTCCTACAATCTTTTCCTTTAATTCAACGAATGCTGATTGACACTCTTCTGACCATCCCCATGGTACCTCCTTCCTCAGTAAATTTGTTAACAATACAACTCTTCTAGAGTACCCCTTTATAAACTTTCGATAGTAGTTGGCTAGGCCCAAGAAAGAATGCAGTTCTCTAACATATGTAGGTGCTCGCCACTCCTTGATGGTTTCTACTTTAACTGAATCTATCCGTATCTGGCCCTTTTCAATGATATGCCCTAAGAATTTAATATGCTTTTGAGTGAAAGCACATTTCTTCCCTTTTACCTTGACTTTTTGAAAAACCTTTTGAAAATGATCTTTATGTTCTTCTAAGGATGCGTTGAATACCATAATGTTATCAAAGTAAATAACCACAAACTGATCAAGGTAGTCCCGAAAAACCTGATTCATTAAAGAACAAAAGGTAGCGGGTGCATTTGTTAGCCCAAAATGCATGACAAGGAATTTAAATACTCCATACCGGGTGACACAAGTGGTCTTCGGTTCATCTCCCTCTACAATGCGCACTTGATGATATCCCGATCTCAAGTCAAGTTTAGTGAAATATCTAGTTGTACTTAACTGGTTAAAAATATCAGCAATTAGTGGAATGTGATACTTGTTGCGAACCGTCACCTTATTAAGAGCACGATAATCTACACATAAGCGCAAACTATCATCTTGTTTCTTCTGGAATAACATTGGGGCCCCAAAAGGTGCTTTTGAAGGACGGATGAACCCTGCTGCAATTAGATCATTCAGTTGCCTTCTAAGTTCAGTTAACTCCGGTGGCCCCATTCGATAAGGGGCACTTGCTGGCGGCTTTACTCCTGGCAAGAGCTCAATTTCGTGGTCAATCTGTCGTCGAGGTGGTAAAACCCTAGGTAGCTGTTTCGGGATCAACTCCTTGAACTCTTCTAAAACTTTCTTAATCTCAATTGGATATTTCCCTATCTCTGCATCTTCTGAGACTATCAGTAGAACCACGAAACAAGATTCTCCCCTTTTGACTCCCTTTTTGAATTGGAGGGCTGAAAGCAACTTCCTTTCATCGAAATTGTTGTAGGGTGCGGGGAACGCACAAGGTGTACTTCACATTATCACAAGACAATTCGCAGTTGGAATTGGCATTGAGCGTGTCAGTTTAAGAAAATCCATCCCCAATACCACATCAAAGTCGTCAAGGGATGCCACGGTGAAATCAACTGTTCTAGACCATGACTCCATTTGGCATGCCACTTTAGGTGCCACCCCCACCGTGGTTAACACTTGAGAATTCACTACTTTTAACTCGCCCACATCCTTATCTACTTGCAATTCTAATCGTTGAGCTTCAGAATCAGCAATGAAATTATGGGTGACCCTTGTATCAATCATGACTTTGATTTTCTTTCCATTCAAAAGTAGATCAACGTACATTAATCCCTTCTCCTGAGACTTGTTGTTAACTTCTTAACGCTCTAATGCCCCCAAAAATCTCAATGTTTCCACCATATTCTCTTGTTCTTTTGGGGTTGCTTCGGGGTTTCGATTTTCCTTCGAAGGGCCTTTAAAGTATTCAAAGCCTTATGTTCAGGGCACTCCACCACTCGATGCGAACCCATCCAAAGAAAACATGAGGTTGGCACTCGACGCTCTCCAACCCCCGTTCGTCCGCCCCTCCACTCCCTATTAATAGGCGCTCTTTTATCTTTCCAAAACTATTTGTCTCCCTTACCCTTCCCCTAGTTGTGGGCTTATACACTTTACTGGGCCGTGAATCATTATTGGCGGACGTAGGGAAATTTCGCTTCCCATAATTGTCTGAAAAATCATCCAACCATTCAGCAGTAGTGAGGGCCGAAAAGAGATCACCAGCACCTTGCCGACGTAGTTCATTCCTTGACCATGTCTTCAAACCCCAAAGAAAATGAAACAGTCTATCCGATTCAGTCATGTCTATAATGTCTAACATCAAAGTTTGGTATTCCCGTACATAACTCCTTATTGAGTCGGTCTGTTGCAATTCCATTACTTTGCACTTTGCTATGTACTCCACATTTTCTGGATAGAATTGGGTCTTCAACGCCTGTTTCAACCCCTCCCACGTGTTAATGACACATCTATTGTGCTAAATATCATTCCATTTAGTTCTCCACCACAATTTTGCATCCGCAACCAGGTATACCATTGCTATATTTACCTGGTTCACTTTTAGATCCACTCGTGAGGACGTGAAATAGTGCTCCATATCAAAGAAGAAATTGTCCATCTCCTTTGCATCTCGTGTACCCCCAAAACTTTTAGGTTCCGGTACCTTCAATCGAAAACCCTCACTTGGATCTGGAACTGGCATTCGGGCTATCTGTGCCACTGCATTCACTTTCACAGTTATCTCTTGTAGATCCCTCTGGATCTGGACCACCGCACTTTGGACATTGCTCATCTCCTCAAATCTTCCTTCAAAGCAGTAATGGACTCCTTAACATCTTTTGCAAGGAAATCAAAATTATCCGTTAGCTCCCGTAAGGAGGCCTCACGCTCTATTGGCTCTCCCCGTTGGGACGAAAGAGATGACAATATGCCCTCAATATGTTCCAGCTTGCTTTCAAAGGCTTCCAACTATTCAATACTCTTTTGGAAGACCTTAAGCTTTCTTGGCCGTTTCTCTAGGGATTTCACACGTGGAATGAATTTTTTAAGTTCTTCAAGTCTCTTTATAACTTTTGATACCCCATAGAGATTTTCTCTGAGGTTTTCTTTAGCAGTCTCAAGCTCTGTTGGCACGCCTTTCTCCTTTGTGAATGTTGCCACCAACCCTTGGAGTTCACCGCACGTTGTTTTCAAGGTTACAAGTTTTGTCTCAAGCGCCTTAATGCGCTCCACTTTTCCTGACTTGTTTCTCATATTAACACTCATGGTGCTCGCACACACTGTGCTCTGATACCAACTGTCATGGACCCCCAAAATGGGACTCAAGTAAGGGCCGTGTGGCACTTGTTGAGAACTCTCCCTCGACAAGTCAGCCAAATCTTACACGTTAAAACCTACAAGCACGAGCACCAGGTGAGTCTCAATACTCAAGTGTAGGATCAATAGGAATGTGGTTTTCTATTGTGGCGTACCCAAGAAGAAATAGAGAAACAGATGCTAGAAAATCTTAGCTAGGGGTGAGCAAACGGTCAGTTCAGACAAATTCGGTTAATTGACCGAATTAACTGAAATTTTTGGTTAATGAGAACTGTTAACCGAACCAATCGAATAGAGGGGCCTCACCAAAATGAACCCGACTGAATTACCTTTTCGGGTAATTCGGTTAACTGAATTTAATCGAATTAATTTGAAATTAATTAATAAAAATATAATATAATTGTAGATTTTTTTTACCAAATACTAATTAACATATTAACAAATTAGCATATACTAATTAACATATTAACAAATTAGGGTATACTAATTTATATTTAAATTTTAATTAATTATTAAATTGTTTATTTCGGTTAATCGAATTAACATTCCTCTTAACCGAACCGATTAACCGAACTTTGTAAAACCATAACCGAACTGACCGATCTTGTGTTCTTAATCGAACCGAACCGAACTGACCAATTTTGGTCGATTAATTCGATTAATTCGAGTTTCCCCGAATTATACTCACCCCTAATCGCAGCAGCAATGAGCGTGCAATTCAAGTGGAGTTAGAGAATCAGAGCAGACATGCAGGGAGTATTAGCTTGAGAGATCAGCTAGTGGTGTAGGTGGAGTGAAAAACACAGGGTGGAGATGACACAGGGAGTTCTAGCTCAGATGACCAGCAGTTGTGTCGTCAGGCCACCCCCAAGATACGATTTTGACGATTTAGTGTCTTATGCGCTTATCACCAGCAGCGGGGATCCTTCTACCTATCAGGTGGCGATGCATAGCCAGGAGAAAGGTAGCTGGATAGGCACTATGGTGGAGGAGATAAAGTCGTTGTATAAGAACCGGACGTGGGACTTGGTGGAGCTTCCATCTAGGAAGTGGGTAATTGGATGTAAGTGGGTATACAGGAAAAGGAAGTAGTTTTAGAAAGGGAAAGAGAGAAGTACAAGGCTCGATTGGTAGAAAAGGGTTACTCACAGGGGAACAGAGTAGATTACAATGAAATCTTCAACTTTGTGGTCATACACACTTCCATTAGGGTAGTGTTGAGGCTGGTGGCGCAACATGTTCTGCATTTGGAGCAAATGGACGTAAAGATGATGTTCCTTCATGGTGACCTGGAGGAGCTGATTGTTGGACGGATTCATCCAACTTGGACAGGAGCATTTAGTATGCAAACTTATCAAAGTCACTGTACGGGCTAAAGCAGTCTCCAAGGCAGTGGTACAAGAGGTTCGACGCCTATATGACCCAAATTAGCTACAGGAGGTGAGTACAATTGCCGCGTCTATGTGAGGAAACTTGTGGACAGGTCTCTTATTTTTCTACTGCTATACGTAGATGATATACTAATTGCTGCTAAAGACATGACCAAGGTAAATTGGTTGAAGACTTTGTTGGGAAAATAGTTTAACATAAAAGACTTGGGTGCAGCCAAGAGAATACTTGGCATGGAGATTCGTAGGGACAGAGTTGTAGGGAGACTATGATTATCTCAGGGCGGCTATGTGGAGAAGGTGTTGGAGAGGTTTAGCATGACCAATGCTAAACTAGTGAGCACGCATTTAGCGAGTCATTTCAGGCTGTCCACCGCTCAATGCCCAAGTACGGATGATGAGGTTCGAGATATATTAAGGGTCCCCTATACTAGCACAATGGGGTGTTTGATATATGGCATGGTGTGTATGAGGCCAGGCCTAGCACATGTTGTCAGCGTGGTGAGCAATTTCTTATTGCATCTGGGTCAACAACACTGGGATGCTGTGAAGTGGATTCTTAGGTACTTAAGGGGTACAATTGGGTGTGACATAGAGTTCAGAGCACAACAGAGTGATCCGACAGTGGTGGGGTATGTGAATGCTGACTACGAAGGAGACCCGAATGATAGGAGGTCTACCACGGGGTACGTATTTACTCTTATGGGGGGGACCCATTTGTTGGAGGTCTATGGTATAGTCGCTCGTGGTGTTGTCTACTGTTGAGTTAAGAGTACATTGCAGTGGCTAAGGCTGCCAAGCGTTGTGGCTTATGGGATTGGTTAGAAAGCTAAGTGTCCAACAAGGTGGGGTTCGGTTGCGGTGTGATAGTTAGAGTGTCATTTACTTAGCGAAGAATTAGGTGTACTGTGCGAGGACGAAACACATTGATGTGCGATATCACAGGGTCAGGGAATTGATTACTTCAGGGGAATTTTTTCTTGAGAAGGTCTATACATCTAATAATGTGGTGGATATACTGACGAAGTTGGTCATGACAGACAAGTTCAAGCATTACTTGGACTTGATCAACGTCTCCAAGTGCTAGAGGAGAGACAGACCCAATCTACAGGCTCGGGAGGAGCAGTGATTGTGCTTTTAGATTTCCAAGAAAGTGAATATTCGCCAAGGTGGAGATTGTTGGAGACGTGGCTCATATTCAAAGCGAATCACATGTATTAGAGAAAGTTACATGAAGCGAGGGACAATTGCATGAGAGGAGTATGCAGCACTGGGGCAAACCGTCGATTTATTGGGCCAAATCGTTGACGGTTTCAGGCAATATGCAGGAGTTTTTTCTCAGCACCAAATAGTTGACTGTTTGGCCTAAATAGTTGACTATTTCAATCGACGTAAATTACGTGATTTGAATTCGGGGGCTTGTACATTGGGCTTATCTAGAGGATTTTCCTCTGAGGGATCACTATAAATGTAGTTTAGTTTTACTAGAACTCTTCTATAGGCATTGGGTTCGTACTTAAAACACTATTGTAACCCAAAGATGTAAGTTTTGACATTGTTCATAGTGAAAACCAAAGTGTTGCTCTTGTGGACGTAGGCTATTGCTGAACCACGTAGATCTTGTGCATTATAGTTGTGTTTTGCATGTTCTTATTATTGTTTGATTGCTTCTTTAGTATATTTCATCATTAAGTGTTTGCATTAGTGATTGTTGAGTGATTCGTGATTGATTGTGTGCTTCCGCTACATGTGTTCAAGTTAAATGAAACACCAACAAATTTGTCAAAAAATATACAAACATCTCCTTATATTTGGTAAAATGATAAACTTTTTAGGGTATAGGTGTCTCAAAAATCAAATTTCAAGGAAGATTTATAAGATTTTTGAAACATTTTGGAAGGTTTGTCTTTTTTTCAAACCTTAAAAAGGAGGTCAATGTTTTTTGCCCTTTTTATAATTGTGAAACTTTGTTTGTTTGGTTATAAATTAGAGCTAAAGATAAAACTTGAACATCAAGTAGTTAAGCCAAATATGGTTTCTAACAAAATCATAAGTGGGAACGATTAATATGTTACGTGAATAGTAAATTTTATGCAAATAATTAATCTTTTACTTATAAAAACAAAACAAGCAATTGTATTTATTATATATTTACTTTACTTTTAGGAATTCAAATTGAAATGTTGAGAAAATAATAATAAGGGAATTAAGGTAGTATATTTTATTCAACTACACGTGAATAACATTAATTTGTACATTAGTAATATATTTAGAATGTTGATATGTCGAAACTAAAATAAGTAGGACTAATTATCTTTAAATAATTAAATTTACGGGTTTTATGTAATTCTAATGTTTCCTAGGACTTACTAAGTGGATTAGTGTGAAATATTTTTAAATAGGAACATCTGAAAATATGTTTGGGAAAAGTCTAACTTTGTAAGTTGTTAGCATATAATTGGAAAATAAAATAAAGATTTGCGGTTGATTTGTAGTTATTGTGAAAGATACATATGTATGTGTGTGTGTATATATATATAATAGTTATGTTGTTTCATTTTCCTATCATCTTGGTATATGAAGTCAAAAGTTGATTTTGGGTAGCATGGAGTGGTTGGAAAATCCAGAGAACTATAACTGGTTGATGATGGGTATGATATGTAGGATCCTACAGTAGTTGACTAGTGCATAGCAAAATCGTTTATTAGTTCATATGAGCATTTGATTAGTTCAAGGCACGTGATTGATGATGGTCCTTGGTAGATTTATAGCTTAGTGATTGGTTCATGGCTGTGATTGATTAGGTCATGGCTAAACGTTATAGTGCAAGGCTTTACCAGCCCCTAAGGGTGAGAATGGTATGGGATGTACTTCCTTAGCAAGGATTTCCATTAATGTGAGATTATTGAGGATTAAATAAAAAAAGAAAATAATTAACTATGGATTTGTTTTATGTACTTTGATTGACTTTTGTTGTACCACTCTATTTCACATTATATATGTTATTTTCTTGATCTTTTAGATGTTCTATCCTTGAGAATGGTGCCGATATGACTTTATTTTTTATATATGTATGTATTCAAATTACTTCAAAAAGATTGAGAAGGTAAGGAGTTTCTCAAGAAATCGATTCAGTGACTGTAGCTAACTCTTTCAGACTATTTTGCAAACATTAAGGAAAAGAAAGAAATGAAAAGACTTCCAAACTTCAAAAATATTTTATGAGGTCAGGCTTTGTTAAAGTTTTTGTGTTACTTATGTTTGTATGTATATAAAAATGCTAAGATATTGAATAAAATGAGTTTTATTTGAAATTGAATTTTGAATCTTATTTGGACTCATTTTTGTTTCGACTCAAATTGATGGGACAAATGGAATGATAGTCCTTATGATTCGTGATAATGTCAAATATGAAAAAAAATAATTAATAGTCTGCCTATACCCCTAAAGGAGTTTAATTTTAGTTTGGTCTCGTACCTTAGTTGGATGCACTTGGCCATGGTGTGGTTGGTCACTTTTGTGGTTATGAAGTGTGACAGAAATGGTAGCAAAGCAAGATTTCAAGGATATATACTAAGGGAACAATTAATAGTTCTCTGTCTTGAAAGTGATTTTAACATGTGCCGCGCTTCATTGTGACCAGTCATGTATTTTAAGAACAATGACAACTTCCATCCTTACATGTGCAATTTTATCATATTTTTCATCTCTAATACTACAAAGGGGATTCTCCGGTGTCTTCTTTCAAAAAGTCAAATTTATTTTTATAACTATCAATTGTTATTCCAAAATAGTTTAACTATTGACAACTTGTTGGAATTGGTGTGATTCCAAGAGGGGGGTGAATTGGATATTAAAAAATTTCTTTCTAAATTAAACTAAATGACAAAATTAACAACAATAATACACAACCTAAGGTCTGTCTAAACACATATCAATTCAACAGATAAATTACTGAGCAAATATTAAAACAAACAAACAATTTTCAGTAATTCACAATCATTCAAACTACGTATGTAAAATAATTAGATCATTAAAAAATGACATATAGGCGTGAAAAATAAATTGCGGAAATATAAAGCTGACATTATATGTGTTATCGGGGTTTGGCCAAAACTGCCTACGTTCCCGCCTCAAGCTCACAAGCAAGAGGATTCACTAAATATGCTCACTTGCAAGTGGAGCGATACCGTTTACAACCTCCCTCTCCTTATTGGGTAAGGGAATACCCAAGGTTAGATTAACATGATTAACTCCAACCTTTACAACTCCTTACCATAATACTGCACCTAGGTGCTCTCTTAATTGAGTCATAGCAATTCGGGACCATTCACAAAGCTAGTTTTCCTTTTCTAACAACTCGTCGAGAATACAATAGATAATTAATAAAATATTTTCGTACAACAAAGATGCTTCTAAACTAAGCAGATGTGTACAACAATTACATCACAATGCCTTTACGTGTGATATGAAATGAAACTCAATGTGGGTGTTTGTATTTTTCACTCAACAATATTTTTCAATAAAGATTGAAGTGTGAAAAATAGTTTTCTCAATACTAAGAGTAAGTTACCTTTCAAACAAAAATATTATAGTTTAAAATATGCTCAAGGCTCTTCTCAATAACCCATATAATTTCCCAAAAATGATTTTTCAAAACAAAGCCGAAGGGAAGTAAGAGTTTTTGCTTTCAAATGAGCTTGCAAAAATAATGTGTGTGTGTAAGAACGATTGCAATAAGACTTTTCTAGTACAAAATATATGTGCTCAAGTCTTTCAAAATAACCAATATTAATTTTCTCCCAATAGTATTTATCAATAAAATATAAAGGAGATTCAAGAAGTTTATTCTAAAAAAGAATGATATTCAAAGTATGAATATTGAGAGTAAATGTTTTGAATAAAAGTGCCCTAAATAAAACCTCTCTTCCAAAATAGATTTTTCAAATAGAGAATGAAAAGAGAGTTAATGATTTGTAAAAAATAAATGCCCAACTGAATGCTAAAAAACAACGTTCTCTTGTAAGATTTATCAAAAGAATAATAAAAGAGAGTAAGAATTAAGTATATACTTTGAGAGAATTTTTGGGGTAATCAATTCCTTAATTATGAGTTATGAGAGGGTATATACAGATATTGGGAAAAATATGACCGTTAGGGACATAACGGGAATAATTAAAAATGTTTAATTAAACTTTAACTCTAATTACCGTAATAAAAATTTGCTAACTCAAGAGGTTCGGTTGACCATATACAAGATTCGGTTGACTATGAAAATTTTGAATTGTAGGTTTGGTCGACTGTCTCATGGTGATTTCGAACCCTTTGTAGATTCGGTCGACCATGGCTAGAGGTTGGTTGACCATTCATGAGGTTTGGTCGACTAAGGCCAATTTGAATTACAGAGTTGGTGAACTAATGAAGGTAGAAAACGGTACTTTTGAAGTTTGGTCAAACGAGAACGCTCAGTTAAAAAATGGATCGGTCGATCGAGCCAAGTCAAATATTTGACTTTTACCCGTTGGGTCAACCGAAGAGTTTATAACGCAAATCAGTCGGTCGACCGAGGCTTTGTCAAACCACATCATGCATGCAATGCATTATTATAGACCAAATAATAAACCAAATAAAA
Organism: Malania oleifera; assembly: GCF_029873635.1. Lineage (NCBI taxonomy): Eukaryota > Viridiplantae > Streptophyta > Magnoliopsida > Santalales > Ximeniaceae > Malania > Malania oleifera. The sequence goes on from NC_080425.1 coordinate 19,590,674, forward strand.
TATAATAAAATTAAATGTCTTCTTCTTGGTCTTTTGCTCTTCACTTCATGGAGTATGTCGAGTTCATGTGCATTAAGATCCGTCTTGGTTTCTATTTCTTTTAATCCTTATGTGTGTGCCAAAATATGAATCTGTTCACATACTAAGCACATACGTAAGATACAGATGCTTTGTCAGTATCAAAATAAGGATCAGACTGAAAAAGTCATAACAACTATGCCAAAATGCTCTTATAATTATGTCAAGTTTTTTCCTACAATTATTTATAATTATCCCAAAATACCAATATAATTATCTACAAATATTTCAAAATGAACCTATATTATTTAATTATTTATTATTTTCTCTAATTTCTAATATCTAATACTATACTCTTCTGTGTCTTATTTCAAAAATGTCAAATTTATCTTTATAATTATCAATGATTATTCTAAAATACGTTTTTATTTACCCATAACTATCCCAAAATATCCCTATAACTATGTTAAATTTATCCTTACAACTATTCATAATTATCTTAAAATACTTTTATAACTATTTACAATTATTTTAAAATGTTATTATATTATTTATTTATTATAATTTTTTTTAATAATTTTTTTTAATAATTTTTTTTAAAAATAGAGAGCTGTGGAGTGCACACGCATAGTGCTTCGTTTTCTTCTCTCATCCCAAACCTAACTTGACGGTAAATGTTTGTTGGATTTTGTTTGCCTTTTTTGATGGTCTTGTCATTTACCACCTTCACCTCTGTCACGATCAAATTAACTAGTCTGGAGTTTACCCCCGTCCTTGAGATGAAAAATGATGCTCGTCTTTCCTTCCTCAATTTCCCGCCAAGTTCTCCCTGGAAAACCCAGAGCCGCAAGCTGCGAAGCAGTCTCCCGTAACAAAAAGAAAAACAAAACCAGTCTCTTCCCCGCTTTTGATTCTGAAGGTCATGGCCTCACAACCGCCGGAAGTGGATGCTCTCGCGTCCAGGAAGGCCATGGCGGACTTCCTCATACGCCACTACTCCTCGCAACTTCGCTCCCTCGTCCGTTCCCCTAATCCTCGCCTTCATTACCCTCTCTATGTCGAGTAATACTTCTCCATGTTCAACAAACTCATCCTCTCTCCATGCGTTCTCTCTCTAAATTCTCTCTCTGCAGGTTTGCGGAGCTGTTGAACGAAAATCCTTCTCTCGCTCTTCTTGTTTTCTCTGAACCCGCAAAATATTTGCCGCTCTTCGATGAAGCGGCCGTATGGGCTCAGGTATCAACTATTTCGGAGAACTTTCTATGAACAGCCGTTTGTTTGTTTGTTTTTAAACAAAAAAATATTGTTTCTGTGTCTCTGGGCTCGTAGAAAATCGTTTTTGAGCACTTTCGAAATTGCGAGAACGCTAGTTTAAAGGAGCACGCCCACGTTAGGATCGACATCAGTGGTTCCCCGCTGGAATGCCCCGGTTTGTTTCTTTTTCGTTCCTAGAATTCTATACGTTGTTTTTCTCCTTAATGAGCCTTCGCATTTTGTTCTGGATTGTATGCTAATGTGAGTGTTCGGGTGTTTGTAGAGACTTTTCCAAGCATTGGGGGTATAAGAGTGAAGCATCGCGGGATTCTTCTCACTCTGAAAGGGACTGTAATCCGATCTGGGGCAATCAAGATGATCGAAGGGGAGAGAGAATACGAATGCCGGAAATGCAAGGGCAGGTGGTTGTTTGACTTTGTCTTTTTCCAACACGGTGTATTTTTTTAACATCTCAATTTGCTTGAGGCCGGACCTTGAGTCAATGGTTAGGCTGCTCCTTTGTGACCCGTCGGTTATATATTCGAGTCCAAGGAAACAGTTTCTTTACTAAAAACTGGAGCAAGGCTGCATACACTTTGATGATCCTCTTCCTATCCTCGCTAAATGAGGATTCGTGTGGCCCAGGGATTTTTTTTTTTAAAATTTTAATTTGCCACTGCAGCAACATGAAAAAAAAAAGAAGAAGCTTTTGTCACATCTATGGTTATGAATTGTTCCTAGAGTTTGTTTTTGCCGCGTAGATGGTTCATCTTTCATTAGCATTATGATTTGTTTTAGTTTGTTTACCTCCGATTTCCATGTCATCTGCTGGCCAAGCAGTGTTCTAGCTATCTCTTGTTATGATGGTATTGTTATATGTTAGGAGCTTGATGCCTTGATCAGTTTCTAGCTTGGTGCTAGTTGTTTCTAACCCCAGATGGTTATGAGGGAGAGGGGACAGACACTAAGATCTGATTATTGCTCCTATTTGATTAAAAACGAACGACCTAACTTCAAGATAGGTCTCTCCCTCTATTTATAATACAAATTTAAATACATTCTAATGACAGTAATACCCCTACTAACTCTCACTAATTAACATACTAACACACTCAATAATAATAATACTAAAATACATATATAACCTCTAACATTTCCTCTCAAGCTGGAGTATAAATGTCATAAGCTCCTAGCTTGTTACAAATGAATCTAACATGAGCACCCCCAAATGTTTTGGTAAACAAATCGGTAAGCTGCATGTGACTTCACATAAGCGGTTGTAATGAGCTTTTGCATAAGTTTCTCCCGAACAAAGTGGCAACTTCAATGTGCTTCGTCTACTCATGAAAGATTGGGTTGGAGGCAATATGAAGAGCAGCTTGATTATCACACATCAACTTCGTAGGCTGAGAATGCGGAAAACCCAATTCTTCCAACATGTTCTTCAACCAGACAAGTTCACAGCTAGTGTGAGCCATAACTCTATATTTTGATTTAGCACTTGACCTTGCCACCTCAATTTGTTTCTTACTTTTCCAAGAAACAAAATTACCACCAACTAGTGTTTTAAAAGGCATTATTGAGGCGCGCCACTTGAGGCGATTTGGGCGTAAAATGCCCTAAGGCGTAAGTGGAAATGGGCAAATCCAAAAATGCGTACGCCTCAAATGTAAATACTCGCCTTTTACGCCTTAAATGTAAAGGCGTACGCATTGCTCGATTTAAAATATAAATTAAAAAAAAAAACCCAGAATGAATCTAAAACCCTTTTCTTTCTATCTTTGACAAAGCTTATTCTCTCAACGAAGCTTCTGCTCTCTCAACAAAGCCTCGATGAAGCCTCTAGCGACGTCTTCTCCTCGACAATACCTTCTGCTCTCTCGACAAAACCTCCGGTCTTCTCCTCTCTCGATGATTCCTCTTGACTAAGCTTCAGCTCTCTCGACGAAGCCTCTAGTCTTCTTGAGCTGACACACTAAGCTTGACTCCCCTTGAGCAACAAACTTAGGTGGTTGCTCCACATAAACCTCCTCTTCAAGGTCACCATGCAAGAAGACATTTTTAACATCTAACTAATGCAAAGGCCGGTGACAAGTTGTAGCCAAGGAGATGAACAAACATACCAATATGAGTTTGGAAATTGGAGAAAAAGTATCAGAATAATCCAGACCATACACCTAAGTGTATCCCTTAGCAACAAGACACGCCTTTAGAAGAGCCATAGAATCATCAAGGTTGACTTTCATAATGTAAACCCAGCAACAACTAACCATAGGCTTGTCAAGAGGAAGAGGTACCAAGTCCCTAGTACCATTGTCATGTAAAGCATTCATTTCGTCAACCATAGCATCCCTCCACCAGTCCACCCTGAATGGGCTAAGGCTTTTGAAACAAATTTAGGAAGGGTAGTAGGTGACAAAATTGTGACAAAATTGTAACAAAACGATAATAGGAAGCTGATAAGAACTCATAACAAACATAGTTGGAAATTGGGTGTTGAGTACATGTGCATTTACCTTTCCAAACAACAATAGGAGGATCAAAATCATAGGAAGTATAATCCTCAGATGAGGAAACCAAAGGCGTGGTAGTAGAAGCTAGAGAGGACTCTTCCTTGGTGCCACCATCGTGAATACACCTGCAAGTTAGGATGGTCAAGGCGATGAGAAGGATTCAAACTACATGGAGACTCGGATGGTTGGTTGGGCAAGGAGATCAATGTAGAATCTGGAAGATTAGGCAAAAGAAGAGACTTATTGAGCTCAGAAGCGCTTAGTGACTTGGTGTAGTAAGGTGTAGACTCAAAGAAGGTAACATCTGTAGAAATAAAGAAGCGATGCAGCACAAGACCATAGCAACAATATCCCTATTGAGTATATGAGTAGCCCAGAAAGACACATTTTATAACACAAGGATCCAACTTATCCACCCCAGGAGTTAGTTGATTAACAAAGGACACACACCCAAATATACGAGCAAGAAGAGAAAATAAAGGTGAATTTGGAAAGAGAATGGAGTAGGGAATTTTACCACTAAGAACAAAGGATGGCATTCTATTGATCAGATAACAAGCAGTAAGTACAACATCACTCCAAGACACTTAAGGTACATGTGTTTGATAAAGTAAAGTGTAAGTGATTTCAAGAAGATGTCTATTTTTTGACTTTGCAACCCCATTTTGTTGAGGAGTGTAGGCACAAGATTTTTGATGAATAGTACCAAACTGAATCATATGAGTAGTTGATTGTGCACTGAATAACCACAAAATTAGGGAAGAATGTCACTAAACAATTCATGGATTTAGTAATTTTGTTAACGGACATAAGATTAAAAGGAAATTTGGGAATAAATAAAATCGAAGGAAGAGAAATAGAAGAAGTGGGATTTATAGTCCCAATTCCCTTGACTGCAGTAGTGGATCCATTAGCAAGAGTAACACAAGGTAAATTTGCAGGATATTGAAGAGTGGAGAAAAAGCTAGGTATACCTGTGATATGATCAGTGGCAGTGGAGTGTATTACCCAAGGATTAGGACGAGAAGTACTAGATAACAGGCATACTGTGTGCTTACCAGATTGGGCAAGAGATGCAATGGGAAGAGAAGCTTGCTGTCATGCTTGATATTGCTAGAACTTGGAATACTCTTCCTTTGACATAGAGACAATACATTGCCCCCCACTTCGACCCCAAAGGTGAGGAGTCGGTGGTGGCTGCATTGGCTGTCCCCAAAGGTGTGAAGTCAGTGGTGGCTGCATTGGCAAGACATGAAGGTTTGCTGCGAAGATCCCAACATTGCTCAATGCTATGATTATTCCATCCACAATGAGTGCACTTGCGAGAAGTACCTTTGCCTCGTCCGTCTCTACCACTACGACTACTTGAAACACTGCAATAACTTTTGCGGTTGTTTGGTAGAGAACTTTCACTCTGTGTAGCAAAGGCTGTCCTCTCAGAGCCAAAAAGCAAGAAAAAGAGAATACGTGCTAAAGGAAGCACGAAGGACATGAGAATAAATATCTAAAAATGATGGCAGCTCAGTACTACTGAGTATCTGGGTTTGAACTGCCTCAAACTCAAGTCTCAAGCCTGCTAGAATGCAAAGAATTGTCAGATACTCCTTGTGCTTCTACATCTCACAAAGATCGACAGTTTTGGTTGCACGACATTAAGCTCCTCATGAATATGCTCCATCTCTCCAAAATAATTAATAATGCTCCTATCTCCTTGTTGTAACTAAAAGTATTCCTGCGATAAATCATACATACGTGTAATGTTACTGGAGTAAAGAAGTTTGACATAATCCCAAATCTCCTTGCACGTATCTAGATGCATACACATCCGTGCAATCTGTGGCTCCATCAAATTCCATAAAAGGGAAACAATTAAGGCATCTTCCTGAATTCACGTCTTTTTTCTTCTCATCAGAAGACTCGGATTTGAGCAAGTGGTCAGATTTCCGTAATCCTGCTAAATAAATCCGAACAACTTTAGACCATTGAACATAGTTCTTTCCATCCAACTTTTGAGTCGTTATTTGCGGCAGCCATGTAGGAAACAAATTTTTGGGATTCATAGATTCCATCCAAACACTGATAAATCCGCAATCACAGCAAAAACAAGAACACTCAAAACTAATCGGAACAATCACAAACTATGTGAAGCATCGACACAACAACGGACAAGGTGAACAACTCACCGATGGATATAGCGCTGCCACAGCATTCACAAACAGCAACCACACCAAAAACAAGAAGAACAATCAATAATCGAAACAATCACAAACCATGTGAAGTACCGACGCAACCATGGATAAGGTGAACAACTCACTGATGGATATTGGACTGCGACAGCCTCACAACTGAACATAGGAACGCTGCCATGACTCCAAAAAACTCACAAGGAAGCCTTCACAAACCCTGAACAGAAATTAACGGAATACCGCGAGTGCATGGTTGGAAAAGGTTGAATTTTTGAGCAAAAAACTGACCTAACAGCTTGATAATATAGTCTAAAAAAGGAATCGGAGCATGGTAGAAGAAAATAAAGGAAAAAAGTGGCCAAAACTGCTCTCACACGCCAACATGTGGGGTTGGCTCTACTGGCATCTGGCTGGCGTGTGGGGCGGCCCTCCGGCGATTGGGTTTTGTGGGGTGGGTCGTTGTTGGGGGGGGGGGGGGGGTTTGATTATGGGTATATGGTTGGTTTTGTGATTTAGTACGGGATGGAGGTGGATTAGGGAAGAACAGCCGCGAGAATGGTGTTTTCTAGTGACAACTGAGGAAAGTAGGGTTCAGATAGGATCATGCTTTGATACCATGTTAAGATTTGATTAAAAATGAATGACCTAACTTGAAGATAGGTCTCTCCCTCTATTTATAATACAAATATAAATATGTTTTAATGACAATAATACCCTTACTAACTCTCACTAATTAACATACTAACACACTCTATAATAATAATACTAAGAGACATATATAACCTCTAACAGTTAGTAATTAACTTTATTTATTTAATCAAATATTATCATACTCTCCTTCACCTGTGGGCCTCATTTCCTTATTAATCAAGTGGAGTCGAGCGCATGATTTTTTCAGTTTTATTTGGGAGGTGATGTAAGCCAGTCTGCATAGATAGCATGTTAAGTCACCACTTATCTTTTGGGGCTGATAAAGAGTACCTTAGCATGATATGAAATTCTGGTTCAAGAGGTCCGGAGTTTGAACCTATGTTACCTAGAACGTGGAACAACAGGATCACAGTACAACATTTGCCCTAAAATGTGGAACGTTAGGGTTATACTTAATTAGATATATTGATGAAATATGTGTAAATGTCACTTGTATATTTTGGAGAGGATTTTGAGCTGTATCTAAATCTAGAAGAGAGTTTCTGTTGTGGAATAGATTAATAATGACAAAAATACAATTAAAATGTGATGATTTCTCACTTTTAACCAAGAATAAGTAGTGATATTTGAAAAATATTGAACTAAAACTTTGGATTGTTAGATTTAGCATTCTGGAACAAAATGTACCATGTTTTGGAATGTTCGTATCAATATGTGGTTTGCTAGGGTGTTAGTGTTTTCTGGTAACTACTTTGAACTCTAATCCTCCTTGTCCTCATGAATCTTTTTGTGCGCAATGTGGCTACACTTAAGAAGATGGACAAATGAACGGACATGGGCAATGGAGTTTGAACTCAAGGCAGCTGGAAAATTTGGGTTCTAATACTATGTTAAGCTACCATTGATGCTAGAGGCTTAAACTCTTGGGACTTGTAGTAAATTCACTTGTTGAATGGTTAAAGAAAAAAATTGTTGAAAGCTGTAGAAATTTCCAATTTATTGTGTTGATTTAAGTGTTCTTGATGAATTCCTAGATATTTGTTTTAAACATAGTTGTCAAATCGAGATTCAAATCATTAATTGAAATTCGAATTTGGGAATTGAGAGTCGAGTATCAAATCGTAAGATTTGGTACAAATTTCCAGAATCAATTCTAAATGACATGCAATATCTACATATGAACAGCAAGAAAAATAATAGAGTACATCTAGATTTTGACAAATAACAAATCGTATTTCATGCGTATGTTTTCCTAAGACAAATGAAAAGTAAGGGTGTTTAAGAATATCAATAAAAAAATGAAGATTTGCTGCTTAAAGGAAGGAATCAAGAAAGAATAATAAAAAAAATTGAACTGTTGGTGTTTATTGAGTATTGACAATTTTTTTTTTAAAATTCCATGCATATTTTTTCTTGATTTAAGAAGGAAAAAAAAAAAAAAAAAACCTAAAATGGATAATAATTGAACAAATTATTGAAAAACCAACTTTTGAATCTTAATAATACAATGAAACATGGGTACCACCTTAGCTGACTTTTGTTCTGTCCCTTCTTTTCAATTGCAGAATACTACATTCCTCCTAGAGATGAAGAATGGTTTTGTGAAGGCAACATAAGACTTAAAGTTCGGTGTGTGTGTGTGTGTGCTTTGTTATTTTTTTTTTTTTTTTGTTTTTTTGCACAAAACTTACATAGACAAGGAGCAGAATGTAATCATGTAAAAATAAAAGAAATAAAAAGAAAAGAAATGTTGTTTTTGTTTTGAACTAGTCGGGTTTATCATGATATGATAGGTCCAGAATCGTATGAATTGATGGATTCAGATTGAATCATTAGATTCATGAGTTGAATTGATAGATTTGGCAACGACTCGATTGTTTTTAGATTCTCGAGTAAGATTCAAATCAATTTAATGTGCATCTGATATGAATTGTATGAATCAAATTGAGAATCATAAGATTCTTACAACTATAGTTTGAAATATCTCCAAACATTTTGATGGAACATTTTATTCTGGAGAAAATTTTAGCTGAACAATTTGACATCAATGTTCCTGAAAAGTAATAATGTCGAAGCTTAATGATTGAACATATTATTTTGCCTAGTATTAATTTAGAATTAATATTACTGCTAACTGATTTACTGAACCTAGAAATTAATTTGGGCACTGGTTTGGGATAAAATTCAGATTTTGGCCTCACTGTGGTGCACTGGATTGAGATTTTTCAGAGGATTAGTTTCCACAAGTTACAAAGAGATTGGAGGAACCTATTGGGATGTTGATCCTTTATTTTTTTGGTCTTGAATTGTTCCAGGCCTTTTTCAGCAGATGTCTCATTCTTCCTGATGTAAATTCTCTTCCTATTAATGAAATATTCTTTTTGTTTCTGAACCTCCATAAAGTGCATTCAGCTACTTTTGCTGTTTTGCAACCTTAGATCAGGTGATGAGTACTAATGCATTCAACTAGTGCCTTTTCCTTTTTATTTGATTCACTGCGATATATGATGTTATTTGTCAGACAAAATTTTTAGCTGATCGTCTGTTGAATTGATTGTATAGGTTCAAGGTTTGTTCTGAGGTGGAAAATAGAAATGCCATACTGCCTCCATCATCTTGCCATGCCCAGGTTTTTTCTTTACTCTATCTCACGTCATATCCTGTAGTCCTTTTTTAGAAAGAAACAATTTATGTAGTTCGAAGATAACAAAGTAGATTATAGATAACTACAGTGAAATTGCTCCACGAGGGTATGCACTATAAGAAAAAATGAAATTCATCTAGTTGTGATTTTTGAGCCCCTTTAGGATTTATGATTAATTTATTCTGTGGCTTCATCTTCTGAATGAAATAGATAGTCCTCCAAATCTTTATGATGAGAAATGTGAGAAATTTAGAGTTTTTGACTAATTTTGATGTTTCCCTCCCCCCCTTAAAAGTAGTTTTAGAATTCATTTGTGTTTTTACTGTTTTCACGGTTATGAATTTGTAAGCATGTTGCTAAATGTGTAGATTCTACTTTTTTCTGAAGTTTGATGACTAATCCATTTTCTCCAATGACAGAAGTCCAAATTCTGTGAAGGCACAACTTTCAAGGTTCTAGAAAACACGGCAATGTGCCATGATTATCAGGAAATCAAGATTCAAGAAAGTACGCAAGTGTTAGGTGTTGGGGCTATTCCTCGTTCAATTCCTATTATTATGAAGAATGATCTTGTTGATATTGTGAAAGCTGGAGGTATTGCTGTTGGATTTATATATAGATGTATGATTATTACATGGATGTGTTTGTGCATATAATTTAATTAATTCAGGATTATGTATGTCTTGGTTCATGAAATAATTGGTATCTTAACCAACTATATAATGTTTCACATTGTAATATATATAAAATTCTTGAATTAGACTAGGGAATATGTTTAATGTATATGGGAAATTTATTATAAAAATAAAGGATATAGATTTAATTTTTAATTTGGTTAATAGTGTGCTATATAATTACAAATTCAGGTACTGTATTTATTGGATGTACATGATATAATGACCAAAGTCATCGCTCTTTAATTATTAATGAATAGTCTCCCAAGATACATCGGAAGAATAGAGATACATTGATCAAAGTCATGTCTCTCTCTTATCAATGTATCATTATGGAATATACCACATTAAATGAAGGATTAAGGAATGTATCACATTAAATCATGGATAATTAATTGAAGGTGCATTCACCTATGAAGGGAAAGACCATCTACATATGATGACTCTATGATGGATTGAGTCACTTGGGCAATTGTATAAAGGGTTCTAGGTCCATACCACCAACTAGGTTTGATAGAATTTCCATCGCTAAACCAAAGAGAGTAAGGGGAGACAAGATGGAGTAGTTTCTGCATGTTTGAGACTTGATCAAAGAAGAGAGGGAAAGAAGATTGAAGGTCTTTACTTAGAAAATATTCTAACTATTTCATCCTAGGAAGTTTGTGTTCTTATTTCTAACTGAACTTTGACTCCTTAATCATAGTACATTTTATCCTCATTGGAAAAATTTCAAAAACTAGGGTTGGAGTAGAATCTAAGTTAGAATTAGGAAGAGAAGCTTTAGAATCTAGAGCTTTTAGGATAAGTAGAAATAAGACAGAATATATGAAACATAATTTTAGTCATAGTAGGAGAAATATTGGAGAAAAAGTTAAACATGATAGTCAAGAAATCAATAACGGCGGTAGATTGCGATATCTTGGATCTATTATGCAAGTTGAAAGAAAAATAGAAGAAGATGTAATGCATCGAGTTAAAGCTGGTTGGTAAAATGGAGAAGTGTTTCAAGCATGTTGTGTGATCATAAAATACCCTTAAAATTAAAAGTGAAGTTCTATAGGACGGCTTTAAGGCCAGCTATGCTATATGGTAAAATGTTGGGCAACCAAGGGACAACATATTTGAAAAGTAAAGTTGCTGAGATGAGAATGGGCGAGCCAATTATCCTTCCTTCAAACAAAGAAGAAATTACACCAAGATAACTTTTTTGCTAAATTGAGAATATCTTGGAACAAGAACTTTGCAGCCCGAGGTTGTACTATGCTTATTCATATCTTCCAAAACTGCTTTTGTTCTAATATGACGGTTATTTCCTTCCACATTAAGGAAACAACCATTTCATTTTTTGTGAAATTCCCCAAGTCTCTGCCCGCTTGGAAGATCGCATTCTACCTTTCCTTCCCAGCATCATAACTTGGTCACCATCCTTGTTTCTAAAAATCAGTCCGGTTGCTGCTTCCTTGGCTGATTGCAACAATGCAGGGTTACACCAAAATGATCTGTCTTGCACCTTTCTTTCTTCAAGTGGTTTTCCTTAATGTCCAATGGGTCATCTTCTAATGGTGCAACCTGTAAGAAAAGTTCTTTACAAGCAGAAAGAAGATGATGTGCTTCTATGAAAAATTTCTTTTCATATCATCGCCAATTATTAGATTGCTTTTTATTCTGCAATCCTTTGGTTCTGGAAAAATACTGCAAACACTGTCAGAACCTCTATCATTCATTATCATGTACTTCAAGAATTTCCAAACATTTCCAGATTGACTCTGGATTGCAGGGGAGAACTGAACCAAACTGTTTGGGCCCTACTCCACTTAAGCAAGATGTGATCAGTATTTTCAATACCATCTTCAAATATATTCCATAATTTTTTTTTATCAATTTATGCATTTTTATCAAAACATATTTTTTGGTAATTCATTTGTGATTGCTCTACAAAGAAAGAATTCAATCTTTGGCATCATTTTCTATTCCAGATGATGCCAGTGTCTTTCTCGCCTTATTATTTTCATTTTGTTGGCTATGAGAAACCTCTGCATTTGGATTATCTCTTCTAGTTCCTTTCTTCAACTCGGAGGGATCATATTTTGTTGAGAATTCACCATTGATGCAATATCTCCATATCACACTGCCGTTTTCAGCTATTGGTAATACAATGTTCAAAATTTTTCCTTGCCCTCTTCATTAATGAAATTTTGAATTGAGCTCAGCTTTCTGGATTCCCTCTATTTATCTATGAATTCTCCTACTTTCAAAGGCTCTCTTGAACAACTGCATTGATTCTATTTGGCAATGATTTCTCCCCCAGCTCTGGAATCTAGGGATCATCCCAAGGAGGCAATTGCTGGGCATTTTGCTTCCCAAATTGATGCCTTTGCAAAATATGTTGAATTGCATACTCTAGCCCATAACCTTTGAGGCCTAACAATTGATCTCCAAACTGCTTCGGCAATAGGGCTCTATTAAAAAGATTATGTTCCCTAATCACCAAACGTCCTGCTGAAGCTGGTTCACAAAATTTTCTCCATTTCGTAAGGCATGTCATTTCTCTCCATGTCTTTTTCTTTCCCGCCAAAATTCTCCACATGATTTATCCATTTACTTGCACACATTGATAGGTACTTTAAGATGACTCATGGGAACTCCAATTTCTTAAAAATTTTCTCAATCCCCTTCTTTCTAGGCCGTCATAACCAGCTCATAAGCCTTTCTCACATCTCTCTTTAGAGCCACCCCTCAATCTCTCTCCCTCTCTCTCTCTCTCTCTCTCTCTCTCTCTCTCTCTCTCTCTCTCTCTTTAAATGTATCAACTCATGTGTCAGTAGAATATTATCTGATCTCTCTTCTTGATGTTGGTACTAGGACAACCGAATACTATCATAGTTGTCATTACTAAAAGTACGCATTTTTGATTCTTATATCTGATTACTAAGAAAAATTTTTTATTGTTTTTTTAGTTGCAGAGAAAATGTGGTTTCAGGAGGATTCACTCCAATAGTCATGTTCCTTTTCCCCCCGACCCCACCCCACCCCAACCCAAAATCTCTGCTTTATCTTTTAAAAAAGGGTAAAAGGTAGAGAAATGTTCCCCCCCCCCCCAAATGAATGCTGTGGTCAAGGCCGATAGGAAATTTTTTCTCCCTTCTAAGTGATCTTTGCCTCACAGGCAATCAAGATTGTGGAGAAATATGGGAGCAACGAGTTCAGGTGCTTATTGTAAGCAAATGAAGTTAAATGGATTCAACAACAAATATTTGAATTTTGATCACAAAAATCCAATTATTCTTGGGTAAAAATGATGAGTAATCTAGGAGGGTCTTTGATCATTCAGTTTGTGTCTAATAATTTTGGACGGAAGATTGTAATCGAAAAGCTTTCGTAGATCTGTGGGCATAGTTGTTGGAATTTGTATCAATTCCATACTAAATTGATTTAGCATTACTAGTGAATCTAAAAATAACTGAATTGTTGCCGAGTCTATTGAATTAGATTACCTCGTGAATCTAATTGTTAGAGGTTATTTATGTCTTTTAGTATTATTATTAAGTGTGTTAGTATGTTAATTAGTGAGAGTTAGTAAGGGTATTATTGCCATTAGAATGTATTTGATTTGTATTATATATAGAGGGAGAGACCTATCTTCAAGCTAGGTCATTCATTTTATCAAAATCTCAACATGGTATCAGAGCATGGTCCAATTGAAACCCTATCATACTCGGTTGTTGCCGGAAAACACATTCTTGTTGCTGCCCTTCTCAGATCCACCTCCACCCTTCATTATCTCACAAAACTAACCATATAGCCAAAAATAGAGCCCTCTGAAGCCTACCTTCGCAAAACCCCATCACCAAAAATATCCCCACGCGCCCCCACGTTCTAATTCCTTCTCTAGACAGTATTGTCAAGTTGTTGCACTCATGGTAATTCGTTAGTTTTTGTTCAGTGTTTGTAAAGGCTTCTTTGTGAGTTTCATGGAGTAGTGGTAGTGTTCGTAAGTTAAGTTGTGAAGCTGTGGCAGTGCTATATCAATTGGTAAGTTGTTCACCTCGTTCGTGGTTGTGTTGGTACTTCACTTAGTTTTTGATTGTCCTGATTAGTTTTGATTGTTCTCTTGTTTGACATTGGTGTGGCTACAAGTTTGTGAGTGTTGGGATGGAGTCTATGAATCCCAAAAATATGTTTCCTTCATCGCTGCCATAGATAACAACTAAAGAGTTGGATGGAAAGAATTATGTTCAATGGTCTAAAGCTGTTCGGGTTTATTTAGTGGGATTAAGAAAATTTGATCATTTTCTCCAATCTAATCCTTCTGATGAAAAGAGAAAAGATGTGTGGATTCAAGAAGTTGCCTTGATTGTTTCCCTCTTGTGGAATTTGATGGAGCCACAAATTGCATAGATGTGCATGCATCTCTATACGTACAAGGAGATTTGGGATTATGCCAAGCTTCTATACTCTAGTAACATTACACATTTGTATGATTTATCCTAGGAGTACTTTCAATTACAACAAGGAGATAGGAGCATTGCAGATTATTTTGGAGAGATTAAGTGTATTCATAAGGAGCTTAACGTCGTGCGACCTATAACCGCCGATGTTCATGAGATGCATAAGGAAGCAGATGACAGTTCTTCGGGTTCTAGCAGGCTTGAGTCCTGAGTTTGAGGTAGTCCAGTCTTAGATACTTAGTAGCGCAGAGTTGCCATAATTTGCTGATGTTTATTCTCATGTCCTTTGTGCTTCCTTTAGCAAACATTCTCTTGATCTTGCATTTGGCTTTGAGATGTTAGTCTTTGCTACACAAGGTTATTCTAGTTCTCTACCAAACAACTGTAGAAGTTATTGGTGGTTCGAGTGGTCATGGTGGCAAAGATGGATGAGTTAAAGGCACTCCTCGCAAGTGCACTCATTGTGGATGAAGTAATCATACTATTGAGTAGTGTTAGGATCTCCATGGTAGAACTTCACGTGTTGCCAATGCAACCACCACTGACTTCGCACCTTTGGGGGCAAAAAATGCAACCACCACTGACTCCACACCTTTAAGGCTGAGTGGGGGGCAACATACTGTATCCATGTTAGAGGAAGAGTATTCCAAGTTCCAGCAGTATCAAGTGTCACAACAAGCTTCTCCTCCCATTACATCTTTTGCCCAAACAAGTAATCCGACAGTATGCTTGTCATCTAGTACTTCTCGTCCTAGCCCTTGGGTCATAGACTCCGCTGCCACTGATTAGGTCATAGGTATTCTTGATTTCTTCTCTACTCTTCAACATCTTACAAATTTACCTTGTGTCATTCTTGTTGATGGATCCACTGTTGTAGTCAAGGGAATTGGGACTATAAATTCCATTTCATCTATTTCTCTTCCTTCGAATTTTATATTCCCAAGGTTTTTTTTTCTTCAATCTTATATCCGTTAGCGAGATTACTAAACCCATGAATTGTTCAGTAACATTCTTCCCTGATTATGTGGTTGTTTAGGATTTGAAAATGAGGAAGACGATTGGAGGAGGGTGTGAAGCTGGTGGATTTTATCACTTTGAGTTGATATCTCCTTCTATCACCTGCACTGTTGCTGCCACACCTATCCAATTTCATTGTCATCTTGGTCATCTTTCACTGGAAAAGTTGAAACATTTTGGTCCAGATTTGAGTTTTATGTCTAGCCTTGATTGTGAGTCTTGTGAGTTGGGAAAGCACCATCGCATCCCTTTTGCTTCCCAAGTCAATAAACAGGCTGTAGACGCTTTCATGTTAGTCCATTTTGATATTTGGGGTCCTAGTAGAGTTGTGTCCAAGTTGAGTTTCTGGTACTTTGTGATCTTTGTGGATGATTATTTAAGAATGACTTGGCTATTTTTAATAAAAGATCGTTTCGAGTTATTTCATATATTTTATGCCTTTTGCTCTGAAATAAAGACTCAATTGGGTTTGTTAGTTCAAATACTTCGAAGTGATAATGTTGAAGAGTATTTTAGTTCACAATTTACTACTTATACGACTTAGTTTGGTATCGTTCATCAATCATCTTGTGCCCAAACTCCTAAAAAAATGGGGTTGCAGATAGGAAAAATAGACATATCCTTGAAATCACTCACACCTTACTTTATCAAATGCATGTACCTAAAGTGTTTTGGAGTGATGTTGTACTTATTGCTTGCTATTTGAACAACGGGATGCCATCCTATGTTCTTAGTGGTAAAATTCCCTACTCTATTTTCTTTCTTAATTCACCTTTATTGTCTCTCACTTCTCGTATATTCGGGAGTGTGTCCTTTGTTCATAAACTAACTTTTGGGGTGGATAAGTTGCATCCTCATGCTATAAAATGTGTCTTTCTGGGCTACTCATATGCTTAAAAGGGATATCGTTGTTATAGTCTTGTGTCGCATTGCTTCTTTGTTTCTGCAGACGTTACCTTCTTTGAGTCTATACCTTGCTACACCCAATCCTTGAGTGCTTCTAAGCTCAATGAGTCTCTTCTTTTGCCTAATCTTTTGAATTCTACTTTGTTGTCCTTGCCCAACCAACCATCAGAGTCTCCATATAGTTTGAGTCCTTCTCATCATCTTGATCATCCTAATTTGCAGGTGTATTCATGACGGTGGCTCCAAGGAAGAGAGTTCCCTCTAGCTTCTACTACCACGCCTTTGGTTTCCTTATCAAATGATTATATTTCCTATGATTTTGATCCTCCCATTGCTGTTCGGAAAGGTAAATGCTCATGTACCCAACATCCCATTTCCAACTATTTTTGTTATGACTTCTTATCAGCTTTCTATTATTGTTTTGTTACTGCTCTATCATCTACTACCCTTCCTAAATTTGTTTTGGAAGTACTAGCCCACTTTAAGTGGAGGAATGCTATGGTTGTAGAGATGAATGCTTTACATGACAATGACATTTGGGACTTGGTATCTCTTCCTCTTGACAAGTTTGTGGTTGGTTGTAGCTGGTTATACATTGTGGAAGTCAACCCTAATGGTTCTGTGTCTCGTTTAAAGGCCCATCTTGTTGCTAAGGGATATACAATATACTTAGGTGTATGGTTTGGAATATTTTGACACCTTTTCTCTAGTTGCAAAACTTACATTAGTACCTCTATTCATCTCCTTAGCTATTGCTTGTCACTGGCCTCTACATCAATTAGATGTGAAGAATGCCTTCTTGCATGATGATCTTGAGGAGATCTCTATGGAGCAACCACCCGAGTTTGTTGCTCAAGGGTAGTTAGGCTTAGTGTGTTAGCTCAAGAAGGCACTATATGTTTAAAACAACATGGTTTGGTTGTTTCAGTGTTGTAGTACTTGATTTTGGTCTTTGACAGTGTGCAGTGGATCATTTGGTGTTTTATCGTCATACTTGATTGAATAGGATCCTTCTTGTTGTTTATGTGGATGTTATTATTGTTAGATTACCGCTTTACCTAAAAGTTTAAGTTATTAGGTTATGGGCCAACAATGTAAATCATGCTTTAACACTCCCCCACACGTGCAACTTGACAATATGTGGAGAGATAAAGACACGATAATATCACCCATTATAAGGAATACAATAATTTTTTAAATACCACACAATACACGAAGGCAAAAGGACTAGAACCCAAGACCCCCAGGTAACCAGCTCTGATACCATGTTAGATTATCACTTTAATAATGCATATCTTAACAATTGTTATTACACGTGATTGATGATAAAGGTATTTAGAGTCTCAAACTTTTTCTACAGACTAAGTTTCAAACCAAAGATTTGGGACTGTTGAAATACTTATTGGTTACAGAAGTATCTAGCTCTCGTATGGGAATTGTTGTCATAGAGGAAATATTCTTAATCTATTGGATGAAACTAGATTGTTTGGATCCAAACCGGTTGATACACTCGTGGATCCTAATAGTAAGTTAGTGTCGGATATGGGTGATTTGCTGACTAATCCTGGACAATAATGGAGATGTGTTGGGAAGTTGAATTATCTCACAGTCACTAGGTGGGATATATCTTTTGCAACATGTGTTGTGAATCAATTTCTAGATTCGTTGAGGACAAGTCATTGGGACGCAGTAGTTTGCATCTTGAGATATCTCAAAAGGGCATCTAGGAGATGTCTTTTATATTGTGATCAGGGTCACGCTTATATTCATGGATATACATATGTAGGTTGGGTTGGGTCGCCTCCTGACCGGAAATCCACAACTGGGTATTGTATGTTGGTTGGTGGTAATTTGGTTTCTTGGAAGAGTAAGAAACAAATTGTGATGGTCGGATCAAGTGCTGAATCAAAATATAGAGCTATGCATCACTCTACTTGTCAATTTGTCTGGGAAAATGTTGGTAGAATTGGGTTTTTCACACTCTCAGCTTATGAAGTTGATGTATGATAATCAAGATGGTATTTGTATTGCCTCAAACCTTGTCTTTCATGAGCGGATGAAACACATTGAAACTTGTGTAGAAGCTCACTAGTACCGCTTATGTGAAGTCTGATATACAGCTTGCTGATTTGTTTACCAAATCTTTTGGGGGTGCTTGTGTTAAATTTATTTTGTAACAAGCTAGGAGCATATGAGATTTATGCTCTAGCTTGAGGGGTAGTGTTAGAGGTTATTTTTGTCTTTTAGTATTGTTATTAAGTGTGTTAATATGTTAATTAGTGAGAGTTAGTAAAGGTATTATTGTCATTAGAATGTATTTAATTTGTATTATAAAATAAAGGGTGAGACCTATCTTCTAGTATGGTCATTCATTTAATCAAAATCTCAACACTAATGAATCGATCTGAATCCATTAATTCACATGATTCTTGACATATCTTACC
Source organism: Malania oleifera (assembly GCF_029873635.1). Classification (NCBI taxonomy): domain Eukaryota; kingdom Viridiplantae; phylum Streptophyta; class Magnoliopsida; order Santalales; family Ximeniaceae; genus Malania; species Malania oleifera. Next base: position 19,609,429 of record NC_080425.1, read on the forward strand.
TTGAATGATTGGACATATTTAAAACCCTCAACACAACAATTGTCTTTTTTTTTGCTTTTGTTTTTACACGATTACCTTTCCATTCCTTGTCTATGTTAGTTTTGTGCTAAAAAATGAGGAGAAAGTAGAAGTTTAGGTTTTATGCTGCCTTCGCAAAACCATTCTTCACTCTTGAAGCAATATAGTGGTCTGCCATTGAGAAGAAGGGGCAGAACACACCTTGGCTAAGGTGATACTCATGTTTCATTGTTGTTAAGATTCAAAAATTGGGGTTTTTTTTTTTTTTTTTCAGTAGTTTGTTCAAATATTTGCATTTTTTAAGTTAATTAATTTTTTTTTTGTTTTTAATTCGAGAAAGAATATGCATGAAATATTAATTTTTTTGATTGTTGGTAAACACCAAAAGTTTAGCTTTTTTTTTTTTCTCAATTCCTTCCCTTAAACAGCATAAAGTTCAATTTTTTTATTAATATTTCTTGAGTAAATTCCTTAACCTTTCATTTGTTTAGGAAAGCATAAATATGAAATATTATTTTTTATTATCAAAATCTATATGTATTTTACTATTTTGGTTTTTGTTCATATATCAATATATGCATGTCATCTAGAATTGATTTTGGATGTGTACCGAATCTTACAATTCGATTCAATTCAATTCTCGATTCTCCATTCCTAAAACTAGAATTTTGATTCACAATTCAAATCTTGATTTGATAACTATGCCGATGGGAGATATTCCTTGAGAATTCTGGAGGGAAAGGAGGCCTCAGGCTGGTGGTAATTTTGCAAAGCATAGAACAACGGTGAGGGGAGAATACAACAACCAACTCAGGGTATCATGGGATTAGTTTGTATGACTTGCGGGTTAGTTGATTTAGTGAAAAGTGAGGGAAAAAGCCATGTATACCATAGGATATCCCATGGAGCTAGCTATGTAGAGATGGTGAAGCATGGAGCTTCTTCTAGTCTGCTATGGTGGTTTTCAAGCAAATCCCAGCAAGGCAAGACATCAAGTTTGGAAACTGCCAATTTGTGAATGAGTGATTCTCGGTAGTATCTTGGCCTGATCTTTCTTTAATTTTAAACACAGGCCTTCAAATGCAAAGGCCTTGTAAAATGGGCTTAGACTTATTGAAATTAGAACCATTTCTACATAACCCATTTCTGGCTTGGAGGACTTACTTTCAAACCTGTCTATCTGGTGGGCCTAAGGCCAGACAAGTCGGCTGGTCAGGGCTTAATCAATACAAAACCTAGAAACACAAGATGGTCTTCAATCAAGCATATTTTTTTCCCTTTTTTTTTTTTGGTTTTTTTTTTTTTGGGGGGGGGGGGGGGAGGTCTACAACCTTCAGTAAAGCCTAGAGATGCTATAGATGGTGTGACAGAGACCAAGAATCATTAGAAAATGAGGGAGGTTTAGCTTTGGTGGATCCTTGAAATGACATGGCTCCAAATCTGGGTCTTAATCTTAATCTGGAATCATGCAGGGACCGAACTTAAGACACAATTGGTTTTTTTTATTAGAACAACTCCATATTGAGACAGTAGACTGCAATGATTTAGAAAGGGAAAGAAGATGAGAATTGTATTTCTTTGATCCATCAAACCGCGAGTGATGGACAACTATCTACAAACAGAGCAATGATTGTTGCCTCAATAGAGATGGCCGGGGCTGTAGAGGGGGTCTTTACGATGATTGTCTTGAAACAGATATGGCTATGGAATGTGGATCAAAGGGAGTATACACAAATAAGCAAGTTTGCAGCCTATGAAGAAGAATGGAATGAAGAGGAAGACAATTTGCTTCAGGAACATATTCGGGAATATGAGGACAAATATCCATCTTCATATCTATAGGAGCATATGGAAGAGTCTGAGGCTATGACTGATTCTAAACAATGTCTGAATGCTATTGGAAAATTAGAATTTTTTGAAGCAAGAGGCACGTCTTGAGGATGTGGGGCCTTGTAACAGATCTTCTCTACCTTATCACTATTGTAAAGGTTTTTCATGGCTCTATAGGTTTAGAATATCTTTTTGACGAGGAAGTGTTTAGTTGCTGATAACCTGCTGGGTAATTCTTGTTTGTGTCATTCTACATTTTTTTTTTACAACCGACTATTGTGTTCCAAAATCTGTACCTGGATTTTCTGAATCTTGTAATGGATTATTTTTAATGTTGATTTTATTGAAAAGAACTACATTTCATGTCAAAGAGAGTTAGGTTCTTTAGGAAGGACCTTAACCTTAGATTCATTGAGGGATGTGAGGAACAGCTGGGTCCAATAGGAGCTTCTGACTTGGTTGGGCTGTAGTTGATCCTTTACGTTAGGTTGTTAAGGTAGCTGTTTCTCCTAGAACCTATGAATTGGGAAAAAAAAAAGAGAGTAGTGAAAGAATTGCAAAAATTGGCTGTCAATATGAACTATGGAGGAGGAGGAGGAGGAGGAGGAGGGGGGGGGGGGGGGGGGGGGGGGGGGGGGGCGGGGAGAGTAACAGGGTTAGGTGCAGTAAGATGGCAAAATGAAGTTGTTAAGCTGGAATGTTGGTATTGGGGTGCTCTAGTAAATCGCGTTAGATTAAGGAAATTATAGGTAAGCTTGCCCTAGATGTTATGCTTCAAGAGACTAAATTGGAGCTGGTGGATAGCTCTTGTTAGGAGGATTTGGGTTCTATGGAAAGATTGGATTTGGTTAGCATATTGATCTTGTGGGGGAGGCATTGTGATTGTTTTGAATACTAGATTCGCTAGCAGACTAGATGTTTTAATTGGTTCCTTTTCAATGTCTATAGGTCTAAATGGGCATTGGTGGAACTACCTCTTGCATGAGGTGTTTTTTTTTAATTATTTTTTTATATTTTATTTATAATAAATTATTTTATTAGGGAGTGTGATCTCAGGGATATTTCTCTTTTGAATGCTTAATTTACCTAGTTGGCTGATGGTAATAGGTCAGCAATTACTAGGATTGGTAGGTTCTATTTACTACACATTGGGAGGATGTTTTTCCTACTTCAACTCAAGAAGTGCTTCCTAGAGTTATGTCTGATCATTGTCCTTTGGTTCTTGAGTGTAACCTTGTTAAATGGAGCCTTACTCTGTTTATGTTTGAATAGACGTCCTGATTTTTGAAACTTGGTTAGGGATTGGTTGGGGAGTGCCTTGTGGAAGGTTGAGGGGGTTTTGGTTGCAAACGAAGATTGAAGTACGTCGATGCTGGATTCTGTCTCAGGGTGCTGATTAGGGGTTTGCATGGCGCTCCCAAACAAGAAAACCTAAGGAAAGGAAAAGACCCAGTTAAGATAAAACACGAAAAGCAGAAATTTGCCACCAATTTCAAATTTGTGGACATAGGTAGATGCTCTTTCAGAAATACTGAATGACAGCCATTATGCTTTTTATGAATACAATGTATTATAGGAATTAAATATCTTTAGTGCATTAGGATTCAAAGAAAGCTGGTGTATTTTTTTAATCTGATAACTGTGTTTGATCTTTGGGATTTCCAACACTAAAGGACTCTGGCTTCAAAGATGATGTATTGACACTAGTGAAATTATTCATTTGTGGGCTCTTGTTTCTCCTAGTTGAAGAGTAACAATTTCTAGAATGAGAAAGACCTAATATTGTTGATTGAAGCTATATCAAAGGGTTTCTGCTGTTTGATTTTTTTTTCTATATTGTTACCTTTTCTCGTTTTTGTTTTGTTCCTATTCTGTTGCTCTTTTATATTCTTCTTTGCATGTGCGTTTTTTTTTTCATACTTCATATGTGTCTATTCTGCTTTTAAAAGATTTTTTTATCTTCTGGTGTATACTCTCGACCTGTCTTTTGATTATGTATTCATTCCTAAATTTGTTTATTAACATCCCCTCCCTCCTTCTTTGGATGGGGCTTGATAATAACCTTTTTGCTTCAGATGATATAATTGTTACTGGGATATTGACTGCAAAATGGGGTTCAGATTTAAAGGAGGTGCGCTGTGACCTTGATCCTGTATTAGTTGCTAATCATGTGAGGTAATTCCTGTTATTTAGTTTTATCACTGAATTTTTAACTGCATACTAGAGAATTGTTAAGCCCTTTGGCAAGAGGAAATCCTAGTCTTTCATATTTGAATATTCAGTTCTGCTGATTTCACATCAAAGAAAAATGTATGGAATTGTTTAGTCTGCAAAGGGTACTAAGTAACATCAGAAACATTCGACATTCATGAATGCAATCGTTACACCTATATTAGTAACTGTGAGTAAGGGTATTATGGTCATTGTGATGTGCTTTGACATATACTATAAATAAGTGGGAAACCTACCGCTGTGATCAGGTTTTTCAATTACACAACATTGTTAACATGGTATCAGAGCACGATCCCGAGCCCTAAACCCTAAGTGCAGCAGCCACTGATAAACCAAGCGTAAAACCCACAATCCTCTGCATGTCTACCACCATAACAGAGCTGCTAGCACCATCGCACGCCTGAAACTACCCCAGCAGCTGCCAGAATACACAGCAGTTGTTGGAAATTTCCTGGATGATGCTGCATGTTCAGGTACACAAAATACCCGTTAAGATCTTGCAAAATCAACATCAGACCCTGCTGATCTGCCAAGCCCTGAGATCCCATTGCAGAGCCTCCCTCATGCTCCCTCATGCACTGGTTGAAGGCTGGTAGCAATGAATCTACGCACTGACTTGTGAGGCTTCATACAGCCGTGTTTTTTGTCTGAACTGGTCCATATTGTTCAAACCCCTCTATAAATCATATCATCAAAGTTTTTAGTGATGGAGTTTTCTCTAAAGGGCCAGCCTTTTAGTTGTTCATGTGCAGCACTGGTACTGCCTGAGGCTGTCTGTTAGTGGTAGCAGAGTTATTTGGGCCTGAAACAGTGTTGTATCGTTTTTTTTTTGTGATTTGTTCGAGATGTTTATCTTGGGGGCGTGTTGTGGAGATGTAGCGCATCCATATTGTTTGAATCCCTCTAAAAATCAGCTCATCAAAGTTTTTAGTGATGTAATTTTATCCAAAGGTCCCACCTTTTAGTTGTTTATGTGTAGCACCCGACAATGGTTGTATGGTACCGTCAGAGGCTCTCTGCTAGTGGTAGCAGAGTACATTTGGGCCTGAAACAGTGTTATGTTATTTTGTTTATGATTTGTTTGAGTTGTTTATCTTGCGGGTGTGTTGCGGAGAAGTAGTGCATCCATTAATAGCTCAACATCATGCAACCTATATTTCTGCAAGATGCATAGGCAAAGAGAGTAAATGACAGTTCTTCGAGTTCTTGTGGGTTTTAAACCAGAGTTTGAACTGGTACGGTCCGGATTTTTTGTAGTGTAGGGTTTCTGTCCTTTGTTGGTGTTTATTCTCGCACACTTTATGCTTCCCCCATTGCCTGTTCCTTAGCTCCTAGTTTGGTGTTCCAACCCATCACCCAGATAGTAGCAGAAGTTCTTGATGTGGTTTTAGTCGTTGAGGAGGGGATGTATATGGTAGACTCCCCCCACCCCCATCCCTTGCCCCATGCAAGTGTACTCATTATGGACAAGGGTTCATACAATTGAGCAGTGTTAGGAGCTCCATGGTAAACTACTGCACATTGCCAATGTAGCTGCCAGCCTGCCGCAGATTACATTCTTACTAGGTCCGCTGTTGGGGATTAGTAGTGTATCTATATCAGAGGAGTAATCGAAGTTCCTGCAGTATTAGGGGTTACAACAAGTTTCTCTTCCTATAACATCTCTTGCTCACATAGGTACTCCTACATCTTGCCTGTCATTCAGTATTTCTCCCACTAGTCCTTCAATTATAGATTCAATTGCTATTGACCACATGACATATATACCCAACTTCTTTTCTGCCCTCTTATTTCTAAACACTTACCACATGTTACCCTTGTTGATGTCCCTTTGCCACAGTAAAGGGAATAGTTGCATGAGTTGGAAAATGACACTAGCGCTAGTGTTCTCTTTGGAATTGATTTGGTAGTGAGGCAAAGGAAGATAAAAGCACTAGGTAAAGTTGCATTTTTACTATCTCTTTCTATCTAAAATTATTTTTGCTACTTAGCTAGAAGGTATTCATAAAAAATTTATTTAATAACAGCGCAATGGTAGATATCATTTGGATCATCAACTCCAAAGTTGCAAAAGTTTGCTGTGAAATCGTTAGCCTCACGTGTAGTGCTACTGGCTGTGAAACAAATTGGAGCATATACCAACATGTAAGTCATTAGGATATCATTGATTGAAGAACAAGAACTACCAGTCTACTACTTTTTAGAACCATTATTTACTATACTTTAAACTTCTTGCAGCTTCATAGCAAAAGAAGAAATAGGCTAGCTTAGCAATACTTGAATGATTTGGTATTTATGAAATATAACTGAACTTTGAGGCGTTGGTACAACAAGCGTGACACCATTGATCCCATCCTTCTAAAGGACATTGATGATAGTGATGAGTGGTTGATTGGTAGGATGGATGGCAATTCCAATGAGGATGATGAACTTGTGTTTGAAGATGAATTTTGACTTGGGGTTCTATTGCCAGAGCTGCTGGAGTAAACAAACCCCTGCATTGCACTAGATCAAGAATAAGTGCAAATACTTCATCATCTTCTAGAGGAAGAGCGTCATCTAGGACTGCTAGGGGCCGGATTACAGTGTTGGAACTTGTAGATGAGGATGAGAAGGAGACAGAAGAGGAAGAAGATGTTGGAGAAGAAAATTCTGACGATGAAGAGCAAAGTGTTGATATCTTGGTAGACTTAGAAGATGATGAGTGATGACTAATGATTGAGGAGGATTTTTAGATTTTAGACTTTGAAATCTTTTATTGTACTCTTTCCTTTTAATATTGAACTATGTTGATGGTTTGGGCCTTTGGCATGGCAATTTCATTTCCTTTCTAATTTGAAGCTTGAACTCTTGCATGCGTAATTACTAATGTCAAACTATGTTTGTTTCACTTTGAACTTGGTACTTGGTTTTCATAATTTCTATGCATTTATGTTTTGGTATTGAATATTTTGGCATTATATATTCTAATATTACTATTGATGTGTTCATATATCTATTACACATCAAATAGGCATTGTCCATAATTTTAATAATTGTGAGCCTTACCTTCTTCAGGGATGCGCCTTTGCCTCACGCCTTGGTCCCAAGTACCCTTTGCGCCTCAGTGTGCCTTGTGCCTTTGACTTCTATGAGGGTGGGTGGAGGCTTCTTACTCTTCAAATTGCTCAAAATGAATAGGGTTGTTTCTTATGCTTGGAAAGATTTTTCTAGAAATTGGACAAAGCCAATCTATATGTTTTCCAAAGTGTGCAGAAGCCTTAGGGTGGTGGAATCTTGGCCTTGAAGAAAATCTCAAGTCTAAAGGAAGAGGATCAACTTAGGTCTTATTGGGCAATTTGAGGATTGTAGGTCGAGACATGTGAGAAGGTAAAGTTTGGGGTGGAACTAGTGTGATTCAGCAATATTCGGGTTGACCTTGCGATCGTGTGTGGCTAAGGTCTCTACAAGAATTGGGTGAAGCTAGGATTTGAAATTGTACTTAGCACTTGGATTAAATTAAAATCCTATAAAGTGGGTCCAAGTCCTTTTTTTTTTTTTTTGAAAATATATGGTTAACACATCATGATTTTCATATGTTGGCTAGCAAATGGTGGGGAGAAGTGTAGTGTGATGGGGTGGGAAAGCTTTTACTTCAAGTTGATAGAAATTTTTGAAGATAAACATAGAACTTGGAATTTGGAGGTTTTTGGCAATGAGTGTGGGCCCTTTGAAGAGTTAATGGGTAGAAGGGTTCATTTTTCTAATAATTTTGAGCAGGTTCTTTCTAGGGAGGTGATTAATTGGAGGCTAAAATTTGGATTGAATTGAGTTAAGAAGGGAGATTGTAACATGAGACTCATCAAGTGGCAAGTGGGAGGAGGAGGAATTTTAGAAAAGAACTGGAGGATAATCAAGGTGTGATTATTAGGGACCTTATTTTTATTGCAAGTATGATAATTGAATTTTACCAAAATATTCTTTTGAGGGAGGTAAGGCTATGATTGAGGGGTTGGATTGGTGCCCCATTTTGTTGGCTAGGCTAGGCATCCAAGAAGAGGAATGGATTGATGTTTTATAAAAATTGTATTTTAATAAATTCAAACAAGGGCAACATGTGGAAGCAAAATTTAAATCACCTCAATGCAAAAGCACATAATTTTAGTGGTTTAGTTTGCATAGCTCCTCTCCCCAAGAAAATGCCTTGGGTATTCCATTATATCGACCAACTTATAAATTATGATATGCGCATGTTGCACAAAAATATGCTTCTGAATTACAATGGGTCTACAACCCAACCTTGGGTACCAAAGCCACCAATCACACAACCATCAATGGATCCTATGATCAAATTACAAGCAACAACAAGATATATGAAAAGGAATTTACATCAAAATAGCATATATCTTAAGCTCTTTAAATCAATTCAAAATAGAATTTAGTTGACTAGTGAAAAATATTTCTTTTGATCACTTAATTTTTGTGGCCTTATTTGAGCATAGGTCTTTATTGGAAACTTGAAAAATTGCTTTGGAAATAATTGAAAGTTTTGGAAGTTAAAATGTTTGAAGGAGAAATTGAAAACCTGGAATAAAGAGGTGTTTGGGGATGTTAGAATTAGAAAATCTAGTATTATAGATGAGATGGAATTTTTGGATACGAAGGAAGAGGAGACTAATCTTTTCAGAGTGTGAGGAGGCAAAAAGGATCTCTCTTAAGAATGAATTGGAACAAGTGATTTTTAAGGAAATGAGGAGCTGCAGACAAAAGATCAAATTTAAATGGGTTAGAGAACGTGATTGTTGTACTAGCTTCTTCCATAAAGAGGTGTTGGGAGATGTCAAAATTAGAAAATCTAGTATCATAGGTGAGCTAGAATTTTTGGATAGAAAGGAAGGGGAGATTAATATTTTGAGAGTGAGAAGGCAAAAAGGATCTCTTAAGAATGAATTGGAAGAGGTATTTTTTAAGGAAATGAAGAGTTAGAGATGAAAGACAAAATTTGAAGGGGTTAGAGAAGGTGATTGTAATACTGGCTTCTTTTGTAGACTAGCTAATGGAAAGATGACAAAGAATAGGATTAGGGAGTTGATGGTGGGGGAAAGGAGAATTTATTAATGATCCTGATAGGATTGCCTTAGAGACCTCTAAAGTTTTTGATATCTTTATTTCGAGGAAGAGGTTTTTAGATTGATGGTTGAGGGGTTAGAGTGGAATCCCATCTTTAGGGATTAGATACTCTAGTTAGAGAGACCTTTTGATGAGGAGGAGTTGAGGGGGGTAGATGGTTTTAATTTAGCTTTCTTTCAAGACTACTGGGATAATATTAAGGATGACTTGTGTAAATTCTTTGCTGAATTTAAGGGAATGGAGTTCTGAGGAAGAGCATAACTTCACTTTTATTACCCTTGTGCCTAAAAAATCTAGATCCATTAGAATAGAGGACTTTAGAGCTATTAGCCTAGTCTTTAGTGGCTATAAGATTACACCAAAGTTCTAGCTAATAGGCTGAGTGTGATACTTGATAAGACTATATCTACAACTTATAGTGATTTTGTGGAATGGAAAAATAGTGGATGTTATTTTGGTGGCTACTGACGTGGTGGAGGACATTCATAGGAGGAAGAAGAGGGGATTCATATTCAAATTGGATTTTGAGAAGGCCTATGACAGAGTTAGTTGGAGTTGTTTGGACAACATTTTGTAAGAAAGGCATTTGATGAGCATTGGCATTGGGGGTTAAGGGGTTGCTTATCTAATGTTAATGGGGAACCTAAGTCTTGGTTTAGGGCTTTGAGAGGCATTAGACAAGGGTATCCACTTCCCCCATTTTATTTGCCCTAGTAGTTAATATGTTTAGTAGAATTGTAGATAGGGTTGTGGATCGGGGTTGGTGAAAGGTTTGGAAGAGGGGAGAGAGGGAGTGGTGGTTGCAAATGATACTATTTTCTTTCTAGATGATCTTAACCTTCTTTTAGATGTATATTGGGTATCCTCCGTCTCTTTGCGAGGGTGTCTGGCTTAAAATAAATTTGGGGAAAAGTGGATTAGCAAATATTACTGTGCCTCTTGAGCTAGTTAGGGAGCGGGCTTCTGAGGTGGTGTGCTGTCTTTTAGATTGGCCTTTGAATTAGGATCCGTTTGAGGGGCAATCCTAGATCCGTGGAGTTTTGGAACCCGGTAGTGGGAAGAGTGGCCAAGAGGCTGGATGGTTTGAAAGGGGCACTCTTTTCCCTTAGGGGTAGAGTCACCCTTATTAAGGCCTGTTTATGTCCATTTTAAAATTCTAGTGGGAATTGCAAATAAGATTAAGATAATGAGAGATTTCTTATGGTCTGTAGTTGGGGATGAGGTCTGTAGGAATAAAATGGAGGGAGGGCTGGGTCTTGGAAATTTGGTGTTTAAAAACATCACTCTCTTAGCTAAATGGTTATGGTATTTTCCTGAGAAGCCCATTCGCTTTGGCAGAAAATAATTAGAAGCAAGCATGGGTTGGGTGTGAATAGGCGGGATACCAGTGTTAGTTTGCGATGTTCATTGGAAAGTCCATGGAGATCTATTTCTCAGATTTATCCCTTATTTCACATTAATTTTGTGGTGGAGAGGGGTTTTCAGATTCGTTTTTGAAAAGATCCATGGTTGTGGAATGATGTTCTATCCATTTCATCCTCTCTTTTGATTGAGCTCAGGGCAGGATAGTATGATTTTTTTCGTTGTGGTTGATTTGGTTAGCCCTTTGGTTTCTTGGAACTTTCATTTAAGAAGATCTCTAAATGATAGAGAATTGATGGAACTTTCCTCGTTATTGAACAATTGCCATCTTTCTTCGGCTAGGGATACTCAGTCTTGGGCCTTGGATCATTTGGGGGTATGTTCTTGTAAATCTTCTTCTTCTTCTTCTTCTTCTTTTTTTATTTTGGTTTTTTACCATTCCAACTCTTGTTATCCTCTATACTCATGTATTTGGAAGGGCAAAACTCCCACAAATATTAAGGCTTTCATTTGGTTGACTGTGCTTAATTGAATCAATCCTAATAATCTGTTGCAAATTAGGAGACCTTTGAAGGCCTTATCTAAAGATGTTTGTGTGCTTTGTTCTTTGAATTTTGAATTCGGCATCTCATTCATTCTTACACTGAGTTTGCTTGGAGCATCTGGAATAATTATTTAGCATGTTAGGAGAAGCTTGAGCTTCCCCAGTGTTGGTGGAAGGAATGTTGGCTATTTCTTTTGGGGGTTTTGGAAGAAGGAAGGTTAGGGCTGCTCTTTGGAAATGCAGTATATTTGCAGTGCTGTGGGTATTATGGTTGGAGCGTAATACACTGACTTTTTCAGGGAAAAAATTGAATTGGCAGCTGGTTTGTTAGAAGGTTCAATACTTGGTCTCTTTATGGTGCATTGGTTTTGGATGCGTTAAGTTTAAGGGAGATAGATTTTCAGACAGCAAGAATGGAGGAATTTTTTGCTGTGATATTTCATATTATTTATTTGTTTTTTTAGCTCATTTTTTTCTGTATTTTTCCAGAATTGTGATGGGGATGTCTTATGACTCTGTGAATTCTTCTCTTATTAATGAAACCTCTTATTTTTCTATATAAAAAATAAATAATTGAAGACTTTTCTGATTAAATGAAAGCTAATCCATTTAATGATAGGTGAGCTGTGAATAAATAGTTGAGGAAAGGTTTCTTGGTGCAGGAGAAGACTCACATGTGATGATGAGATGACAAACAGCTGGGGCTTTATGAGAAAATAGGGTGATGTTGAGGTAGAAAGTTGGAAGTTTGGTAGCTTGACGTAAGAAATGCTTTTCTGTGATGTGCTTAACTTAAATCCCAACTAAAGATGTAAAATCTACTAGGTGTGTAGTTAGTAGCCTCATTCAAAGAAGGCTGTTGGGCTGTACTTGGGCACACCGATGGAGCATATGCCAACTGGACAGTGCGCTTGGGACTATTTCCAGTGGATTGTAAACTAAAAGTTGCATGTCTTGCAATAGACCTCAAGCTTGGGCTTTTGTGGTTGAATTCTCACGTTCTCTAGCCCCAACTTAGGCCTCCAAGCTACTCCAATGGCATGCAATGCATGAGGTAAATCCAGCTGTCAATATTTGTGAAAGATAAGGAGCTCTGAAACTCAAGGATCCCTGGACCCTGTTTTTGACCTAGTCAGTGAGGTGCATCAGGGTGAACAAATGGGAGCATCCTTGAACAGCCCTCCCAGTGGTCTAGCAAGGCAGTAGGTATACAATCTCTGTATGTGTTCCTGTTTCTTCCTTTGTTACCTCACTTTAGTGAATATATCTGTGCCACAACCACATATCGATGTGTTCTTGCGGGATTGTTGATGTGCGCACTGATGTGTCAAGACAATCATTGGCATAAAGTAACTCCAGCTTTAATCTGAAAACTTGTCTGATTAACTATTAGGAGTTTTTGTGGCTGGAAATCAGATTCTGTATGAAACCATTTATATCTAAATATGCCCGTTTCTGATATGATTGTGATTCAGTAACGTAGCTGCTTAAGTTTTCCCAAGCTTGCTTGTTTTTTTAGTTATTTTTTGACAATGTGGCCTCAAGAATTCACTATCTCAAATTATTTTAATATGAATTTATGAGTTCCACTTGTGTACTTTTTTCCTTTTCTACTTTCCATATTTGATGGTCCTAGAGTACAGTGTTCTTTGATTGTTACCTTGACACCCTTTGGAAACGTTTGGATGATCCTGAGTTGGCTTATTATTTGTTCCTACCCACTGATGTTGCTTGGAGCATCTGGAATAATTTATTTGGTGTTTTAGGAGAAGCTTGGTTTTGTCCAGTGACGTTGGATAGAGCTGGCAGCTGGTTTGGGAGAAGATTCATTATTTGGCTTCTCTATGGTGCATTGGCTCTGGTTAAGAGAGCCAGCATTTCAGAAATTTAGAGAGATTAGAGAAATTTTTTGCTTTGATATTTCGAAGTACTTTTTTTATGCTTTAGTTTCTTTCTTTTTGTGGATGTTTTGAGAATTATGATGGGAGATGTCTTATTCTCCTATTTGTAAATTCTTCTCTTTTCAATGAAATCTCATCTTTTGCTATCAAAAAAAAAAAAAAACAATTGCATGGTCCTGTTGCAGCATCCTTTATTTTTTTTGTGTTCAGTAGTTCAAACATATGTATCTGATTATTTTTACTTGTAGTTCAATTTTACATTTCTTTTCCGTGTCTGGAATTTAGAAAGATAAGCATAGTTCTGATCCGTCGCATGTTATATCCATCAGTTAAAATAGTGAATCTGTTGCATTTTATGTTTCTCATTTTGTTGCTTATAGAACTGGAAGTGTGCTTGTGCACTACTTGGCACTTTTGCTCATTATTTTTTGATGTAAAGGAAATTGAAACCACTTTTTCTGCTCTTTCGCTTCTTTTGACTTTGGCTCTTCTTTTTAGGCGAACTAATGAGCTAAAGTCAGACATAGATCTTCCAGATGATGTTATTATGAAATTCAAGCTGTTCTGGTCAGAATTCCAAGATAATCCATTAAAAGGTAAATATAGTCATTCAATTTTTTTGAAATAAAATAGATTATATTGAGAAAAGGAAGAATATACAATACAGATGACAAGAAGTCCATCCTTAATGAACAAAAGTTACAAAAAAAAAAAGGTTAATGCAATGGATCAAAGCAATATTCAAACAAAATTAGTGTAGCAATTTCCAACCACTTTGAATATGACTGAGGAACTCCTGCGCAAGCACTAGCTATTGATGCCCAAAGAGAGATAGAAAACTAGTCTAAGAACATGAATGGGAAGGGTATTGTCCCGAAAGACCTTTCAAATAAACCACACCATGGGCATTAAAGTCTAATCCTATAGAGACCCTATAATCTTTCCATCACCCAAACCCAAAAATTAATGATAAATATCTCCTCTATAGTACTCATATGGACCCACTACTCATCACTGTCAAAGTGAGGATTCCACCATCTCCAAGTAAAAGGACAACGCAGAGTCTGATTGCTTGCACAGAACACACATCAGGTGAAAAAGCCTTATTAGGCTGCTGCCTCTGCAAAAAATAGTTGGTATTTATACTGTTCATCATCCTCCTTCCCATCATTAAGATTACAAAAGCACTAAAGATTCCAAGAAATATTTTATCATCCTGACTAGAAATCCATAGTGGGAGCATCATAAATAGTGGAAAAATTATATAACTGCAGAAATGCTTTACAAAGAGGAGTATCAATTTTCTGCCAATCCTCTCAAAAGGCCAAAGAATAAAGGTGGGATAAATTTGAGAAATTAATTTCCAAGTGACTAGCTTGAGAAACCACCGCACCCTCCCAATTGTAGTGCCCCAACCATTCCTATGGAGGCCATATTTGCTCCTGATTACCATTTGCCCAAGGGAATCAAATTCAAAAGGAAAGCCCCACATCTACTTTTCTACGCAAAATAATGTTCTTGCATTTCCTTTTTGAATTTCAATATTTTTTTATTTAATGGTTTAAATTCAGGGTAATTGAAAATTTCCTCAGGGAGAAATGCCATTCTGCGAGGTATTTGCCCACAAGTTTTTGGACTCTTCACTGTTAAGCTTGCAGGTGTGAATTAGTTTATAAAAAATTTCATTTTTTTACAACTTGAAGAATGACAATGCATTAATTTATTTCAGTTCTATTTACAACATCTTGATTCTCCCTTCAACCCAGTTGCACTAACACTTATTGGAGGTGTGCAACATGTTGATGCTTCTGGAACAAAGGTTCGAGGAGAATCTCATTTGCTTCTTGTTGGTGATCCTGGTAATTTTCTTCTTTCTTTATACATGACTTTATTTGTTGTTCTGAATATTTAATGACCGTTAAGACTACCAATTTACCTAAAAGCTTAAGCTATTAGGTTGTGGGTCAATAATGTATATCAAGCTTTAACACCCTCACACATGCAGCCTAACAGCTCGTCGAGAGATAAACACATGATAGATAACACCCATTATAGGGATTGCAATAATGTTTTAAACACCAAACAATAAACATGGGCAAAGAAACTAGAACACAGGACTTCCTGGTAACTTGCTCTGATGCCATATTAGATTACCAGTTTACCTAAAAGCTTAAGCTGTTAGGCTGTGGGTAAATAATGTATATCAAGCTTTAATAGTGACATCGAAAGTTAGGTTAGCCTGTACATTTTCTAAAAAAAGGGCAGCCCGGTGCACAAAGCTCTTGCGTATGTAGGGTTCGGGGAAAGGCAGACCACAATGGGTCTATAGTACGTAGCCTTACCTTACATTTTTGCAAGAGGTTGTTTCCACGCCTCAAACCCGTGGCTTCCAAGTCACACGGCGACAATCCTACCATTGCACCTAAGCTCCCCTTTTGTGACTCAAAAATGGTGCCGTTTCAGTAGTTTTTGGGTTGCAATCAGTTTGGAACACAAATCAGTAAATACCTCTGTGTTTCTTTTCTTCAATACTTTAAAATTATACATTTTTTTTGGTTTGCTTCTCAGCTCATTGTGATGTGGCTTAGCCATAAAACACCGTCAAACACTTGTGTTTGATGTAGGAATGCTCTTGAGGATAGTACCGATTTCTTTTATTTGTAAAGATTAAGATGCTGTTTGGTTCATGGGGTCTAAGATGCCTCTCTAGAACGATTACAAAGTTTCAAATGTATTTGTTTGTGGGAGAATATTTTGGTAGATGTTTTTTTTTTTTGGATAAAAAAAATTCCATTTAAGAAGAAACAACAGAAGTACAATGTGGGGAGGACAAGAAATCCTCTAAAAATCAACTAAAAGCAATTACAATAATGCTGCTCCAATAGTCCAATCTCTTTGGAGGTCAAACAATGAAATCCACCCCTTGCCCGTACGACACCATCCTCCCCCCTCCATCCCAAAAAAAAAAAACCCTCGTGAAGACGCCAAAAAAGGAGCATGGAAGAGAACTATATCCTAGCAAGCGGAAAGAAGTTGTTTGAGGACTAAAATCTCACAG
The DNA here is from genome assembly GCF_029873635.1 of Malania oleifera. Classification (NCBI taxonomy): domain Eukaryota; kingdom Viridiplantae; phylum Streptophyta; class Magnoliopsida; order Santalales; family Ximeniaceae; genus Malania; species Malania oleifera. The sequence goes on from NC_080425.1 coordinate 19,625,483, forward strand.
TTCCCTTGAGCCACAGGGTCCAAAGTATAGCATCCATCTCACATGTCCATAAAGCTTTCCATTTTTTTTTTCCCTTTTCCCAAAGCCTCTAAATCACACACAATATATCATCTAGAGAGACCTCCGACACTTAACTAAAACCAGAGAAAAAGTGCATTCCAAAGCCATTTAACAATATAGAAATAGGAGTGCATTAGTATCGTTAGAATCTAGGCACATCTTAAAAATATTTGTGCTAATGGCCATATAAGATCTCCTTACATCTAAAGGTCATTTGTATTAGTCCTGTTAATAGTCAAAGTCTAGATGAAAGGCCTAATGTTGAAATAAACCTAAGCCTTTCAAATGAAGGTCTTAATAAATGAAGAGAGATTTGAAGAAAAATGACATGAAGAATCCTTTAAATAGGGTTGTGAATGAACCAAGCCACTCATGAGTGGCTCGGGAGCTCGGCTCGGTAAGAGCTCGTTTGGGCTCGTTTATTGTCTAAATGAGCAATTCCCAAGCCCAATTTTTAGGCTTGTTTAATTAATGACTCGAGCCTAAACACAGTCAGGGTTGACTCAATTTGGCTCATGAGCAGCTCGATTAGGCTCGGTAATGAGCTCGATTTTAACTTTAATAATGAAAATATTTTATTTTAATTGTCTGACCAGAAGATAGCTTCTTAGAATTGTCTGACACTATCACCTTTATCCCTTTGCTGTTTCTTGGCTGCTTACCAACCATCTGCAGCTTCACGCGATCAAAAGCATTTGTAGGGCTTGCTTCAAAATGCCAAAGTTGATTGTACACTTACCATTTTGCTTCTACGTGATGCTTCCCTCTTCAAATCTTTGTGAATTACAGATGCCTCCTTAGCTGCTTTGGATACTTGGAACACTGCCTTTTACCGGGTTCTGATTTTTCACTGCTGCCATGCTTATTCCCTTGAGCCGCCCTGACCTTTGTGAGCCCAAGTAAAACAAGCCTGTGAAGATGAAGGCTCTTGATTTTGGATTAAAATTGCGAATTCCTTAGGCCCACAAAAAAAATGATCTTTTGGGGGTTCTGAATTGGAATTTTGGGCCTTGTGCTGGAGTTTCTCAAAGGGCCAATGCTTGTATTTAAAACGTCAATCTGCCCCATCTAATTGGGCTGAGCTAAATGGATTGTGAATGAGTTGCTTATTTTTATTTCCACCCATTCCATGTCCAGAATTTAGCAAGGAATTTGAAATGCATCCTAAAGAGGAAATTGATCTGTCTGATTGAATCCCTAATCCTTGCCTTGACTGAGGTTTACAGTCTCGAAACCATTCCTCTCTTGGCTTCCGTCTCTAGCATTCTGTCATCCTCGATGAAATGGAACATTTACGCTTGTGAATATGACGACCTATGACCTATATTGGGCTTTTTCTGGCATCTAAACACCTTTGTGCGCATTCATGAAGCTAAAATCTTGGCATTTAGGCTTCAATTCATCCATGCTTGTTTATGAAGGGGATGCAACCATAGTAGTCAAAAGTGCGCCCTAGGCGCACCTAGCCATGAGGTGTAGTGGGCCAACGAGGCTAGCGCGAGGTGATCTTCAAGAGGCACTAGTAGGCACAGTGAGGTGCATTGAGGCTCCAGACACAGTTGAGTTGCGCCTAAGATATCTAACCTTTAACTTCATTGTTTTTTCAAAAACCTTCTAAGAAAGAAAACTATCCAGACCCGAACCAGCTCTTCCCTAGCCCTAGCTAGATGCTTCAACTCGAACCAGCAAGTCTAGGCATCGTTTTCACGTCTTCGAGTCTTAGAGCCTTCACCAACAAGAGAGCCATCGCAAGAGTTCTTCGTCTTTGTGGTTTGAGCCTTCGAACCAGCACAACCTTTGCGCTCAAGCCTTCAACCCAGAACAAAATGCCTTCATTTTCAAGCCTTCAAGTCTTTGAGCCTTCGTAAGAGCCCTTCATTTTTAAGGTTCAAGCTTTGAACCAGCAATACCTTTGTCTACGAGTCTTCGAGCCTTTCACCAGCAAGAGAGCCTTTGCCAGAGCCTTTGAACAAGCAAGTGGTTTCGAGCCATTGAGTCGTCATTGCTCGTCTTCGTGATTCGTTAGGCTGCGTCAAACTAGTAAGTCATCTTCTTCTTTAGTATTTTGCAGCTGCTATTGCCTTCTTCTTCTTTGGCTTCTTTTTCTTCTTCATTTATTCTTTTTCAATTTCTTCTTCTACTTCTTATTTTTCAGTTCTTGTTTTGCTTCTTCTTCTTCTTCTTGTTCAGTTCTTCTTCTTCTTCTATGTTGATGCTTTTGGGCCTCTGGCTTGGCAATTTCATTTCCTTTCTAATTTGAAGCTTGACTTCTTGCGTGCATAATTACTTATGTTGAACTATACTTGTTTTACTTGGAACATGGTACTTCGTTGTCATAATTTTTATGCATTTATGTTTTGGTATTGAATATTTGGCATTTTAAATTTGAAGCTTGAATTCTTGCATGTGTAATTACTTATGTTGAACTATGCTTGTTTCACTTGGAACTTGGTACTTGGTTGTCCTAATTTTTATGCATTTATGTTTTGGTATTGCATATTTGGCATTTTAAATTCTAATATTACTATTGATGTGTTTTCATATATCAATTACCCATCAAATAGGTATTGTACACAATTTTAATAATTGTGCGCTTCATTTTTGCGAGGCACACACCTTCTCCTGGCTACTCGTGCCCAGGCTCCAAGTACTCTTTGCACCTCAATGTGCCTTGTGCCTTTGACTACTATGGCTGCAACCCTCTACACCAGCCATCATCATTCCTAGAAATTTCTTCCACCTTGATGCCTTATTGCCATTTGTGATGTATATAATTTTGATTGCTCCCATGTGTGTAATCTTCTCTAGAGAGAGGAATCAGCCAAAACATCGAAAAGTGGTTGTGTACCTTGAATGTATTCAGTTTTCTCAAAAGGATTTGCCTTCTCTTTTGTCAAAAGAAAAAGCGCAACTCCGTCTATAATAATTGTCAGTCCTTAACCAATAGTGTGCTAAAGAAAAAATGTTGTTTATATTTCTCTTTGATATTGAGAGATCTGCCTTTGTCAGAAAATAAAAACTGGTTTTTTTTTTAATAAAATTTTTATTAATAATAAGGCTGGACTCCCCCATGAATCAATAAGATGTTATGAGAATCTTAGATTGTCAATATTGCATCTCTCGCTGCACCTCAGCCATTATCCTTTTCTCTACCATTAAGTTTTTTACTTATCTCTTTTGTCTTTCTGTGGTGCATGATGCTTCTATTTCTCTTTTATATTAATTGGTGCCTTTTTGACAAGAGGAATGTTCGAGTGTGGGTTTTGGACGCAGCATTCATCTTTTCTTGTGGATCTTCTATTTTTTTTTTTATTTTTTTTTTTTTTATCATTTGATTTGTTCTGCTATGCGTTTTCCTGTTCGTTACTGTATTTGTGTTTGGAAGGAAAAAAATTCCATCTAAGATTAAATATTTTAGTTGGTCAGTAGTTCTTAGTAGGGTTAATGCCAACAATTTTCTGGAAAGTAGTACTTTTAAGGCATAATCTCTGGATTCGTGTACATTATGCTTTGGGAGTTCTGAGACTAATTTCCACCTTTTTTGAACTGTATTTTCTTGGGGTTTATGGTCTAGATTGTTTGGTTTGTTTGGTGTGAATTGCATTTGTCTGGAGTCAATAGGAGATTTTTTGGCTAATTCTTTTCTATGCTTTCAAAGGGGCAAGGATGTTAGTAGGTATCACATTTTTTTCTGTATTTTTGAGGATATTGTTGGAAAGGAATGCACATAGTTTCAATTGGTGGGATTTAACTTTTTCATTGCTCTGGGTAGGATCCCCATTTTTGCATCTCTTTATGCTTTTTCTGCCAGCTGTTTTAAGGGTTTTCAAGCAGGGTTTGCTTGCTTGCTGATGTGACCTTGTTATATTCATTTTTTTTCTTTTTGTACCTTTTTCTTTACTTCTAAGAGAGTTTCTTATCTTCTGCCTTATATATTCCTTTCTTTCTTCATGAATTATCCTTTTTATCCAAAAATAGTAGAAGGTGGATCCCAGTTGCTTTGTGGGATTAATGTAATAGCGTATAGTGTATAAAGGAGAGAAAATTGGCGTGTAATAGACTGGAGGGAAGACAAACTGGATTTTTTATTGTATAAATGCATCCTGGAAATTATAGTGCTGTTCAGGTACTAGATGAAGTTGTATAATATAGGATCAGATCAAATGATTGAATTCCATTTTTTAAGACTTGGTTACTTGAGGTCTGAGAGTAGGCTGTCATCAAATATGGTTTATCTGCATGAGGCAAATAACTTACTGTATATAACTCTCTTTAGATCTCAAATGAGCTTGCATATACTGGATATTGTATTTTATTCATGATTTACTTCACCTTGTCAAATGGGGCATGCTGAAGCAAGCAATTTGTTCGGAAGGCTTGGGTTTTAAGTCCCTCCACATTTTCATTAATCCCCTTCATGGGAAATGGTTACGGAGATTCATTGTAGAGAAAGATCATCTTTGGCGGGGAATCACTGCCACGAAATATGGGCTTGAGCATATGGTGTAGGGGTGTGGAAATGCATCACGAAAGGTTGGAATGATTTCTTTTCTTGTATTTGATTCCAAGTGGTCAATGGGGGCATGGCGTGCTGTATGCTGTGATCAGAGGCTCATAGTGCCTTATTTCCAGCCATTTACAACTTGGTCTGCAACAAAGATGCCTGCATCACTTTGTATCTTCAAACATCAAATCAAGGATTTCTCTAGAACATCCCCTTTGGAAATTCTTCAGCTCACCAACTTCTACAGTACTCTTTACAATTTCTAACAGAAAGACATTCCAAATTATCCATTTTGAACCTTAGGTAAGCGATGGGTCTTCACTGTTAGATTTTTCTGTAGGAGTTTTTTCCCTTTGGAGTCAAAATAACACTTACTCTCCTTGGACTCAGATTTGGAAGGCAGTTGCCCCTACAAAGGTTGCCTTTTTTCCCTGGGAAGCAACTCTTGGTAATTTCTTGACCTTGGACAATTTGCAGAGAAGGGGCTTGTCTGTTGCCAACAGATGCCCCCTTTGTATGGTTGATGCAGAATCAGTTGAGCACATCCTTCTTCATTGCCCATGGACTAGAAATCTTTGGAATTTGGCTCTAACTCTGACCGGGCAAGAGTGGGTTAGCACCAGGTCTGTGGAAGGGGAGCTCTGGGCCTGGAGAGGGATTCTAGGAACAAATAAAAAGAGAAAGGCTTGGTCTCTCATTCTTCTCACATTTTTCTGATGTGTTTGGAAACAGAGGAATTGGAGAGTGTTTTAAAATTTAATCTCACTGCTTCAGATCGGAAAAGAGCAGTGATCTACTGCCATTATCAGTTGGCATAGTGGACTTGTAGTAAATGATTACAGTGTACTTTTTATTTTATTTTATTCTTGTGACACTCTTCAGGTTGGTTGATTTTCTGTACTTCAGGCTGGCATCCCTTGATGCCCTTTCAATAAAATTTCCTTTACTAATAAAAAAATATCATTTCATATTTTTTTTTTATCAAACTTGTTTACAGAGACGGATTGATGAGCTAGAAATTTTCTTTTCTTGAACTTTAAAACAGCAAAAGAACCATTTTTTTTTGGTTAACTTAACTCTCTAAATGTCACACAGGTACTGGAAAATCCCAGTTCTTGAAATTTGCTGCTAAATTGTGCAACAGATCTGTTATTACAACTGGGCTTGGAAGCACTAGTGCTGGTTTGACTGTTACAGCTGTCAAGGATGGAGGTAAATTTATTTGATCCCCTTTATGATTATTATTTTTGAACTTTGATCACTATAATATTGCGAGAATATATATATATATATATATGTGTATATATATATATGTATTCCTTTACTCCAATATTATACTTGTGGATGAATGGATTGTGGTGGCATGTGGCCCGGAACAGCTTGGAATGTATGATATGTGCTAGTTTGAAAGCTTGATGCTGAAGCATATAGTTACTGGGATTGCTGCTTCCCCTAGAACTATGATCTGGATTGTGTATACCGATTCGTGGGCCAATAATGTCTTGGATCGATGGGTGCTAGGATTCCAAAATCAATTGGATTTCTATTTAATGTGTTATGATTCCCAAATCAATTAAGATTTCTATTTAATTTATGATTCCCAAATCAATTAGGGTTTCTATTTAATGTTATGATTCCCAAATAACTTAGGATTTCTATTTAATGTGTTATGATTCCCAAGTCAATTGGGATTGAGTCCATTAAGGACTTGGATTGGGAATTTCTGCATTCCTAATAGGAGTAGGATTCCCTACCCTGTATATATGTAACCGTATGGGCTTTTCATTCAAGTAATAACTTAATTCAGAGCCCCTTGAAGTGATCACCTTATTTTTTCTTCTTATTTTCTATCCTTTCAATTTCCCCATGTCCCTATGCTAAAACCCTAGGGTCCTATCATTTGGCATCAGAGCTGGTGTTCTTGTGGATGCTGTTAACTCATTGACAAAGCAAGATTTTGGAATTCTTGATTTTCATTCATATGCAATGGCCTCAAAAAATTCAGCAAATCCCAAATGGAAGCTTGGCTAAAGGCTACAACTTAGCAATATGTTTAAGCCTCAATCTGAAGAGATCCCACCATCCCTCTCTAAACTTCTCAGTGCGTCTTCCCATAAAGGGAGAGAAGATGATGCCTTTATGTCAACTAATCGTGGGAGGCATCCAGATGTGCACAAAGGAGGTTACCAAGGAGAGCGTGATTATGGTCTTTCTTGTATGATGGTGGAATTTTCTTTGTGGGACAGTGATGACCCTGTTGGTTGTGTTTCTAGGATTGAAAAATACTTTTTCTTTCATTACACTCTAGAAAGATCTAAAGTTGAGATTGTTGCTATTAGTTTGATGGTGATGCTATTTGATGGTATGACTAGTTTGAATCCTGTTGTGGAATGCCTTCATATGGAGAATTTGTTCTTGGATTACTTGTCTGATTTAGGCACATTGGACATGAGAATATTGATGGAGAGCTTGCTAGAATACACCATACTAGCAGTGTCTTAGAGTACCTGACATGACTTGAACGACTATCAAACAGAACTAAAGTGGAATGCAAGCCAACTTTTTTGTACTTTTTTATTGAAAATCTCCTACTTGGCATTCGACATGAGGTCAAAGTGCGTTGACCATAAGCTATGACTGCTGCAAATTCCTTTGCATGGTTAGAAGAAGAGAAGTCAGGTGAAGAACGAGTTAGCTCTAGCAAGACCATTAGCAAGAAGAATGTCAGCAACACTATCGATCATACTACTTGCTCTTCTCCATCCTCCTACCAAACAATTGACTCAAGAGGAACTCAAGGAGCAAAGGACAAAGGGTTTGTGCTGGCATTATGATGAACACCTTTGAAAAAAGGGTCGATTATTGATGATTGAGCTAGTGGAGGAGCCAGAAGAGGTTGATGATGATTGTGCTGATGCAGACCAAGAAGGTATGGAATATAATGATAATTATGAATTTATCACTTCTTTGGTTCATACTTTACATGGGTATGTCAATCCTCGAACCATGAAAATTAATAGCTTCCTAAAATGCCAATCATCATTGTCTTAATTGATATGGGTAGCATTAATAATTTTATGGATACTAAAATTGCTAAATAGCTAGCTTATTTTGTGGAGCAATGTGAAAAGTTTGATGTGAAGGTTGTAAATAGAAGGACTTTGATGTATCAAAGAAAGTATCCAAAGTTACACTTACTATGCAGAATCATGAATTATATGTTGATTTTTTTTCCTGCTTCTAGAAGACTATGTAGTGGTTTTGGGTATTGAATTCTTACGGACTTTAGGTGATATAGCTTGGAATTTTTCTAAATTGGTTATTAAGTTCGCCGTGAATGATCAGAGACTAACTCTTAAGGGCAAACATTTGGTAGTGTTACTATAGTTTCAAGCCATTGTATAGAAACTTTCTAAAATGGAGTGACTGGTTGCCTACTATAGATGCTAGCACAATTCAACCAAGTGTCACTCCATATTCTTCTTGTCTTATTAGTGAAGAAGAAAGATGGTTTGTGGTAGATGCGTGTTGATTATTGAGCATTGAACAAGAGCATTGTGAAGGATGAGTATCCTATCCCTGTTGTGGATGAGTTGTTAGATGAGTTGGGAGGTGCCCAATAGTTCACCAAACTCGACTTGAGATCAGGCTATTTCCATATTTGGGTACATGAGGATGACATTCAGAAGATTGCGTTGATAACTCACGATAGTCATTACGAGTTCTTGGTTATGCCTTTTGGGTTAACCGATGCACCTTCAACCTTCTAGGGCCTCATGAATGCCATTTTTTGACCTTACCATGTAAGCTTGTTCTCATATTTTTTTAATATCTTGATATATGGCTAATTTCTCGAAGATCATTTATATCATTTGCGAACCATATCCACCACTCGTTGTAATCAACATCTATGTCAAGAAATCTGGATGGTGCTTTCCTTGATCCTATGTGGCATATTATTTCCCTAGAAGATGTTTTAGTTGATCCTTCTAAAATACGAGCAATGGCAAACTGACCGCCTATTACACAAAGAATCAAGATGCTGCGATGATTTTTGGGGTTGATTGGTTTCTATTGCGAGTTTGTCAAGGATTATGAAAAGATTAGTGGCCCATTGACTGCTCTACTAAAAAAGGCTGCATTTAAATGGAGTAAGTTAAACAAGCCTTTGTGAAGCTTAAGCACACAATGTCCACCACACCAGTTCTTGCCTTGCCAGATTTCATTTGGGTGTTCATCATTGACTCTAATGCATCAAAAGTTGGCATTGACGCAGTTTTAATTCAAGACAAACACCCTAGTGCTTTTTATTAGTAAGGATCTTTCTTCGTCCAATATTAGCATGTTTATTTATGACAAAGAGATAGTGATTGTGTATGTAGTTACAAAGTGTTGATTATATTTAATTGGCTGACATATCCAAATCCAAATTGATCACAAGGGCCTGAAATATTTCTTAGAGCAACACATCTTGTCCATGGAGCAACAAAAGTGGGCACCAAGTTTTTGGGCTATGATTGATATTATTTACAAGAAAGGGGCCAAGAATGTGGTGGCAAATGCACTCTCACAACTTGCTGAGCAAGTTGAACTTGTGGCTATTTCTATACTTGCATGGCTGCATGTACTACTCTTGACCAAATCAAGAAAGAATGGTGGCAAAATCCGGAGACTAGAGATATTATCCAAAGGCTACAAGAAGAGCGAACTTTAGTACCTCCTTACTTTTGGGACTCTTTAAATTTACTATAAGGGGAGTATTTTCTCAGTGCCTAATTTAGCTCAAAGTTGACCATATTACAAGAATTACACGCATCATTGGTTGCAGGTCACTCTGGATTTCTTAGAACCTACAAGTGGCATTTCTCAGGAGTTTTATTGGAAGGGAATGAAGGTGAAATCAAAAAGTTTGTGGTAGAATGCAATATTTGTCAACGATCAAAGGTGAAATAGTGGCAAGTCAGGCCTTCTATATTCCTATAGATTTTGTTGAGGGAATTCCATCTTCTCATGGCAAATCTACTATTTTTGTTTTTTTGGATTTTTGGACCGTCTTATAGAGTACACTCATTTTTGTGCTATGAATCACCCTTATACTGCTACAAGTGTTGCTTGTACTTTTGTTGAGAACTTTGTCAAGTTGCATGGAATTCCTCAATCTATTGTTATTAATCTGGACAATACAGGAGACTTGTTGTAAAGTTGAATATGAGCACTGCATATCATCCACAACTAGATGGGCATATTGAAGTTGTTGACATGTGCATGGAGACTTATCTTTGTTGCTTTGCTTCTAACAAACCGATGGATTGGGTGCGATGGTTCCATGGGCAGAATGGTGGTACAATACCACTTATTAGTCCTCCATCAAGTTGACTCCATTTAAGGTTGTTTATGGTTGATCTATTCTTATCCTCGCGAGATATTCAGCTAGATCCTCCAGAATTGATCAAGTTGAGACAAAGTGCTTCAAGCTCGTAGGAAACAAGCAACTGATAAGCATCGTAGTGAAAGGGAATTCTAAGTGGAGATTTGGTTTTCTCAGGCTATAGCCTTATAGATAGATATCTATGATTGTTTGTTCTTCAATAGAGTTGTTTCCTCAATTCTATGGGCCTTGTAATACCCTAAAACATATAGGTCTTGTTGCTTATCGTCTTGACATACCAACAGGTTTGTAAGGGACATCCAGCTCTTTATGTCTTTAGCCTCAAGAAGTTACGGGAGCAAGTTATTGTGCAATGCCAATAACTGATCTTCATGTCTTTGGTATATAAGTTTCCCAAAACTGATCTTCACTACTCTCTTTTCTCTCCCTGAAGATAAGTTTGGTTAAAGTAAAACTGATTTTCAACAAAAACTACATCCAATATTGATGTGAATTTTTTTTTTGTGTTTTTGGATTCAAACATTTATACCCTCTCTTATTGGGAGCGTATCCAAGAAACACACTTTTTTCAGCTCTAGGATCAAGTTTAGATCTAAGGTGAGCTGGAATATGAACAAAAAAAGTGCATCCAAATACTTTTAGAGGCAGATAAGAAATTATCCTATTATCGAGAAAGGATTTTTTTAGGCATGCCAAAGGAGTGATATACTGCAGCACACGGGTAGGCATTCTGTTAATAAGGTAACAAGCAGTTAGAATAGCATCTCCCCACAAATATTTTGGAATATGCATTGAAAACATTATAGCCCGTGCAACCTCAAATAAATGACGATTTTTTTTTTTCTTTTAGGGATGCCATTTTGTTGTGGGGTGTCACGACAAGTGGATTACTGTTGAATCCCTCTTTCTTTCAAAAAATTTCCCAAAACATGGTCGAAATATTCTGTACCATTATCCGTTCAAAGTATGTTTTTTTTTTTTTTGTGTGTGAAATTGGTTTTTGATCATACTATAAAAATTCTTGAATAATATTTCAACTTCAGATTTTCCATTCATCAAATATACCCAACAAATCCGAGTATGATCATCTATAAAATTCACAAATCATTTTTTCCTGCATAAGGTAGTAACCTAAGAGGGACCCCAAACATCACTATGAATCAAATAAAAAGGTTTTGATGCACGGTAGCTTTTTGAAATATAAGGAACTCAATGATTTTTTGATAAATGACACACGTCACAATGAAGAGAAGTACAATTCAAATTTTTAAACAGATTAGGCAACAAATATTTTAAATAAGAAAAACTAGGATGCCCTAATCTAAGATGCCAAAGCATTATTTGATCACGCACAGGGATTGAACTAGTACTACCACTCAAGCCCCGAGCTTGTTTACTGCTGAATAGGGTATCATCAAAATAATAAAGGCCATCGATCATCCTAGCACTGCAAATCATCGCCCTCAAGTTCTTGTCCTGAAATTCAGTGAGAATCAAAGAATATGATATGATAGTTAGTCACGGGATAATCTACTTACAGACAAGAGATTGTAAGTAAGTTTAGGAACATGAAGGGCAGATTTTAATTCTATTTTCCCAAAAATTCTAATTGAACCTGCTCCTGCAATGGATGAAAGACTCCCATCTGCAATCCTAACCTTTTTATTACCCACACAAGGATAATAAGATTGAAACAATTGAGATATACTAGTCATATGGTCGGATGCACCTGAATCAATAATCCATGGTGCAAAGGCTAAAGAGCTGGAATAGGCACTCGACATATTACTTGTTTGGGCCAAGGAACCAATAGAAGTACTGGTATCAGATTGGATTTCAGCAGTTGAAGAAGCTGATCCATCTGCATTGAACTTTAGAACATTGGTCTGGGCTTTATTTGCTCTAGGAATCACTTGGTTGTTTCCAGGTCCAGGTTTGCCGCTCTTCCAAGTTGCTGGTTTTCCATGTAGTTTCCAGCAAGTTTCTCGGGTATGGCGTGGCTTATTACAATAGTCACACCATACTCGAGATTTTTGATTGGGACATGACCGCTGTACAGAGACATTAACAGCAACCAAAACAGTAGGATTAGCAGCAACCAAAGCCGAGTTCTCAACCGTTCCATCAGCCCCTTTTTTCTTTAGCATAACATTCTGGCGACAATCTTCACGTCTCACTTCATAAAATGCCTCTCCGATTGGAGGCAGAGGCTGTCTACCAAGAATCCTACCCCTGACCTCATCAATTCATCATTGTGTCCAGCAAAGAATTTAAAAATTCTTGCATTTTCCGCCATCTTCTTGTTGTAGTTGCAATCATCAGGGCTCTTCCATTCATAATCATTGAATAGATCGAAGTCCTGCCACAGTCCCTTAAGGTCATTGAAATACTTAGTCACACTATCTTCCCCTTGTTGGGTCTTGCCAATTTTTTTCTGCAATCATAAATCTGGGAATAATTTCCAAGGTCAGAATACATATGACTAACATTATCCCAGAGTTCTTTTGCACTGGGATAACACATGTAATTAGTACTAATATCTTCACCCATTGCATTTACAAGCCAAGCCATAATCATGGAATTTTCAGTATCCCATATAGCATATGATGGGTCTGCTCTGTCAGGGACCTTGGTTTCACGAGTAAGGGTACCCAATCTTACCTCTCCCGCGGATATACATTCTAACTGACTGAGACCATCTCAAGAAGTTGGCTTCATTGAGACGGATATTTGTGATTTGGACTGAATGGTGTTCGGTATGAGCTACCTCGGTTTCAGTTATGGTGTTGACCACAGGTTCAGGTCTGGCCATAGTGGAAGTTTCAGAAATTTCAGACATAATGGAGGCTGAACAGAGTTAAGGCAGTGAGGCCTAGGTTTTAGAGGCTATGACTGCTGAAAGGAAAAGAAAACCAGCTCTAATACCATCTAGAAGTGGAGAAGAATTGAAATAGTATTTCTTCTTATTATAAAATTAGGTACAATCTGAATGTCTTATAAACTACAAGGATAATCTAAAAGGAAAGAATAATAAAGGAAAGAATAGATAAAAAAAAGGAATGACAATTGCTAACAAATCTCCTAGAATATCTCCTAAGAATACATTCTAGAATATCTCCTAAGATTATTTACATAATTACAGAAATTTCTCCTATAATCAAGGAGAGTAGATTTACATAATTACAGAAATTTCTACTATAATCAAGGAGAGTTGATTGGATAAATTTTGATGGTCTTCTTGACTGATTGTGCCCAATTGACATAATTTGTGGAATTCAGCTTCTCAAACACCACCAGGAGGATGGATTGTTCATGCTGGCTGTTGAATTGCATAGCTGACACGAGATGTTTACTGTCAAGAGACATGGTGATTTGTAAGGTTTCTGGTTGCAGGTGGGTAGGGACATGCGGCAGCTAGGGCTTTTCTTGAGAAGGGGGTGGTGGCTGAACTTCTTTCTCAGCATGTGAGGGTTGCAGCTGAACCTTGTGGCTGGACTTCTTTTTCAGCCTGATAGGGTGGCAGCTGAACCTCTCTCTCAGCCTGAGTCTATGTGCTCGAGAAGCTTATGGTGGCTAGGGTTTTCTCAGGGATAAATTGTGTGTCTAGGGTTTTTTTCAGGACTGTGAGGCTAGGGTGTTAAGAATCTTAGGCTCTGATAGCAAGTAGAAAAAACTAACGAATGACTTTTTTGTATTATGTTGTGTATAATGTCATTACAAACCGCTGCTTTTATACATAAAGTCAGGTGCCTATAAATAGAAAGAAATCAACTCACACTCTATACAATTAATTCTAGGAAATTATAGCTAATTAGGCAAGTCTAATTTAGGACACACTAATTGTGATTCTCGGCACAGTCTCTATTTAGAGTTTCCGAGAATGGTAGCTTTCCATATGTGACAGATCTTCAATAATAAATTTACAACAAGTTATATTGTATAGCTATAGCCCAAGCTTAAAAATTATGATGATTACATATCATAAAAAAGGTACTAATGACCTGATCACGACAAAAAAAAAAAAAAGAAAAAAAAAGAAAAGAAAAGAATGGAAGATTAAAGTTGAAAAATACAGAAAAGTACCAAATTACTAACATTATCAAATAAAATTTTTTAACAAAATAAACTTGTAATTAATGCGTCTCTTTTGAATATTAATAAAAATAAATAATTTTTGTATCATTATCATAATCATTATAGTCTTCTCCCCCTCTCTTTGCATAGCTTATCAAGAATGATTTATGAAAAGGGAAAAAACAGAAAAATGTGATGAAAAGATTATAAAGTTATATATATTTTTGCTGTAACAGTCCACAATAGCTGTTACATATTAGCTGTAGCAGCCATTATGTAACAGTAGCAGTCTGTTATGGCTGTTACAGCTGTGAATTTTCTTTCAGCTGATTTTGCAGCATGTAACGGTATTGGGAACCCAAGAAACCTTTACGTAATGGCATTATGTAACAGTCATGGACGCTATTTAAAGCTATGCATGAGGACTATCAACCACTATATAGTTACCTTGTTGAAAACTGTAGAATGCATCATTAAGTTTCTTCTTCCTTCTATGCTGAAGCACTTTTTTCTTGAAAGCATATCTTCAACTTCTCCAAGCATTTCATTGTGGGTGTGTATTGGGTGTGTATGGTCTCCCACAACATGAGAGCATCATGACTAAGCCTACTGAATGGGTGTAATCAGGGCTAGAAAATCAGGGATTTGAATCTGCTCTGAATCCAATAAATTAGAACAGCAAAGATAAGAAGGATTCTTGCTATTAACCTCGCACTTACAGGCTCTAGGAATCACTCTTAGGAAAAGAAAGCCTGTGTCTCTAGGGCTAAATTGGTCAATTTGCAATAATGTTATGAATAATACTTCAGTTAGCAGTTATGTATTATTTTTTCCCAAACTGTCAAAACCATCGATCCACAACACATGCATGTAAGACACATACGCCACATAGAACCTTAGTTTATTATTGTTGCGGAGCAATATATAGGCTTGCAGCAACTTGAGTTTACTGTAGCTGCATCAATCATGAAACAAGCTTGAAACAAGTTGATTGCGGTTGAAACTGAAGGCCGGTGAAGGGGTTTAGGGGTGTTGGAGTCTGTTAGGATTGAAGGAGGCCATTGAAAGAGCTTAGCAGTGAGGTTGATTAGCCTTGAATACAAGTTGGTGGCATTCATTTGATTCAGGTTGTGAAAGAGTGGGTTTTGTTTTGTTTTTCTTTTTTTCCTTAATTCAAATTGTTGAAATGGGTGATTTTTTTTAGTTGACTTGATATTTGTTATTATTGTAATTTCTTGCCACAGTTCCTTAAAGAAACTGAAAACATGGCTGTGTTAATATAACAGCTTCAGTTGTGGTATTTATAAATCATTATAGCTGCTTGAGAAACTAGCTCAGCTTACTTCTTGATGCAGTAGTGCACCATCTTTTTACTGCAGTGTCTCCTCTCTTTTTATTTACTATTGCTGTCTTTGGTGTGCAATAGATGGGAGGGGAGGTAAGAGATAGAATCATCAAATCACAAGATGTGTTTTCGTTATTTAAGAACAGTCCTTGGGGGAGTTTTTGGGGTGGGGTAGGGGGTGGGTGGGGTGTAACTATGATTATCAAGGACGAAAATGTAATTTCTTAAAAGCTTTTAAACCCCCCCCCCCCCCCAAATCATTGCCATAGTTGTGCTGCTTTTGAAGGATTGTCTGCTGACCTAGTGATTTGAACCTCCAATTTTTACTTTGTTAATTTGTTCCCATTATTGGTTACATAGGTCCTTCATGCCACCTAACAATAGGCAGCTTAAAATACAAATGTTTAATACATGTTAAATTAGATGTAAAATTTTTTAAAAAAACACGCGACCAACAGACCTGTAAAGACATCCTGGCCTGTCCAAAATAAAGGAAAAAAACAAAAGCGTCATTTGGTGCACTTTGAGTTCACCAAACTCAGATTTCATATAGTTCTATGGATGTAGATTTGCCATGGTCACCCATGGTCATGTGTATGTCACTATTTTGTGCATTTTCCCTTGATGGTTGTCCACTGTCCCACACATGTAGAATCCACACATGCACAAAAGTGCCTCTCCTCCACTTGGAATGAGAGAACCTCCAAAATTGCACCGAATGTTGCTCTGGAACATGAATGAAATCTGTCTTAATATATGCATATACCTACTATCTCTTTCTCTCTCTGCCTTGGATGTGAGTTCTGGTTGCCATGAGGGAGAGGAGTACCTGGCGCTCTGGCAAAAAGTTTCCCTTCAATTTGAGGCTGGATATGGCTGGTTGGGTAACTTGTCTTTATGTTTAAGGAAAATTAGATGTGCAATTGCTTGGTGAGGGTATCTTTGTTGGAGAGGTTCTTCATTGTGTAACTTGGGTATGGATTTGGTTAGGAAATTTCTTGAAGTAGGACTTAGTTGAATGGTAAGGGCTACTTGATTTTCGTTCTTGGTGTTTGAAGGGGGATAATATGAGAAGCTTTGTGGAGGGATTACAGGGCCATGTAGTGTTTGAGGAATTGAACTTATTTGAGCTTTTTGAGTAATAGAAATTCAGATATTGATTTGGTTAATGAGAGTGGAATGAGATAGTTGAATGGGGAAGGATTTAAAATTACCAAATTTTGTTGGCACTGTGCAAATGGCAGTGGTCCAAGGTATTTCATTGTTGAGATTGTTTGGCTGGTTGCTGGGTTGGCTTGATCTTCCATGTTTGACATTATTTTCTTTACAAACTGCCATGATCACTCACCACCCCCTGATCTGCCATCAGCCAGAGTACCAATGCTGGAGGCTTCTTGCGGCGGCACATGCACCCTATGTGCCAGCAATGCGCATGAGAAAACTACCAGAGTTCTGCATTTTCCATATTCATGAGAAATTGTTTCCAGCTAAGATAATTTGGGTTTTCTCCTTGAGATGTTGAAGCTGAACTGATTAAATTTAAGTGTTAGTATAGAGATGCTTTTGGAGCATAATTTCAATGCGAACGCTGGATTCAGACCTATTTGATGCTGTTTGAAGGTTGTATGAGGATTTGAGAAATTGCAATGACTATGCAGAGAGCTTGATAATCATTGCAATTAGTGCTTAAAATTTTTGGTGAGATAACTAAAACTCTCTCATTTATCATGATTTATGCTTACATGATTAGGAAAATTAATAATTTGCTTAATTCCAAGTTTATTGTTACCATTAAAAAAAAATAAAATATGCCTTTTATCATATGACTTCCTCTAGTTCATTCATTGCTTGTATCTTGTTTATACCCATACAAGGTTATGACTAAAAAAAAAAAAAACATGCCCTTTGTCATATAAGTTCTAGTTCATTCTTGCTTGAATCTTGTTCGTACCCATACTCCCTTGTTGTCATATTATTAGGACCATGTCAACTTATGTGCATTATGTTCAATAGCTTAATGTGTGTGTATTGTAGTAAATTTAGAATTTAGATCACTTGTAGTCAAGTTGATTTTGCTCAACATCATTGTACCATATTGCTTTACCTGTGGCCACCAACAAAACATTGAAACCATCCCCATTGAGCTTGCAACAATTGATGCCCAATCTCTGTCTGCCTGGTTAGAAGCTCTTCTAGATTCTGTGGAACAAAATTTTAAGTATCTCACATAACAATTTGCATGAATCATGAAGTTGTTGGATAAGCGCCTCGATGGCTTAGAACAAGCAATTTGGCATCCTATTGAGTCCTGTTCTATGCGGTCAGCCTTGGGCATCCTCCCGAACAAGATGAGTCAAGCCCCAAGACAAACTGGTAGACCAGTTCATCCCCTCAAGCCTCAAGCTAATCTAGAATCTAGGTTTGAGGAGGATAGTTTTGATGAGTTTGGCAATGTAGGGACCAACCTAATGCTAGACACATTCCACATTCCCCTGGGCAAAATCGGGAGTTCTATGGAGATGTTACTAAGAGGGTCAAGGCATATGTATGCACCTATGATGGGAACTTAGATCCAAACTCCCTTTTAGATCCAAGTTCGGTTTGCCAAGATGAAACTTATAGGACTAGATAAGAAGTCTCAAATAACTATTTGATGAACCTCATATTACCCAATGGAAAGTGATGAGACTGTTGAAGCTTGATATACATTGTTGGACCACAACCTAACAGCTTAAGCATTTTGGTGAAGTGGTTGTCTATCATGGTATCAGAGTTGGTTACTAGGAGGTCCTGGGTTCAAGTCTTGTTGCCTAAGTTTATTTTGTTGTATTTAAAAAATTCTTGTATTCCCTATAATTAGTGATATTATCATGTGTTTATGTCTCCATGTGCTGTCGGGCTGCAAGTGTAGGGGAGTGTTGAAGCTTGATACGCATTGTTGGCCCACAACCTAATATCTTAAGCTTTTAGGTGAAGTTGTTATCTAACAGAGACAATGGTTGAAGGAGAAGTACCTCCCTCCTTCCTATAAGAACCAACAATTTAGTAAATTTTGAACCATTGACAAACCACCACTGTAGCAAGCTATATTGAGTGATTCAAAGATCTATTGCTTAGGAGTGGTATTGTTGAAGTGCTATTTCTTGAAGCATGACATTCTCAAAATTGGAAAGCAAATTAGTATTGTCTGACCCACAAAAATGAAATAGGAAGTTGAATCTCACATTAATCAGCAGCGACATAGAAAAAAACTCAATAGTAGGCTTGTAGTTTTCTATTGCTTTTTGTTTATTGATATTCATCTTTATGCATTTTTTGAAAACTTGCAAATCAACTCCATAACAACACAAATTCAAGATTTGATGCTTCAATAACTTTGCTTTCTAGCATGAGCGAACCCTACAATGCTTTTCTACTAGGAAGCATGACCATAGAGACGAGGGAGACAAGCATGATATGACACAGACAAGGGAAGGGGGGGTGAGACAAATTCTAAAGATGTAGGACATGTTGCAGCTAGGTCATGGCAATAAAAAATTTATAACATTAATATAGCACTGCATATCCAAAGGAATCTTCAGTTTATGTCACTGCCTCTATTGTAAATATAGTCAATTTTATTTTAAATAGATGATTTTATAATTATTTTTATGAATAAGTTAAAACAGAACTCTAGTTAAAATGTGCGATTTGTCTTGTTTAAAGTGTGTCAAAGAAGCATAGAGTATGTATTGGAAGTGAATGAGTTTTGACACTGCAATACCAGAAGTGTTCCTGCTGCATAGGTTTGGAGGCCATTGTTTTCTCCACAATCTTTCAATTATTGAGGGTAATTTTTAGTGTTTTATGACTTTATATAAGATCTTTTCAGAAAACTTTACTATGAATTTGATGCTGATGTGGTTGCTTTATTTAGTTTTCCGAATTCATGCTTATCTTAATACATATCTAAGATTTTTGATAGGACGTACATTGAAAAATATTGGTGGATTGAAATTCTCTCATTTGTTTATTTAGAGTTTGACATGTCTTTACATTGTTGCTGTTACTTTTTCATTAGGTCTTTAGAGGTATTTTTTTTTATCAAGAAATATCAAACTGTATATCTCAATTGTTTTTAGCTGCAGATTTTTTTATTTTTTTATTTTATGGATTTTTTTGGACATGAATATTATTATTCAGCTAAAAAATGCTGACATTTTGATGGAATTATAGGAGAATGGATGTTGGAAGCTGGGGCGCTTGTTTTGGCAGATGGTGGACTTTGTTGTATAGATGAATTTGATAGGTACTTCGTGTGAATGGATAGAGGGTGGGCCTTGGATTAGCTGTAAGGTTGCTCCTTTGTGACTGGTTGGTCACAGGTTCAAGTCCAAAGGAAACAGCCTCTCTGCATAAAAGCAGGGGTAGGGCCTGCATACACTGTGATGACCTTTCCCTTACCCTCGCTAAGCGGGGAGCCTTGTGGCCCGGGACTCCCTTTTTCCTGTGAATGGATACATAATGTTTTTTCTTTGCTTTAATTATCCTGGTTCTAGTGGATCATAATTTTCCTGCTCTATTTGCTAGATATCATTGTAGTTGGTGTAATCATTACTGTTTCAGTTTGTTAGTTGTGTTGTTATGTCAGCTGAAAAATGGTTCAAATTTTTAAGAGACAAACACACTTTCTCCTCTTCCATGGGTGAAGAATGGGATTTACAAATATAGCTTGTCTTTTGTTAATGTACCACGTAGCCCCAAAGGCTTATACCAGAGTGCGCTAATAATTCATGTGAAGCTTGACCAACCTAGAGAGAGAGGTTCAGAGTGACTTGGGGTCTCAGGCAAGGGGATCCGTGTCTCCTTTTCTGTTCTCTCTAGCAGTGTTAAGTGGGTTGCATATGCATGCTTAGGGTTTGGGGATGATCAGAGGCCTTCATGTGGGGAGGGAGGATTTCTTGAGGACAATATTGCAAAATCCTGCAAAATCATTATCTTGCTTAAAATCTTCGACAAAATATTGGGTTTAAAGATCAACTTGTCCAAAAGTGGGTTGGCTGCTATGAATTTAGGTGTTAGGGATCTAGAGAGTTTAATTCCTTGGTAGGGTGTGTTTCCCATCAAGTGGTTGCTTACCAATCTTAGTCTTTCGCTTGGAGGAAATCGAAAATCCACAGCCCTTTGTGATCTTGTGATTGAAAAGGTGGGCAGAAGATTGGAGGTTGAAAGAGGGGGTATTTTTCTCTTGGGGGTTGTTTACACTTACTTGAGTTTCTCTTTCCAACATTATTGGATACTTACTTTCTCTTTCTAGAGTGCCTCTGAAAATTGCTAGGGATTTTAGAGAGGTTGTTGCTTGACTTTCTTTGAGCATTCAAGGTATGTGGTGTATAAGGTGCAGTAACTGTAATATAGTAATGATATTAAACATGTCCAATTACTATAAATGAAATTCATAAATAAATTAAATATCATTTATTTTAAAAATACGGATGATTTGGACATAAATGGTCAAATTAAATGTTGTAGCCAACATCTAAATTTATTTTTTCTTATAATTTGAAATTTCTGAAAGCATTTCATATCCTTGTAATATTCTCTAGTTTCAACAGGAAAGGAAGTTGAATGAAGCAAATTTTCAATTTGGGTTTTAGATCTCAAATTTGAATTTCAAGGAAATTTCATTCTATGAGTTAAAATTTTAATGAATTTCACTGAAATTTGAGATTTCGAAAAATTTTGATGTAGTGGAAATTTCATTCTATAAGTTGAAATTTTAATGAATTTCGTTGAAATTTGAGATGATAAATTTTGATGTAGTGTAAATTTCAATAGAAATCTTGTAAAATGGAAATTGACTTCATTTTGATTCAAGGGTGGTGGAAATATTTTGTGGGTACAAGACCATGGGTGGACCATTTTATCCCTGCGGTAGAAAGAGAGAGTGTGGGAGAGTGAACCTTTGAGGCTGTTCTCTTCTAAATCTTTTTTCTCTCACATTTTTAAAACCCCTTCTCCCATCGATTTTCCTTGGATCCATTCCATTTGGAAGGCTGAGGTTTTAGAAAATCTAGAACTTTATCTAGACTCTGATATTGAATAGGATTGATACGCATGATATGTTATAGATATGAAGGCCCAATATGTCCCGTAGTCTTGACTTGTGCTTAATGTGCCATGGGTCCAATGAAATGGATGCACCCTGCGTTCTGCATTGTAAGGTGGCGTCCTTTTACACAGGTGAAGCTTGGGTGGTGCCTTGGAATGTGGGAGATTTTTTTCTTGTGAAGCGTAGGGTTTTTGCTCGTAGAAAGGGTTGTGAATTATGGAGTGGAACAATATTCACTACCTTATGGGTCCTTTGGATTGAGAGGAATAGGAGAATCCTTAAGGGTTGCAGTGTCGTCTTTTATGGGATAGAGTGGTATTCTTGGCTTTGTTTGGGGTCCATTGTTTTGGTGTCTTTTGGGTTTATAGTCTTTAAAGGATTGGAAGGCAGCTTTTTTGTAATATTTTTGGTTATAGTTTATTGTACATTGAGAACATCTTGTCCTCTTTTGTTGTACATTGTTTTGAGTGTCACGGTCCGACTATTTTCACACCCTTGTGAAGGACCGTGCGGTGCTAGCTAAAGCACTCTTGTTTAACTAACCAGTCAATCGTTTACCAACATTCATCCACGAAACACTTTCATTAGCATTCAATCATATGGCAGTGGAAACAGTAAGCATTCATGAAAGCAGTGGCAAGCAAGCAGTAAACATTGAATCTACTCAATTCATTAACACCTCCGTTGACATTGTGTGCTTAGCAAGGGAGGCAAGTAGGCTAAACACGTTGACAATAGCTAGTGAGTTTTACAATGATTGATGAACACTCACCCTCCCCTAAAGAGGTTTTTATGTAATTATCATCCTGGCACTAGGAAACATCAAAGTGACCGAGGAGTCATACTGTCTTATTTGGCATACAAATAAATTATTAGCAGAAAATAACCCTACACTAGTATTTACATGATGGAAACCCATCCCAAGCACATGAGATAAGCGGTCACAGGCAAGCATAATGCCCTGAACAAGCTTAGCTCGTGACATTTTGGTTCGTAATACAATTTTTTTTCTCTCCCCCCCAACCCCACACCCCCCCCCCCCCCCCCCCCCCCCCCCCCCCCAAAAAAAAGCATGTGAAGCCAAAACCAGTGCTCAAGCGCAACTCCTTTGCACATGGAGAGGTTTACAAAGAAATGATATCCAATAACGGAAGGAAGGTAGGGGAGATGAGGTTTGAACCCCAGAGTTGTAGAAAAACATATCTTTGATACCATGTTAGCCACCTTCCTTAGCACCAAAAGGTTATAGCATAGACCAACAACATATATTAGACTAACACACACCTCGCCTATACTCCTGGTGTGTGGAGGCTAACAAATGGATAGCCAATGCAAACAAATGAAGAATGAGGTTCGAAGTCTCTTTGTATTACCAAAGCTATGATACCAAATTGTTTTTTATCAATAAAACAACCACCACTACTGCGCCTTAACCCCCAATAGTTGGGCCGACTATAAGAATCTTCTTCCGCCGTTCCACACAATCTAGTGCAATATCCTCCACCATTGGGGTGGTGTCAAATCTGTACATCTCAATCCAAATTATTCAAGGTCTACACCTTCCCTCTCGTTTCCATGAACATTAACTAGCTTACTCCTCATTAGTAAATTATTTGGCCCAAGCTGCAAGAACGCAAACCATCTTAACCACCCTTCCCTTATCTTCAGTAGGTGCTACTCCTAACTTGCCTTGAATTTGTTCATTCTTTACCTCTTAGTGTTATACCATTCATTTTCCATAGCATTCTCATTTGGGCAACTTATATTTTTTTGAAAATCTCTTTGTTGCCCAACATTCTAATCCATATAGCTTAGTTAATCTTATAGGCATTGTGTGTGTGTGTGTGTATATATATTTGTAATTTTAAGGGTGTTTTACGATCACACAACATGCCTGGTGCACTTTTGCATTTTTCCTACTTGCTTTAACTCTGTATATCCATCTTTCAATTTCTTGACCATTGGCACTCCCAATAGATGTCTATAAACCAGCTTTGGGGTTTTTTCACTCTCGCAATGAACTTTCCTTCCTTCTTTTGTAGAGCTTACTCTTTTTCTTTAGGTTATTTCTTGCTACTCTTTATGTTTGTGTTTGATCACGATTTTAGGGGTTCGTTCAATCTAGATCAAAGGGAAACCTCTAAGTTGAGATTGGATAAAGTGGGGGTTGTTCTTGCTTTTTTCATTTTTGAAAGAAAAATCAAGTGTGCCATAGGTGGGTGGGGCTATAGTCACTTGTGGCAAAATAGTTCTATGATGGATTCTCATTGGTTGCCTAGGAAGTTTGGGTAGGTGTTTTCATAGTTTTCAGGCTGGAAATGGGGCTTATTGAATGGCAATTAATGTGACTAGGGTAGGGAAGTTTTTTGGAGCTAGGGCATGGTTGGTGAGATGGGAGGTTTTCTGCTGTAGCTTATGGAGGTTCTAAAGGTGCTAGTTGGATTAGATTTGGGGGAGAATTCAGTGCAATGATGAGTTCTCTTCTTCTGGACGCTGATGGTAAAGGTAATGACAAGATTATTGATAATCGTTCTTGGAGTCAAGTGGTATTGGGCCAAATGAAGCTTGTAAAGGGAAATCTCAGCACGTCGGAGGATGGTGTGACGACATATTTTAAGAAGGTTAGTGTTCATTGTGGGGGGAAGTCCTTGGGATTTTGTTGCAAGGAGTGAACAAAGTCAAAGACTACTAGGGTTTTTGATGGAAAGAAAGGTTTCTAAGGCGGCTAGGGTTTCCCTCATGGAAGATGGGGCATTGAAGGCTGGGTGATGTGGGTCTGGGCTATGATTATTATTTTGGACCTAGGCTGAATTTTAGATAGGAATGGGGGCTTCTCTATTCATTGTTGGGCCAGTATTTTGAGCAGGCCCACTATCAAGTTGAAGATACCAATTTGGGCCTGTTTAGTTTAAAGGAGAAAGATATGGTTATTGCTCAGTTGCGCTGCCTTAATACGTAGGTTGAAAGTCCTACTCTTAGAGCCCAAGAGCATTTTACATGAAGGGAGAGCTGTCAACCACAATTTCCTCTCTTGAACAAAACCCAAATTCATTATCTAGAAGTCCACACCTGAAATTGATCTTGTTTTGGATTGAAATCTTGAAGGCAATCTGGCAGTGCATTGCTGGTCTTCAAAGCAGATTTTTGGTGGGCAAGAGGATAAAAGCAGCAGCTTCGGAAATAGTAGAGAGAAAAAGGAGGACATAGAAAGGTTAGCTTCAAAAGTATGGGCTAGTTTGGCTGATCATTTTGTTTCCTTAGATGGAGGGTTTTCTACTGTAGGGGATGGGATACTCAGTGGGATGTTTGGGGATGAAAAATGGAAGTTCCCCCTCAGAATCAAAACTCCCGTGTGGACGAAATTCAGGTTATTATTGTTGGTTTGAAGGGAAATACTATTGGAAAGGAAGCAAAATATTTAGGGATCATAAGGTTTATGCTTGCTGAGAGGAACCGTGGGCTTTGATTTAAGGGAAAAAAATTTGAAGAAACTTGAGATTCTTCTGGTGTGAAAACAAAGAAATTTTTTTAAAGAAATTTAGGAGGAAATTTTAGTGTAGTGGTACTATCAATTGTTACTAGTGAGGTTTCGCATTTGCAAGGAAAAAAGGATTTTGGACAATATAGTGAAGGCATTAGTGATTTTGAATGCAACAAGGGTGGTGAGAATTAGGATCAGCATGGCCATATTTTTGACTCTTCTTCTAATCATCTTGGGGATTTAACTTATGTGCCGCCACCTCCAAAATGATTTGGAAAATGGGTGGCACGGTTATAAATAAAATAGTTAATGGTTGAATTTTTCCAACACAAGTTGATGGAATTTCTGGGAAGGATTTCAAGCTCGACTTTCAATAGATAAATTATATTTCTGATTGTTTGATTGTGGAGGAAATGGAGTTTGGCTTGATGGTGGAAAATAAAAGGTTAAGAAGGGTTAGAGGGAACTAGCAAATTTGAAGTGCTTGGTGAATTACGATGGCTTAAAGAGGGCTTTTCTTTAGGTAAAGTGATATCCTGACATGGTATTAGAGCCAAGTTGCTAGGAGTTTTTTTGTTCTAGTCTTGTTGCTTGCGGTTATTGTTTGTTTTTTAAGAGTTAAGAAGGGTTAGAGGGAACTAGCAAATTTGAAGTGCTTGGTGAATTACGATGGCTTAAAGAGGGTTTTTCTTTAGGTAAAGTATATTCTGACATGGTATTAGTGGCAAGTTGCTAGGTCTTGGGTTCTAGTCTTGTTGCCCGCGGTTATTGTTTGTTTGTTAAGAATTATGTTATTCCCTACAATTGGTCTTGTTTATAGTTTGTTTCTCTCTCCACATGATGTTGGGTTGTATATGTGGAGGAGTGTTAAGGCCTGATATACATTGTTGGCCGGCAACCTAAGAGCCCAAGCTTTTAGGTAAAGCTGTATTCTAACATGATCATATGACATAGAGGAGTTTAAGATCATATCACAGGACTAATTTTTATCCCCATGTCTATGTCCTCCATGTATTCATTCATAACCTTTATTGTCCTTATCCAATGGTGACAAATCAAATCCACGCCTATGAATATTTTCTCACTCCGTGATACCCCTTGTATGATATTATCCATATCTTTGCAAAACCTCTTTTAATGATTTTTTGTTAGCTTACCTGAGGAGCATAAGCACAAAGACCATCTGGGTTTTTATTATTCTACAACATTATATTTTAGGTCTTTGTCTACAATGATGCCTACTCTAATTGTACACCAAAATTTTAATCCAAAATTTTCAATTTCTCTTTTTTTCCCTTCCTATTTAATTTCTCCAAGACAAATCATGTTAATTTTTCTTATAATAATTGTGTCAACTACCTCCATTCTTTTACCCATGAGGGCCACTATGTTCCAAGCTGCTAATCTAACCTTAGTCCCTTGCACTAGCTTCGTGACCTATCCACACTCAAAATGATGTGGGACCCTTACATATTTGACATTGTAACTGGGTGCCAGCATCACGTATCTCTTTAGGGCGATGATCATTGCCAATTTTTCACTATACCGAGGGGGTAAAAAAGTGCAATGAGTCAGTCATAATGGATGGCCCTGTGAATAATCAGTTATGATTTAGTTCATAAAGATCTGAAAATTCCGTTGGCTGCAGCTGTATAACTAGGCTGTGCAATCGGTAGGATTGAGTAGAAAAAATAGAAAATCAAAATTTTTTGGTTTAGTTGGAGGGTAAACTGAACCAAATTGAACAATTTCTTAGAACTGAAACCAAGTGAACCGAATTAGTTCAGTTTGTGATCTTAAAAACCGAACTGGACCGAATTGCTGTGACCAAGCATTGCTTGAGGCAAAAACTGAACTGACCGAATCTTAGCAAAAAAAACCTAACAAATCGATTTCAATATGAGCATTAAAACTATTGTCAATTGCTAAATAACAAACATCAATATTCTTTCAAATTGGAAGTTTCAATGAGAATTTTTAATTGGTTTCATAAGTGTTCAATTTTCTTTGTAACAAGAAGTAAAAGGCAAGAAGACCCAAGATTTTCAACTCCAACATCGACAAATAATGTGTTGTTTTATTAGCATTAGAAGACTCAAGATTCCTGTCAAGAAGGCAAGAACATACTTGTGACTTTTAAATCTTTAGATTTAGGCTCTTCGGTCCTCACTCTGAATCTCTAGTCCCAGATTCACGGCTCATGGCTATTAGATGAGTTGATAGGTGGGCTGATGAAGGAGGCTGGAAGGAGAGGAGGCAGTGGCGGAAATGGCCAGTCCGAGTAGTGTTAGAGTGGAGAAGAAACCATTTGACTATCGTTCAGCTGACAGTCTTGCAAAGTGTGGCTACTGAAGGCTTACGAGAATAGAGGATGATTTGGTGATTTGGGGCTGGCCTTAATTTCCTGTAGCCTAAAAGGTAAGGGACTAGGAGGGGCTTGGCTAGCAGAATGGGCTGGGATGGCAAGCGGAGGCCTGCAAGGAGCTTGTGTTATTTATTTTGGTTTCTTCGGTCGGTATCTAGATTTCAATTGCAAGACTAAGGATCGAATTGAACATTTTTTACCACAACAATAACAAAACCAAGCCTTAGTCCCACTAAGTGGGGTTGACTATATGAATTCTTTTCCGCCAATTTATGCGATCATGCGCCATTTCTTTTGATAGATTCAAGGATATTAAATCCTTACTCACTATCTCCTTCCAAGTTATTTTAGGTCTACCCCTACCCCTTCTATTGCCCCCATAGTAACTAAGTCACTTTTCCTCACAAGTGCACTATGTGGCCTACGTTGCAAGTGTCCATACCATTTGAGTCGTCCCTCCCTTATCTTATCTTCTATAGGAGTTATACCTAACTTACCATGAATATGTTCATTCCTTAATTTATCTTTCAATGTTATACCACTCATCTATCTAAGCATTCTCATCTCGGCAACTTTTACTTGTTGGATATTATGTTTCTTTGTCGCCCAACATTCCGATCCATATAGCATAGCTGGTCTTATAGCTGTCCTATAAAACTTCCTTTTAAATTTTAAAGGTATTTTATGATCACAGAGCACACTTGAAGCACTTCTCCATTTTAACCAATCTGCTTTAACTCTATGCATTACATCATCTTCAATTTCTTTTTCAGCTTGCATAATAGCTCCAAGGTATCAAAATCCACAAGTGCTATTTATTTTTTCATCATCAAGTTTAACTTTGTCTCAAATATTCCTCCTATTATTACTAAAATTACATTTCATATATTCTTTCTTCTTTCGACTTATCCTAAAGCCTCTAGATTCCAAAGCTTCTCTCTATAAATCTAACTCAGCCTCCACTCAGTCCTTAGTTTCGTCAATTAATACAATATCATCTGCAAACAACATAAGCCATGGAACTTCCTTTTGAATATTCTTAGTCAATTGGTCCATCACTAAAGCAAAAAGATAAGGACTCAAAGCAGATCCTTGATGTATACCTATGGTGATTGGAAATTCTCTAGTTTCTCCATCTATAGTCCTTACACTAGTCATTACTCCATCGTACATATCCTTAATGACATCGGTATACCTACTACATACACCCTTTTTTTCTAAAACCCACCATAGAACTTCCCTAGGTATCCTATCATATGCTTTCTCAAGGTCAATAAATATCATATGCAAGTACCTCTTCTTTTCCCTAAACTTTTCCATTAATCTTCTTAAAAGATAAATAGCTTCTATGGTAGATCTCCCAGGCATAAAACCAAATTGTTTTTTTGAGATCTTCGTTTCTAACCTTAATCCTTGTTCAACTACCCTTTCCCATAGTTTCATCGTATGACTCAGAAGTTTAATTCAACAATAGTTATTACAATTTTGAATATCTCCTTTACTCTTGTATATAGATATTAAAGTGCTTTTCCTCCATTCATCTGGCATTTTCTTAGTTTTTACAATTTTATTAAATAAATTAGTTAACCATATAATTCCGTTATCACCTAAGCATTTCTAAACTTCAATTGGGATGTTATCTGGTCCCATAGTTTTCCCATTTTTCATCTTTTTTAGTGCAAACTTATCTTCATTAACTTTAATTTTGCGAATAAATCTTATATTTTTAGTCTTTTCCTCATTTGACAATTCTAAGTTTAAGCCTTCTATTTTGTTTTTATTAAACAACTTACTAAAGTAACTTCACCATCTTTCTTTAATGTCTCCATCCTTAACCAAGGCAATATCATCCTCACTTTTTATACATTTTACATTTCTTAAGTCCTTGCTCTTCCTTTCTGAGTTTAAATATATCTCTTTCCCCTTCTTTTGTACCTAATCTATCATACAAACTATAAAATGATCTATATTTAGCTTCACTAATGACCTTTTTTGCATCTTTTCTTGCCTGCTTATATTTTTCAAAGTTATCTCTGTTTCTTTATTTTTTCCAAGTTTTATACCAAATTCTTTTTGTCTTTATGATTTTTTGTACATCTTTATCCCACCACCAACTCTCTTTGCTATTCGAGAATCTTTCCCTTGATTCACTTAAAATCTCTTTTGCTATCTTTTAATAGAGTTAGCTAATCTATTCCAAAGAGTATTTGTATCTATCTCATCCTCTATGGTCCAATCCTCATCTTTGATCATTTTATCTTTAAATTTTATTATATTTTCTCCTTTTAGGTTCCACCATCTAGTTCTCTTACATTGGTTTATTTTATCATTTTTCTTCAATTTTTTAATACATATATCTAACACTAAGACTCTATGTTGTGTGGTTAGACTTTCACCTGGAATAACTTTACAATTCTTGCATGATAAACGATCTACCCTCCTAGTAAAAAAAAAATCTATTTGGCTTCTATTTTGTCCACTTTTAAAGGTTATTAAGTGTTCTTCTCTCTTCTTAAAGCAAGTATTCATTATACTAAAATCATATGACATAGTGAAATCTAAGATCATCTCCCCAGACTCATTTTTGTCTCCATGTCCATATCTTCTATGTATCCTCTCATAATTTTTATTATCTCTTCCAACGTGTCCATTCAGATCTCCTCCTATAAATATTTTCTCAGTCCTTGGTAAGCCTTGTATAATACTATCCATATCTTCCCAAAATTCTCTTAAGATTTTCTGCTAAGCCGACTTGAGGAGCATAAGCACTAATGATATTTATTATCTCTTGTCTTAATACCATCTTGATTTTTATAATTCTATCCCCTACTCTAGTTACATCCACAACGCTATCTTTTAAGTTTTTGTCTATAAAGCTTAGTCCATTCTTATGTTTTTCTTTTCTAATGTACCAAAGTTTAAATCCTGATTTATCAATTTCTCTAGCTTTCTCCCCCACCCACTTAGTTTTTTGAAGGCAAATTATATTAATTCTTCTTCTAATCATTGTATCCACAATTTCCATGCTTTTACTCGTAAGTATCCCTATATTCCAAGTTGCTAATCTAATCTTAGTTTCTTGAACTAACGTCTTTACCTGCCCACATCTAGAATGATGCAGGAACCCTCGCATATTGGACACCGTACCTGGGCACCAACACGACGCGTCGCTTCGGGGCGACGACCTAGCCCACCCTTGCCCACTTTTCGCTACACTTAGGTGGTTCATGTGCAACGCGTCGCTTGTAGGGGACGCCCCAACAAATATTTGGTAAGAATTCATATCATAGTGATCTTACAAATTTTATGCTAGCTGTCAGCTACCTAACACAACCCTCCTCCTTCACCCAGGCTTGGGACTGGCTGTGTGTGAAAAAATTAGGACATTAAGTGCATCACAGGCGGAGTTGAATCGAACATTTTTTGGAAAACAAAATTAAGATCGAACCAGGCAGAACCAGTTTTGGGACCAAAGTACATGAGCCAAACTAGTTTGGTTTAGTCGGTTTTTTGGTTTCCATCAAATTATGCACAGCCCTATACATAACACAATCCTCGTTTACGCTGGGTTGGGACTGGAATGTGTGAAAAGAATTAAAGCACTTATTATGTGCAGTTCTTTTGTTAATAAAATAAGAAATTTATAGAAGGGAGAGGAAAATCAAGGTACACAAGAAAAGAAGGATGAGACAACCTCCTAAATATTAGTCAAGTGAAATCCTTTAAAACCCAGCAGTGGAAGCCCACAAGAAGCAAGAAACACTATTTTATCCCAAGGGAAGCTAAAAAAAAGAGCAATATTGTATGTTAAGCTGGCAAGTCTTCATGTGCAGTCCCATTGCACATGTTGCTGCAGCAAACAAACAGCACATAACAGATGGTTGGCAATATGGTTTGAGTCAAAAATCATTAAAAACTGGAAGATCATTTTTTTGGTTTGTGTCTACTTCACTTATGCTACTAATTTATTGTGTTATTTGCCTTTGGTAAGGCTAGGTAGGATCCTGGTGAATCCCCAAAACTTGCTCCCATCATTTTGTCCCTTTTCTCCATGTTATTTCTTAATCCATTTTGTTATATCTAAAGAATTTCAGTCAATGAGAAATATTTTTCTGGATTCAGTGTCCATGTTGTGGACAATGTATATTCACCTTGAGGACATGATTTAGTTGGTTCTCAAATGTAAACCTCTTAGTGACTTAGTTTTATGCTATACAAACTTATCTTATGCTAGAAGAACTTCTAAGGAGAAACTTGGGTGCTGTAGAATTACTTCTGATGGGGGTTATGTTTATTTCATTTGAGTGCAACTTGCATGATATTCCTCATTCAACACAGAATATATTCAGTTTTATGCTA
The DNA here is from genome assembly GCF_029873635.1 of Malania oleifera. Taxonomy (NCBI): domain Eukaryota; kingdom Viridiplantae; phylum Streptophyta; class Magnoliopsida; order Santalales; family Ximeniaceae; genus Malania; species Malania oleifera. The sequence goes on from NC_080425.1 coordinate 19,657,151, forward strand.
TAAGAACTCATGCTAGAAGATCTAGTGAGAAACTTGGGGGCTGTAGAATTACTTCTGGGAGCGGTTATGCCAATTCCATTAGGGGGTGCAACTTGCATGATATTCCTCATTCAACACACAATATATTCTGTTTTGCTACTGGTGGTAGGTCTGTAGCTACTCAGATTGAAAGATTCTTGATCACTGCAATGTGGGTTGACTCCTTCCCCAGTTTGGATCATCATCATTAGTCCTTGCATGTCATTTGGTGAAAAAATATCAATCATTTGAGTTTGAGATGAGAATATGTGGTTGTGACATTCTACTTTTCTTGGTTGGTGTTAAAGCTTGATATACTTTGTCAAACCACAACCGAATAGCTTAAGCCTTTAGGTAAAGTGGTCATCTAACAAGGTATCAAAGCAGGATACCAGGAGGTCTTGGGTTCTAGTCTCCTTGCCCGCATTTGTTGTGTGATGTTTAAGTAATTATTTATTCTCAATAATAGGTGTTATTTATTGTGTATTTATCTCTCCACGTGTTGTCGGGCTGCATGTGCAGGGGAGTGTTAAAGCTTGATGTACGTTGTTAGCCCACAACCTAATAGATTAAGCTTTTAGGTAAAGTTGCAATCTAACAATTGGATTAAGGATTGGTGGAGGGGGAGTGAGGTGAAAGGTTAAGAGCGATTTCAGTTTATGAAGTTAAAAGTATGTGAAAAAAATGTTGGAAGTTTGGGATGCTGGGGTGTTTGATGATGATAGGAATAGAAAATATGACTATTTTACAGGAGCTAGGCACTCTAGATAGGATGAAGGAGGGTTCTCATTTGGAGGATTTAGCTAAGAGAAGAAATCTTTACAATATGGGCTTGTGGAGAGTTTTGAAGAGAGGAGACTAGCTCGTGATAGAAAGACTAGGTTGAAGTGGGCTATGGAGGATGATTGTGGTACTAGGCTTATCCATAAAGTGGCTAGTGGCAGGAGATCGAAGAATTTTATTAGTTGGAGAATGATGATGGTGGTTGTTAAAGATCCGCAGTTAGTTGCAAAGGAAATTGCAAAGTAATTTAGGGTTCTTTATTTGGAAGCGGATGATGATAAGCTTATAATTGAGGGTCTGGGATGATGCCTTACTAGATATAGAACTTTCTAATGGGGGAGGAAGTTGGAAAGGCTCTTTGATGGAGAAGGAAAAGACCCCTGACCTTGATGGTTATACTTTTTCTTTTATTATTATTCTTTAATTTGTGTTAGATATTTTGAATTTTCATCTCTTGAAAGTGTTTAATGAGTTATTTGAAAATGATATGGTGATTATAAGTATTAATTATGCTTTTATTACCTCTTTGGCGAAGAATGATTGCTTCATTAGGGTTAGGGATTTTAGGCTCATAATCCTCATCACAAAGGTTCCTTTTCAAACAAGCATAGTGAAGTTTTGATTGGTACAGTTTTTTATGTGCAGAATGCTGTTATTGTGACCATTGCAATTTGAGTGGAGTCCCATTGTTTATTGGTGTTCAATGAGATTGTAGAGGTTGCTAGGATGAGGGAAAAAAATTGGAGGGGGGAGGGGGGTTTGGAATTGATTAAACCCCCTTGGGACATTAGGCAAAGGCATACATTATCTTAATTTCTTTTAACGCTTGTGATGAAAGATGGACCCTTTGAGTAGGATGATTGATAGAGGGTTGTATGGATATCTAATGAAAGCAGGGTGGGTTGCATCTCCTAAGAAAAGTCATAATAAAACCATTCAACACCTACCCTTTATCTCTTTACACACCAAAAACAAGTTTTCTAATCTCTTACCAAACTACCTTACACTCAAAATAGGACACCAATACATTACAAACTCTCGGTCATCTTAGAATCTCTGTAGCATTAGTTTCAGATTCTTTAATTGTGTTCATCCTCATTTTATTGTTAGTGACACAGTGGAAAAAAGGATCTAGTACTCTGTACTCCCTTCCTAAACCCTTGTAAATCTAAACTTTTGGGTATATTTGGATAAAAGATTTTGTTTGGAAAAAAGGAAGGGAAAGGAAAATTAGAAGGAAATTCATTTTCCATTGTATTTTCTCTCTATTTGAAATCATATTGAAAATGAAAATTTATTTTAAAATGATTAAAAATTAAGAAAAATCAAATGTTAGTGGTGTAAAATCAAACTCTTCCTTCATTTGGTTTATTTTAATTTCTTTTTTGACTTTCCTCGATAACCAAACATGATAAAGTAGATTCTTTCGTATTTTCCTTTTCATTCCCTAATGCCTCTCGCGTTTCAAATGTGGCCTTCATGTCCAACACATATCTTCCTCAGCAGGAAGATCCTCAAGCTCATTCTTGAGAGAGAACTCTTTTCAGATCCAACTTTCTAATAGATCATTTGAGTCCTCCAACCTATTTATCTAATTGTATGTTTATGTTCTTTTATTTTCTTCTACAAGTAAGCGCACCTTGAAAAATTATTTGTGGTGCACATTTGGCTCAATTATTTTTTTGTGATCATGCTAAGTTCTATTTAGATATATAAATTGAAACTAACGATGTAATCCCAAGAGGGGGGGGGGGGTGAATTGGGTATTTAAAAATTATTAAGTGAAATCTCAGTTTATTTTAAATCTTTTAAATTAAACCAATCACATCCTCACACCAATAACAAACACAATCTACTAATCAGCGACAGTACTATACCAATCGACAATCCTAGATATATATGAAACTGAAAAATTCGATCTGAATTTTACCTTCAGCAATTTCAATAATCAATCCTGAATTCAGCAAGCAACCAGTATTTTCTTAAGACATAAAATTCAATAATATAAATCAGGTAAGTTAGCTACTTATGCTTTGAATAATTAACCAACCATGATAGCTTTACCTCAGCCAACCATGACTGAATTCAAGTATCAGCACTTGTCTGAATTTTCAGCCAAAATATAAACCATACAAATCACCTACAAACCAATTTAATTACTTGAAGCAAACTCAATTAAATCTCAGTGTTCAGCAAATTTTCCCAACAAATTCAGAACATACACAGCAAATATAAAGTGCAGAATTTAAAGAGATAGGGAAAGAAGATTGAACACTATTTTTTACAAGGTTCAACTTACTGCCTTGGTCCTTGCCTCAAGCAACTTGCTGTGAGGATTTCCATTACTACTTCGTTCAATAGGTGGAGTATCCATCTCTCCGTTGGCAGGTGGAGACCCCTCTCTAACGAGAACACCCTCTCACTGGGCAACGATTCAAACCTTGAACCATCAAATTGCAAAACAAGTAATACAAGTTGTTTGTACAAGAAAAGCACTCTCAGCAGAGCAGAGTTTGTACAAGTTAAAGCACTATATACTTCAAGAAATCAATATAGAATTGAAGCTCACAAAGATTTCTAAGGTATTCTGATTGTAGGATGAAAAAATTGAGAAAATCAAATCAGAATTTCGTCTAGGGCTTTCAGCAAAAACTCACAACAGTTTTCAGAGTATGAATCAAGAGTAGAACAAAAATTTGAATTGTATGTGTGTATTGGATTACCCTAATTGCATAAAAATCATCCTTATATAGAGTAGGAATTATTTTTACCGTTTTCCCCAAGTTTGGAAACCAAATCATTTGAATTTGGAAACAAAATCAGAGCTGTTAGAAGTTTAAAACATAGACTTCAATCGCCTGAACTAATTCAAAATAGCGCTCCAGAACAGGCAATAGCAGTTCAGTCGTCTGACCCTTAGAGTTTAGTCGCTTGACCCTGTTCTGTTTTCGTATTAACACTGGTAGTAGCATATCAGTCGCCTGAGTGTTAATCCTTAGTCGCCTGACCACTGTGCAACTTAAAGTTTTTCCCATTTTGATTCCGAAACTCATTTAGATTAACTTTGAAAAGTATTTTGGACCTTTTAAAAATATTTTTCATATTCTAAATTAGGTCTCTAAGTCCATAGGTAAATCCTAAGAGCTTCAGTCACAATATTGAAATCAGAAGTACTTACATGAGACTCTAAAACGATAAATTCAATTAAATTCCTAAGTCTTCATGTTGTATAGCTTCAATAATTTTCTGAGCTTGATCAACACTTCAATACGCTTCATACTCCTCATGACTTGTAGCTTTAAGTTTAAGCTTCATTCAATCTTTTCAAGTAGAACCATTTTACTTTGTAAAATACTTGATTCCTGAAACTTAACTTGAAAACACAGTTAGTAACATTAATTTATTATCATCAAAACAAGATTAAGCCTTGTTAGGCCAACATAAATAGTATTTATGCATATTAATATAAATAGATATTTTGCATACACACGCTGTACTGAGATGGCATCTTTTCCTGAACGCTTATCCATCTTAAAATTGTCCAGTAAATGGTTATTGTTTGCAAAATGCATGAATGGTTTAACATGGAAATTGTTGTTTTCTCATTAAATGCTTCTTGGTATTGGCTATGAAACTAAGTTTAGGTTTTGTTGATACTTGACAGCATGAGGGAGCATGACAGGGCAACCATACATGAAGCAATGGAACAACAGACCATAAGTGTTGCTAAGGTGGATAATTATTTATTTATTTTTAAACAATTAACATACTGACATTAAGAAATCTCTATAGTATTTGTCTCTATCAGGTTTGTGAACATTTGGCTTTGTGTTGGATGTCTACCTTCTGTAGTGCTCCTGTTTTAGGCTTGGGACCAGCTATGGAAAACAAAAGTTTTTTTTTTTTTTTTTGTGTTAGAGGTTATTATTATTATTATTATTATTAAGTGTGTTAGTATGTTAATTAGTGAGAGTTAGTAAGGGTATTGTTGTCTTTAGAATGTATTTAATTTGTATTATAAATAGAGGGAGAGACCTATCTTCAAGTTAGGTAATTCATTTTAATCAAATCTTAACATGGTACCAAAGCGTGATCCAACCTAAACCCTATTCCCCTCAGCCATCACTGTAAAACACCATTCCCGCTGCTGTCCTTCCTAGATCCACCTCTACCCCACATCATTTCACAAAACCAACCATACACCCCTAAATAGAACCCCATGAATCCTACCCAGCAAAACCCCATCGTCTGAGGAGCCTTTCTTTATCTTTTTTTGTCTCTGCCAAGTTCTGATTCCTTGACAATATTATCAAGTTGTTAGACCTATTTTTTGCTAAAAAATTCAACCTTTTTTGACCATGCGTTCACGGTATTTCATTAATCTCTAGTCTGGGTTTGTGAAGGCTTCTTTGTGAGTTTTTTTGGAGCAGTGGCAGCATTTGTATGTTCAGTTGTGAGGCTGTGGCAGTGCTATATCCATTGATGAGCCGTTCAGGTTGTGTCGATGTTTCACATAGTTTGTGAGTGTCCCAATTAGTTTTTATTGTTCTTCTTGTTTGACATTGGTGTGGTTGCTGATTTGTGATTGTTGGGATGGAATCTATGAATCCCAACAATTTGTTTCCTACATCGCTGCGACAAATAGTGACTCAAAAGTTGGATGGCAAGAACTATTTTCAATTGTCTAAAGTTTTTTGGGTTTATTTAGCAGGATTAGGAAAATCTGACCATTTGCTCCAATCTGATCCTTCTTATGGGAAGAGAAAAGGCGTGTAGGTTCAAGAAGATGCCTTGATTGTTTCCCTCGTATGAGATTGCACAGATGTGCATGCATCTAGATACATGCAAGAAGATTTAGGATTATGTCAAACTTCTATACTCTAGTAACATTATACGCATGTATGATTTATCCTAGGAGTACTTTCAGTTACAACAAGGAGATAAAAGTATTTCAGATTATTTTGGAGAGATTAAGCGTATTCATGAGGAGCTTAACGTCGTGCAACCTAAAACTGCCGGTGTTCGTGAGATGCAGAAGCAAAGGGAGTAGATGACAATTCTTTGTGTTCTAGCAAGCTTGAGACCTGAGTTTGAGGAAGTCCAATCCCAGATACTTAGTAGTGCCGAGCTGCCATCATTTGCTGATGTTTATTCTTGTGTCCTTTGTGCTTATTTTAGCACGCATTCTGTTGCTCTTGCATCTAGCTCTAAGAGGATAACCTTTGCTACATAGGGTGATTCTAGTTCTCTACCAAACAACCGCAAAAGTTATCGAGGTGGTTCGAGTGGTCGTAATGGTAAAGATGGACGAGGTAGAGGTACTTCTTGCAAGTGCACTCATTGTGGATGGAGTAATCATACTATTGAGTTGTGTTGGGATCTTCATGGTAGACCTTCATGTGTTGCCAATGCAACCACCACCGACTTCACATCTTTGAGGGCAGCCAATGCAGCCGCCACCGGCTCCTCACCTTTGGGGCCGAGTGGGAGGCAACTTACTATATCCATGTCGGAGGAAATGTTTTCCAAGTTCCGAAAGCATCAAGAGTCAAAACAAGCTTCTCTTCCCATTGCATCTCTTAACCAAATATGTAATCGCACAGTATGCCTATCATCCAATACTTGTCTTGGTCCTTGGGTCATTGACCCGACTTCACACCTTTGAGGGTAGCTAATGCAGCCACCTCCGGCTCCTCACCTTTGGGGCTGAGTAGGGGGCAACGTCCTGTATCCACGTCGGAGGAAGTGTTTTCCAAGTTCCAACAGTATCAAGCTTCTCTTCCCATTGCATCTCTTAATCAAATATGTAATCGCACAGTATGCCTATCATCCAGTACTTCTTATCCTGGTCCTTGGGTCATTGACTCCGCTGCCATTGATCATATCAAAGGTGTACCTAGCTTCTTTTCCACTCTTCAATATTCTCAAATTTACCATGTGTTACTTTTGTTGATGGACCCACCACTACAGTCAAGGGAATTAGGACTGTAAATCCCCCTTCTTCTATTTTTCTTCATTCTGTTTATACATTCCCAAATTTCTTTTCAATCTTATGTCCGTTAGCAAAATTGCTATATCCATGAATTGTTCAGTGACATTCTTCCCTGATTCTGTGGTTATTTAGGATTTGAAGACGAGGAAGATGATTGGTGGAGGGCGTGAAGCTGGTGGACTCTATTACTTTGAGCCTCTATCTCCTTGTATTGCTTGCAGTGCTGTTGCTACACCTTTCCAAATTCTTATCTGCCTTCGTCATCCTTCATTGGAAAAGTTAAAATGTCTTGTTCTTAGTTTGAGTGAGTCTTGTTAGTTGAGAAAGCACCATTGTGTTCCTTTTGATTCTTGAGTCAAGAAATGGGCTGCAAGCCCATTTATGTTCATTATGATGTTTGGGGTCCTAGTAGGGTTATCCAAGTTGGGTTTTCGGTACTTTGTAACCTTTGTGGGTGATTATTCAAGAATGACTTGTTTATAAGATGGTTCTAAGTTATTTCATATATTTTGTGCCTTTTGTTCTGAAATAAAGACTCAATTTGGTTTACCAGTCGAATACTTCAAAGTGATAATGCTAAAGAGTATTTCAGTTACCATTCACTACTTATATGACTAACTTTGGTATTGTTCATAAATCACGCTGTGCCCACACTACTTAAAAAAATTGGATTATAGATAGAAAAACTAGACATCTTCTTGAAATCACTCATGCCTTACTTTATCAAATGCATGAACCTTTAGTGTTTTGGAATGATGTTGTACTTACTGCTTGTTATTTGATCAACAAAATGTTATCCTCTATTGTTAATGCTAAAATTCCCTACTCCATTCTCTTCCCTAATTCACCTTTATTTTCTCTCCCTCGTATTTTTGGGTTTGTGTCCTTTGTTCATCAACTAATTCCTAGGGTGGATAAGTTGGATCCTCGTGCTATAACATGTTTCTTTTCTAGGCTACTCATATACTTTAAAGGGGTATTGTTGTTATAGTCCTATGCTGCATCACTTCTTTGTTTTCGTCGATATTACCTTCTTTGAGTCTACACCTTACTACACTTAGTCACTAAGTTCTTCTAAGCTCAATGAGTCTCTTCCTTTGCCTAATCTTCCATATTCTACTTAGCTATCCTTGCCAAATCAACCATTCGAGTCTCCATGTAGTTTGAGTCCTCATCATATTGATCATCCTAATTTGCAGGTGCATTCACGATGGCAGCTCAGAGAGTCCCCTTTAGCTTCTACTACCATGCCCTTGATTTTCCTCATTTGATGATCGTACTCCTCATGATGTTGATCCTCCTATTGCTTTTTGGAAAGGTAAATGCACATGTACTCAACATCCCATTTCCAAATATGTTTGTTAGGATTCATTATCATCCTCCTATTATTTTTTTGTTACTGCTATCATCTACTACCCTTACTAGATCTGTTTCGGAAGCCTTAGCCCATTTTTGGTGGAGGGATGCTATGGACAGAGATGAATGCTTTACATGACAATGGTACTTGGGACTTGGTACCTTTTTCCTCTTGAAAAGTCTATGGTTGGTTGTTGTTAGGTGTACACTATGAAAGTCAACCTTGATGGTTCTGTCACTCGTCTAAAGGTCTGTCTTGCTGCTAAGGGATACACTCAGGTGTATAGTATGGATTATTCTGATACTTTTTCTTCAGTTGCCAAACCTAAGTTAGTACGTTTGTTCATCTCCTTGGCTACTACTTAGCACTAGCCTCTGCATCAGTTAAATGTGAAGAATGCCTTCTTGCATGTTGACCTTGAGGAGGAGGTTTATATGGAGCAATCACATGGGTTTGTTGCTCAAGGCGAGTCAGGCTTAGTGTGTTGGCTCAAGAAGGCTCGATATGGTTTAAAAAAATCTCCTAGAGCATGGTTCGGTCATTTCAATGTTGTAATTACTTGAGTTTGGTCTTCGACGGTGTGCTGTGGACCATTTCATGTTTTATTGTCATGCTTCATCGGGTAGGATACTTCTTGTAGTTTATGTGGATGATATTTTTATTACAGGTGATGATGATGGAAGGTATTCAGAGTCTCAAACTTTTTCTATAGACTAAGTTTCAAACCAAAGATTTAGTACTGTTGAAATACTTCTTAGGTATAGAAGTATCTAGATCTTGTATGGGAACAGTTTTGTCATAGAAGAAGTATGTTCTTGATCTATTGGATTGAACTGGATTATTGGGATCTAAACCGGTTGATACACCCATGGATCCTAATAGCAAGTTAGTGCCAGATACAGGTGATTTGCTACCTAACCCTAGACAATACTAGAGACTTGTTGGAAAGTTGAATTATCTTGCGGTCACTCGGTCGGATATATGTTTTGCAACAACTATTATGAGTCTATTTCTAGATTCTTGGAGGACAAGTCATTGGGATGTAATAATTCACATTTTGAGATATCTCAAAGGTTCACTCAGGAGAGGTCTTTTATATCATGATTTGGGCCACAATTTTATCCAAGGATATATAGATGCAGATTGGGTTGGGTCACCTTCCGACAGGAGATCCATAATCAGGTACTGTATCTAGATTGGTGATAATTTGGTTTCTTGGTAGAGTAAAAGCAAACTATGGTGGCAAGGTCAAGTGCTGAATCAGAATATAGAGCTATGGCTCACATTGCTTGTGAACTCGTCTTGTTAAAGAACATGTTGGAAGAACTGGGTATTTCTCTTTCTCAGCTTATGAAGTTGATGTGTGACAATTAGGTTGCTCTTGATATTGCATCCAACTTGGTCTTTCATAAGTGGACAAAGCACATTGAAGTTGATTGCCGCTTTGTTCGTAAGAAACTTGTGCAAAAGCTCATTACTATTGCTTACGTAAAGTTGGATATGCAGCTTGCTGATTTGTTTACCAAAGCTTTTGGGGGGGGGGGGGGGGGGTGTTGTTCTTGTTACATTCATTTGTAACAAGCTAGGAGCATATGACATTTATGCTCCAGTTTGAGGGGGAGTGTTAGAAGTTATTTATGTCTTTTAGTAATATTATTATTTAATGTGTTAGTATGTTAATTAGTGAGAGTTAATAAGGGCATTATTGTCATTAGAATGTATTTAGTTTGTATTATAGATAGAGGGAGAGACCTATCTTCAAGTTAGGTCATTCATTTTAATCAAATTTTAACATTTTGAGAGCAAAAGAAATTTCATTACTAAGAGAAGAATTCGCAAGAGGGAGAATGAGACATCTCCTGAAGAAAACCTGGAACAAACCAGGAAATGAAAACTAAAACTACAATAAGAGAAAAAATCAGCAAGCCGGCACATTCCTCCAATCATTTTTCTAAAAAATTATTTTTATGTGAGAATAAGAATGGTAGCTTTTTTGCCTTTTGAAATTTTATCTAATATGAACTTGTAGATTAACTACAACTTATTTGACCTTCTATATTCTAATGAATTGCAATCACATGTGAAGTAATATTTAGTACATTTATGAATTGCACTATTTATCAAATATTTTAATTTGTAAAATTTTATAGCTATTGCACCAATACACTGTGTACATGTCATTTATTTATGTGTAATATTTTAGTTCTAGATCATGCATTATATTCTCTATTAGTAGTTTTGGAAGTTTGATAAGACAAAATTTCCAAGTTCTACTATGAATTTGCATCATTTGTAAAATTAAACCAACATTGAAACTGAATGGAAATTCCCCTGAAAATTTCCATATTCTAAAATCCTTGAAACTTTAGTCAAAATTGAATTTTAAAGCAATGGGTGGTCAAAAGTGGATATTTCAACACTTCTGTGGAATTTACAAATGGCACATAAAAATATCACATTATTGAAATCCAATCATCAACATTGAAATGCTACAATTATCTGATATAGTTCCTGCGTTCTTTTTTGCATGTAAAAACGTTCAAGTAAATGCCATTTGACTTTTTTGCTTTCTTTTGTTTAAGGGTTTTTTTTTTAAAGAAAAATAAAAAATTATAAAAAATAAAAAGTCAACTCTCGCTTTCTGTAACAAAATTGAAAATTTTCATGAGAGTCTGATTCCGCTCCTTTCATGCTTGAGGACATCTTGTCAAAATCAAGGCTCCAAAAAATTTCATTAGCCTAGAATGATTAAAGCTAGAAATGCTGGGAGAAATTATTTAAAAGGAAATTCCTTAGAGCTAGTGGGACTAAAGGCTGTTGTTGTTGTATTTGTTCTAAATTCCTTAGAGCCTCAATTCTTTCATGCCACCTTACTAAATACCAATGACTGCACTTTTGAACCTGAATATTATTTAAAAGGAAATTCCTTAGAGCTAGTGGGACTAAAGGCTGTTGTTGTTGTATTTGTTCTAAATTCCTTAGAGCCTCAATTCTTTCATGCCACCTTACTAAATACCAATGACTGCACTTTTGAACCTGAATACTGATGTCTTATGGCTGACTTAAGCACTGACAAGTGCTGATTTCAGCACTCTCTTTGAGCAGAAGTGATGTATGGATGATTGGGTCAAGAAATCAAATGGGGAAAGTCAAAGAGGGGAAGAAGATTTGGAACAACGTAAGGGAGAAAAAAAAAATAAAAAGGGGGGTAAAAAGGACACCAATATCAATTTGGGAAGATCATGTATTGATAATTGGACAATGTTCTGAATACCATGTTTGAAATTGTGAAAGAAGTAGAATGAGGAAGCGGATAAAGAAGAGATTTTATAAAGAAATGTTTGAATGAACCCTAGGTATGTCTTTGACTTATATTAAACTTGTGTGCAAAAGACTAATATACCTTCAAGCAGATTTATGAATATCATCTTATTTGAGTTCAAGCCTTGACCAATTGTGCAAGGGTGTTGCACTCGCAGGTGATTCTTGAAAATATCCTTCCCAAATGTGAGTGTAAGGCTGCATGCATCATGCCCTACGTACAATGTGGGTGCTTGGTGTTGCATTTAAAAAAAGATTATTTGAGGAGCTTGATATCAATGTTTATCAGGAAAGTGTAGAGTGGGGGTGGTCGCAGGGGCAGGAGATGATTGTTCTTATGATGTTGAAAGGTTGAGAACATGTAGGAGGCTTATTGTGCAAAGAATAATTACGTAAGAACTCACTGTTTATTTAATATATTAGATATGCTGTAGTGTAAATGTGTTTCCCTCCTTGCATTGTCAAGCATGTTGGGTATGGCCCTCGTTTGTTTCCATACTTATTTATACTAAGTCCTGTCATGATAGACTTTTACTCCCATCCCAAACGTTTTTGACATCTTGAGTATACTGAGCTAGAGGAAAACTACAGTTCTAGAGGGAGTGTTGCCTAATGAGAACATTTCTACAAATGAAATCATTATTGTTCTTAAAAAACTCTACCTTGCTAGTAGCTGGAAGCTAACTTGAAAATTTGGTTTCAGTTTTCTGTATATGCATTTTATTTCGTAACTTTTCACACGGATAAACTACATTGAATACAATATGGGAAAATCTAGTGCTTAAGAATTAATGTGTATTATAAGAAAGGATAATTAGTTAATATTATTATCGATGCTCTATTGCTCTTCAGATACTTGTCTCTAAACCTTGTGGATATGTGAAAGTAGGCATTTAGGTATTCATGTATTGTTGTTGATAGGGCCTTAAAACCTTCTTAGGAGCCATGACTCGAAAGGTATTTCCTAGACAGCATGCTCGTATTGCTTTCAAGTTCTAAGAGTTCTGAAACATTGAGTTGTACATTGGGAGCTTCTATTTAAGAATTCTTTTAGTTTTCACACACTTAACTGTTGGGTGCCAAATATCAAGTTTGAGATTTATCAATTAGACAATTTTTACTTTTATATATTCTGCTTGAGCTTATAGGTTTCTATTTTTAGTTGTTCATTAGATATTGGTTCCCAATTTGTTTATCTGGTGCAGCACATTTTAACATCGTTACCCCTTTTTTTTTTTTAAAGTTTAGAAAATTCAGATTCCTTTCTTTTTCATTCATATATGGTATGTATTTTGCTTTTTCAAATGCTTGATGGAAGCATGACTTCCATATAATTCTGTTTCTTTTTTCTGTTTGCTTTTTCAGGCTGGTCTTGTAACAACTCTGAGTACTAGAACAATTGTCTTTGGTGCAACAAACCCAAAAGGACATTACGATCCTGGTCAATGTATCTTTCCAATTTAGATTTTCCACCAAGCTTTAACTTTTGACTTTCTTCTTGCATGATAATGTGTAGCATTAAATGTATATTATAAATTTCTTCCTAGATTTGCAGAGTTTGGCTGCAGATGAACTTGAAATATGATTGCACATAGTGCTCTTAGATCTTAATGCTTATTAGCACTTCTGTTTTCAATATTTTCTCGTATTTGGCACTGCAGTGGTGGGGCGGGGCGGGGCGGGGCGGGGTGAGTTTCTTTTGCTTGAATTCTTTTATTTTCTTTCAATGTTGACATCCTTAAGCCTGTCTAGCTCTTTCTATCAACACAACTCTCTCCGGACCCTTGTTGAGTAGATTTGACATAGTCCTTGTCCTTTTGGATACAAAGAATCCAGAATGGGATGAAGTGGTTTCTTCCCACATTCTTTCTGAGGTGATGTGCTATCAAGATAAATTTGAATGTTTCCTTTTAAGTCCTAAGTATGAATGTTCTGAATTTTTTTATCAGCAGGAAGTACCAAAGAAAGGCACGCATGATGAAGATCTCAAAAATGGTTGGCCATTGCCCATGCTTAGGAGGTAAGTTATTTAATGAACGATTGAAACTTTCGAAAAAATCTTTGGTTCATATAGTAAACACTATTAACATGTCCAAACAATAGGAACCCCATTAATAAAGGTTGGATGGTGGCCCATCTAAGTCATGGATTCCAAGCAATAGGAACTGGAATCATGGGTGAGGACCTTTAACCTAATAAACCAAAGTAATAAGGATCTTCATTTCTTGAAACATGCAGCAGCTATCTTGTTATTTTTCATGAAAAAAAAAATTAGAAAAAAAATACTCTGTTGACCTTAATACCTATGAAGGACAATGAACCCAAAGGCCTTGTCGAGCAGTCCAATCTGTCCTTTGTCTTCTTTATGGACAAGTATATTTATTTCCCCAGTTCAGAGCCATGAGAAGGGAAGAAAATCTC